>NC_070608.1:70993333-71304166 GCF_027172205.1 Podarcis raffonei
AGAACAACAACAACAGAGAATAATAATGAGAATAATAATAATAATAATAATAATAATAATAATAATAATAATTTATTATTTATACCCCGCCCATCTGGCTGGGCTTCCCCAGCCACTCTGGGCAGCTTCCAAAAAAATATTAAAATACTGTAATACATCAAACATTAGCCCAGAGTCACTGGAGAAGCCCTGCCAGATGGGTGGGGTATAAATAATAAAATTATTATTATTAATAATATATTAGTGTAAAATGCATTAATCAATGCATAACTCTGGCTGCCCGACAACAGTGGCCATTTTTGTTTTTCTCTTTCAAAGAAATATTTCTGTTTGGCTTAGTTTTTGCTCTGCTGCCACAGGCAGCTGTGGAATTCTCAACAATTTTCTTTGAAAACAGACAAAAGCAAGCAAGCAAGCAAACAAACAAACAAACAAACCAGAATGCCCTGGATGCAGAGAGAGAGAGAGAGAGAGAGAGAGAGAGAGAGAGAGAGAGAGAGAGAGACTGTCACTGCTGCCATCCATAAACTTTTAAGGAATTTTATCTCCCCCACCAAAAAAAAGATTAAAAAATCACTCTAGATTGGAGAGACCTTAGCGATGCCACACCCCTCCTTTTTGAGCTGAAAATCCTCATCTGAGACCTCTCAACAATATATTGCTTAATACTGGAACAAAGGCCAATTAAGGGTTTCAAAAAAACCCGCCAAAAAACACCCAAGTTTTATTCACCTTAATTCCTGATTCCCGCCTTAATATTTTTTCCCTCCAGTGTGCAAACTAGGTTAAGGTCACTTACCTTTAACAGAAGGTTAAATATCTTCATACCAGCTCAGCACAATAATAAATAACAAAGTGCCCCAAACATTGGTTCTAGCCATACGTCATTTTGCTCCTTCTTGCAGCAGAGCAATAGAAAACTCAACTGCATGTTCTTACAGTTACAAAGGGCATGGGATTAAAAAAGAAAAGAAGTCATGGAAGTAACCTAAAATTCAAGGTCTAGCAAAGTCCTGTGGCTCCCTCTTTTGGATGGCACATATTTTGAATCTAGCAATAAAAAAAGAAAAAAAAACCCACACAAAAGTGACATATCCTTAGCATCGCAAAATGAGCTTCTGTTTGTCTAAAGTGGTAAACAGAGTGAATAAAACATGTTTTTCTATAACAGAATCTTGTAAAGTATAATCATTCTGTACACAGAAAATCTGTAGCCTGTATAAAAATAGACATTCTTTTGCCATTTACTGTTGTGACAAGATTTTCCCAGGCAGGCAGGGTCTTGCGAGAGGAGTTCACGCCACATAAAGAACACAGGACGCAGGGAGAAAGTAAAAGGGAGATTGTATTGGCTGACTCCTTGTTTTTAAGCGGATCAGCACTAACTTTTTTAAAAAATGAGGCCGAAAGAAATTGCATATGCCCGGCACAAATTAAAAGCCACTTGAGTGTGGGCTGCTTTTCACACCTTTCAAAAGAGGCATATTCTGGTGCTCCCGACTGACTCGCTCTGCATCTGTAAGGGGGGGAAAAGCAAAAATGGCCAAACTACTTTTGGAAAAGGAATGGAGGAAAGAGGATCAAAGGATCTCAGTGCATTCCTTTTGAAATGCTATTAATAAATATTTGCATTCGGTACACAAGGATGGGTAGATCTATCTATTTCAAGCTTTTGCTAGTTTCACAGGCATTCGTTTGTTTGGAAGTCTGTTCCATTCATTTCCGCATTAACTTGCGTTTTAAAAAATCCATGTGAAAATTCATATTTATGTACTCCTTTCAATACATATTTAATTGTGTGAAGCTTTTAGTACGCTCTTTTCAGGGAAGAACCATATTGCAAAAACCAGATAAGTGTGAAATGTGAAGGATAACATGCATTGTAATCTGTGCATTGGTCCAGGAGGTGCTGATCAGATCAGTGCACACGAATTCACAAAGGGGGCAGAACACATCTCTAGCATCTCTTAGACTTGCCTGCTACCCAATGTATTTGAGTCTTGTTGTCTACTCTGACTCTCCAGAACCCACCCAGAGATGGGTTCCTTCCCATCACCTACTACTTTTAAGCAAGGATGGCTTTAAAAGAGGATTAGACAAATTCAAGGAGGACAAGGATATGACTTCTAGCCATAATGACTATCCTCTGCCTCCACAGTCTGGAGGCCACAATGCTTCTGAGTACCAGGTGCTGGAAGCCATTGGAAGGGAGAATGCTCTTGTGCTCAGGTCCTGGCCTGATCTAGGGGTTTGGGGATTGAACCTGGGAAGAAGAAGAAGAAGAAGAAGAAGAAGAAGAAGAAGAAGGGGAGGAGGAGGAGTAGTTTGGGCTAGATATCCCGCCTTTCACTCCCCTTACGGAGTCTCAAAGTGGCTAACAATCTCCTTTCCCTTCCTCCCCCACAACAAACACTCTGTGAGGTGTGTGAAGCTGAGAGACTTCAGAGAAGTGTGACTAGCCCAAGGTCACCCAGCAGCTGCATGTGGAGGAGCGGGGAAGTGAACCCGGCTCACCAGATTACGAGTCCACCACTCTTAACCACTACACCATGCTGCAGGACCTTCTAACTCCAAAGCGATTGATCTGCCCATCCCATATACAGATAAATCATTTCGCATTTCAGTGGGTGAATGGAAAGAAAGTCTGCAGTAGTGCCCAAAGGTCTATGTATACATTCAAGCTTAAATGCCAATGCACTGATGCCTTTTAAGAGCCTATGTTTTCATAGTTCTTTATATTTTATGATAATGATACTCTTACCAATAAACAACAAAGGCAACAGAGGGACTAGCTCTAAATGAAATTCAAAATCTGAATCTACAGTGATTCCTCTGAAGATCAAAAGCCCATGCCACAATAAATCTGTAGGTTCTTCAGATTGCATGACTCTTTTTTTTTTTACTCTAGAGTCTAGACTAATGGATGTCAAAGAAACAAACTCCAAATGATATCCAACTGAGATTCACTTTGAGCTTTTATATACGGTAGTACTCTGTAATAATGCAGAATGGTGGAATACTGGAGCCAAGGCTATAATTCACTGATGAACAACGAGCAATGCACACACAGAAAATATATAACCTTTGCTCGTAAACCAAAAAGAAAAAAATTCCACGCACAATAGAGAGAAGAGAAGCACTTGACATGATTGTCTTGAGATAAATGAGAGCACATCCTTGGAGGCAGATGAC
The DNA here is from genome assembly GCF_027172205.1 of Podarcis raffonei. NCBI lineage: Eukaryota > Metazoa > Chordata > Lepidosauria > Squamata > Lacertidae > Podarcis > Podarcis raffonei. The sequence continues at coordinate 70,996,526 of NC_070608.1, forward strand.
TTGCAGAACAAAGGTTTGGATGTGCTCTGAAAAGTTGATTTAAAACCCGCTCTTGTAAACTCAGCACGCTTCCATAGCTTCTGTGCAGGATTAATTCTTGAAAGGGATATTAGAACACACCAACAGGGCCAAATAAGATCAGCTAAGCTGACCACTGTGATTGATAGTTCCAGCATTCAAAGTACCAAGGAGGTCTTAGCAACACTGAAATAATGCAGGTGTGCTGTTTAGGGGAGTTTTTAATGTTTGATGTTTTATTATGTTTTTAATCTGTTGGGAGCTGCCCAGAGTGGCTAGGGAAACCCAGCCAGATGGGTGGGGTATAAATAATAAATAATAATAATAATAATAATAATAATAATAATAATAATAATAATAATTATTATTACCCTAGATAAATTGGGACTTCTTTCTGATTTTGCTTTAAGCAAGGCTGCCACGGGAAGCTCATTTGGGACTCCTCATATGTGACCTTCAACTCTTAGTGTTTGGGACTCATTGTAGCAGTCCCCATGTAACTAGAAGTAGCATTGGAAGAAGGAGTTCCGCAAACTGCTCATTTCTTCCACAGTTCCCCACACTGCTGCTTGAACTGTTCTATTCATGGAAGCCACTGCTAGATCATAGACCCTTCTATGAACAGAAGGACAACCCTGGTTACAGCCCAATGTCTTTCATATTTTGCTCTTTGTAAAGTTTACTCACAATTTCAACACTCCTATGGGAGTAATGGCTTTGCATGTTTTGGATAATTTCCCATTTGCTTTTCCTTCCAGCATCCTTAATTTTGCCTTTATGGGAATAAAGGAGAATGGAGAAGGATCCACTTGGTCCTATCCAATAAAGTTCATAGCACTTATGTAAGATTCTACAGTCTTTTGCACTGATTTCTTAATTTTAAGCACTGGCCCTTCCCCATTACAGAATTATCAGGGTGCCATGCAAGGACCAATCATTTAGAACATATCACCTGGTTAATTTAGCAGGGGGGGGGGGGCGGAATACTAGGTAAAATAAAAATGAGAGTTCTCTGGTTGCCTAGATCCTGGTTTGGAGCAAGTACTCTTTTCTGAGAAAGCCCCAGCAGAGATTTAAAATCACAAAGCATGCAGCAAAGTAAAGCATGGAAATATAGGCTGTTAAAAGGTAAAGGTAAAGGTACCCCTGCCCGTACAGGCCAGTCTTGACAGACTCTGGGGTTGTGCGCCCATCTCACTCAAGAGGCCGGGGGCCAGCGCTGTCCGCAGACACTTCCGGGTCACGTGGCCAGCATGACATCGCTGCTCTGGCGAGCCAGAGCCGCACACAGAAACACCGTTTACCTTCCCACTGGTAAGCGGTCCCTATTTATCTACTTGCACCCGGGGGTGCTTTCGAATTGCTAGGTTGGCAGGCGCTGGGACCGAGCAGCGGGAGCGCACCCCGCCACGGGGATTCGAACCGCTGACCTTTCGATCGGCAAGCCCTAGGCGCTGAGGCTTTTACCCACAGCGCCACCCGCGTCCTAGGCTGTTAGGCTTTTACAATATCCCATTCGAAGTTGCTTGCAAAGCTCCCCACTTCCCTTAGCATAGAAAGAGACCACAAATTTGGTAAGATAAAAATATGGTTTGCTTGCAGACTCTTCAAAGCTCAGATTCATGTACTTTTCCATACAGCAGCAAGAAAAGACAGGCAAAGTAACTTAGGAGTCAAAATGGTAAATGCCTTTAAATTATTTGTATAGAAACACAAAGATGGCTTGCTTACGCCACGTGGTCTATGCTGGGAGAATCCAGCTTAGACCTTCTTACTGGTAGGGTTCACATGGTGGAATGGAAGAACAAAGGCTTGATGACCTTTCCTACCAAGGTGAGGGGGAGTGATGGGGTGGCAGAACAGCTTACTCTATGGTATTAACCCCTCCAAGCAATGCTGGTTATATGAGGCTGGATATTCCACATATTCTTCATCACTAGCAAAATGTTGGTAATTAGGTGAATGCGGAACGAGAACTTGTATATGGAGGGCTTATATATGGAGGAAGGGACTATAAATGGGATCCAGGTGCAGTTTGTCTTTCACCTTCTCTGCAGACAGACATTATTCCCCATTTATGCTGGATCCTTGTCTTCAGGAACAGACCATCAAACTGCTCTCACATCAGTGTTCTTCTCAGGTGCACTTATTTCATGGCTGTGGGAGAAATGTAATGGAAAATACTCACTTTTAAGGACAGAATGGATGGGCTAAGGAAAAGGGATGTTAAATTTGTTACCAGCCCCTAGCAAAGCTAAGGATCAAGACATGAAAAGTTCCATCTCAGTTTCTCTGTCTTGATCTCACTAGTGTGATGAAGCACATACACACATACACATTCCAAGCCCACTTAGACTCAGGGACAGATTATATGCATCAGAAGACGTGAGGTTGTTACAACAATCTAAATTTCCCCAATGGTATTATTTCCCCACACACCCCATCTCAAGGAAGACAAAAGAAGCAAAAAGATCTATTATCTAGGAGAAGACACAGTGTTTTCCCTCTGGAGGACTTTCTTAGAACTATTCCTACTGCCATGTTGAACAGCAGATGCAGACAGATACTGGTTTCCCAAAGGACTTGCATCTGTAATTTAAAACAGTTGGAGAATGCAACCCACTTTGTATTGCAATGTTCTTTGTATGATGGCCCAGGGGGAAAATGCTTGAGAAATATTTTTTTCTAGTTACCAACCTATTCTGACCAAGAAATTATCTGTTTTGTCTTAAAATATGTTTATTCATAGACTGGTTGTTGACATTCCTCTGTCTTAAGAGACAATGGAGGGCACCTCCAGAGGTGAAGACTAGTATTGCATGCTTTAGGGACAAAGTAACTCCAAGCAGAAGTGAACTAGTGCAAAGTAGGAAGTTTTAAGAGTGTGCTCAGTTTAATTTTACTTTAAATTGGGTTTTACTCCATGGTATTACATGTTTCATATAATCATCTTATTGTTTATTCTTTAATGTATTGTACCGTTTACTTCTATTGTCTTCTCTATATATTAGTAATTTCCAGATTGTGTACTAAAGGTACCACGGCCAATGGCTAGTACAAGAAAAATGATGATGATGATGTTGAATAGAGAATGTGCAAAAATACCAGCCATCCTGTACATTCACTGGGTATTGCAGGGAATGTGCACAAATTAACAGCATCAATGGAGGGTTTTGCATTTTGCCAGTCAGAATGCATAGTCCCCATGTAATGTTTAGGAAAGATACACAGTCTGACAGATGAATAAGGTTATTCTTGCATTGCACGGTCACTATGCATATTGTCTGTCAGGACATTTTGCACATGTGCTGGTCAGTGCATATATCCTACAGCATTGCTTGGAGATTATTCACACTGACAAGGCGATGTGCAAAATCATGTCTTTGCTCTAAACTTGTCCACATTCAAATGTTGTCTCAAATGTAGTCAACAACCAGTTTTTTATGCACAAGCTCTTTTCAACTCACATTAAAGCCAACATGTACTTATATTAATATTGAGTGTGGCCCAGTCAAATTGTTCAAATTGCACCTGCCTTTTTAATTTAAATGATCTGCCACCCCAGTGTTATTTTATTTTTCTCCATTTTAAATTGAACTGCTTCCATCTGTTATTATTTTGGCATCATAATACTTTTAGAATGCACATAGGTTATTTTGTTGTTATAGTTCTCAGTATAAAAGTGATCAGTCTGACAGTCTTCAGGGATCTATGCTTTTCCCCAGGATTCCTGAACCACCGATCTTGCCAATTTTATGCTGATATTTTTAGCTGGTTGTCTTCAGATTTACTGGCGGTCTGCAACTGTAACTGGTCAAGACAGCATTTGAGCATTCATAAAGAATTGAGGAATAAAGAAATTTAGTATCACCACCATGAGGCCTGATAAATTACATGTCACAATGTTGCTGGAGGTGACCCCCATCCATTTCATAGAGAGATGCTCATAATATCAGACAGTTGTGGGAAATAATGTTGCACACCCCTCTGTGCGGTTCTGTTTAGCATTTGGCAGACAGAAGGTTATAGTGTTTGTGAAACACCAAAATGCCTTAAATAATGCTGAGTATCAATATCGTACTTCAGACAAGCTGTTTATGAGTCAGAGGGCTTGTCACATTGGATAAAAGCAGCATTTCTACAAGGGAAATAAAAACATGCCGGAAGAAGAGGTGATACTCTTGTTGTTTATGAGCCAATTTGGTTTTTTTCCTCCCTCAGCCTCTTCTGGGAGTTTTGAGGAACTGAAAGCCTCAACCAAGGATAGGCAGAACTTCTAACGTATGCACAGTTCAGGCAATGGAAGAGCAACAACTGGGTTCGTGTCTCCGCTCCTTCACATGCAGCTGCTGGGTGACCTTGGGCTAGTCACACTTCTTTGAAGTCTCTCAGCCCCATTCACCTCACAGTGTTTGTTGTGGGGGAGGAAGGGAAAGGAGAATGTTAGCCGCTTTGAGACTCCTGAAGGGGAGTGAAAGGCGGGATATCAAATCCAAACTCTTCTTCTTCTTCTTCAACTATCCAGTTTGGGCAATTGAGCCAACCACTGCCAAATACCCCATCAGTCCCTGCCACCCAAAATACCATTACTGCATTATGTGCTTCTGCTTTCTGCTCAAGATTTTGAGACAGGTGGTCTAGAAATGCAAAACAAGTAACTTTAGACAAACGAAACAAAAAAACTACTCAGATACCGTACATTATAATATAGCCCATTCACTGCTGCCAGTAAAAGGATTGGCTCACATCTGCAAGGCATCTCTATTCAATCTGCTTAAGAGCTTAGGGTTTTTTTGTGTATATATCTTAAATAGCTGTTGCAGCAAAATCAACGGTTTCAAGTGGAACCCTTAAATTAATCTTTAAGGGGCCTCAACAAAATGTTTTGTTTTGTTTGAGAGTTCTTTAGGGCACCACTGTCCTCTATAAGCTTATCCCCTTTCCTCAGTCCTATGGAGTAGTTTCTATTCTTTTCTTTTTATTCTTTTTTATTATTCTTTTAGCATGGCTTCATGGAAATTGAGTTCTTGAAGCTCAGGTTTTTGTCAGCACTGAATAAAATAGGTCCCTAGCTATATTGACTACCTCCCCCTTCCCAACCCCTTCTGATTTGCCAGCAGGCTACACCCAGAATCATAGAAGCATGGAATAGTAGAGTTGGAACGGGCTCAGAGGGCCAGCTAGTCTAACCCACTACAATGAAGGAATCTCAACTAAAGCATCCATGACAGACAACCATCCAACGTCTGCTTAAAAACTACCAAAAACTACCACCGTCTGATGGAGTCTGTCCACTGTCAAAGTTTCCCCCCAATGTTTAGTTAGAATCTCCCTTCTTGTAACTTGAACCCATTGCTTCAGGTCCTTGCCTGTGGAACAGGAGAAAACAAGTTTGCTCCATCTTACATGTGACAGCTCTTAAGATTTTTGGGAACCTAACTCCCTCAAATGTTGAGGAAGGGTTGAGGGAGTTGGGTATGTTTAGCCTGGAAAAGAGGCTTATGAGGATAACACTTGGTTTCCAGACCCTTGGTCATTTTGGTCACCCTCATCTTAGTCAGCTTCTTGGTCAGCTTCTTCTTAAATTCTGGTGCCCAGATCTAGACACAGTACTCTAACCAAGGCAGAATAGAGCAGTACTATTACTTCCCTTGATTGGGACACCAGACTTCTGTCGATGCAGCCTAGAATAGCATTAGCCTTTTTGTTCTTGTTTTTGCTGCTGCTGCTGCATCACACTGTCGATTCATGTTAAACTTGTGCTCTGCTAAGATACCTAGATCTTTCTCACTTGTATTACTGGTAAGCCAGGTGTCCCCCATCTTATGTTTGTGCAGCTGGTCATTCCTGTCTAAGTGACTAACCCACAATGACAAATCCCCTTTCTCTACCTTAGAAGGCAGCAAGTGGGTTATCAGCAGGGCTTTTTTTCAGCCAGAACTCACCAGAACTCAGTTCTGGCACCTCTCAGGTGGTCCACATTGTCATTATAAGAGAACAAAAAGGTGAAGGTAAAGGACCCCTGACAGTTAAGTCCAGTTGCACATGACTCTGGGGTTGCGGCACTCATCTCACTTTACTGGCCGAGGGAGCTGACGTTTGTCCGCAAACAGTTTTTCCGGGTCATGTGGCTAGCATGACTAAGCCACTTCTGGCGAAACCAGAGCAGCACACGGAAACGCCGTTTACCTTCCCTCTGGAGCGGTAGCTATTTTTCTAACTTGCACTTTGACGTGCTTTCGAACTGCTAGGTTGGCAGGAGCTGGGACTGAGCAACGGGAGCTCACTCCGTCATGGGGATTCGAACCGCTGACCTTCCGATCGGCAAGCTCTAGGCTGAGTGGTTTAGACCACAGCACCACCTGCGTCACTCTATAAGAGAACAAGGGAGGTGTTAATAGCAATTCTGGCACCTCTTTTTCTAGAAAAATTGCACTGGTTATCAGCATACTCATTCACTATCAGTAGCCTTGGATCTGAAGGGGTTAGGGATTAGGATGGAAAACCACTCCTACAAGTCCATCTTGTAGAGTAAAGGCGGGTCAGTTCCAATCTTGATATGTGTCATTTAATTGTTTAGTTACTGAATTTAATAGAAAATTAGTGAGCTCTTGAAAAAGAACATTCTGGCATTGAAGCCTAGTTCCAGAGGTGGTTTTAGGGCATTGTCACCTGTGCAACCACTACACACTGGGCATTGCCCTGCAGGGGACACCAAAACAATGGAGTGCAAGAGGCTGAGGGGGCAGGGACATGACTGAATTTCAGCATCACATAGGGCACCATTGAAATTTGAGAGCCCCAAGTTTGCCACTACTAGTTCTCACTAAAGAGGTATTGTCTGGGTATAATTCATGCCCAGATAGATGGAGAAAGAGTCTTTTAAAAAACCCCAGATATTTCAATGTCAGATATAACATTACAAAGCACATGTACCTAACACAACCTACTGGGTGATCTTGAATGTCAACATCCCTCAGTCCTCTTTCCTTCAGCGGAATGCTTATGGCATAACAGCATTTTACAACGTGCAGTGAGCCTGCAAAATGAAATGATAGAAACATCCAAATTAATAAATGGCATTTTTGTGGGGGATTTTGCTGTCTTCTAATAAAGTGTGGGCTGAGTTTTATTTTTTGCCAGCCTCATTAGAAAAGCAAGAGAACAGTTCAGCAAAATATAGGGAAACAGCTCAGTGGCTTCCCGCAGTGACAAGATGCTGAGCTCTAAAGCATGCTGCAGAGTTAAACAACAGGAAGTAGAATGTGGTTCGTTTTCATTGTCAGCTGACTGTGAGGGTGACAAGGGATTGTGCATGCTCTGTTTTAAAGTTGCTAGAGGTTAGAGTGAACTCTGTATCATGCTTGTGTATGACTCTGCATAACAAATTAAACACATTACCATGGTGATTGCTATAGTAACATTTAAACTGGCATAATTGCTAACAAATCCCCACCACTGATCTCAGCGGGGCTTGCTACATCTTGGTGCACCTCCAGAATCTGAAGAGAACCTTTTGCACTAAAATAGCTTTGAAAGATGTAGCACAACAAATATATACATATGCCTGACCCTAAGCAATTTTACTTGGCTGAAATCCACCCTTCCCTACTCAGAAAATAAATGTTGAACTTATCCATTGTTAATATAATTACCCAATTTAAATCATCACTCCAGAATGACTGACACATTAGCATGATGGCTGATCTCCCAAAATTAAAGCAAAGCTTTACTCCTGCTATGACCCCTGGCAGTTGCCATCTTAGTTTCCTAAAAATTCCATGACCTGGAAGTTTCATCATTCCATGAGTGTGAGTTAAAAGTTAAAACCCTGTCAAATGAGTCTTGCCAGTAGCACTTCTTCAAATAATCTCAGTGACTGAACTGGGATTTAAGGCTTCAGGTGGCCCCAAACGTACCATGGACCTAAATTGTTCAGGCTTTTGTAAATTAAAACAAGGACATTGAAACTGGCTCAGTAGTACATGGGCAGCCAGTGCAATATGCTGTTGGCCTTGTTCCCCCATCAGCAGTGTAGCTGCTACATTCTGCACCAGTGGAATAGCATGGACTGCCAATGCCTGGGGCCGTGCAGAGGGGGCGGGTTGGAGGGAGGGAAATGGACAGAGTACACATGAGCATCCAACTGTCTAATGACATCCATGTCACCCAGGAGATTGCAGTCAGAGAAATAAGAAAATAAGAGTCATTCCGTTCTCTGGAGAGGTCACTTTCTGGTTTGCATGGAGAATCTGTTTTCAGTATTGCCCAGTGGCAGAAGCATGCAGCTGTATTGAGGCAGCACTGAGTGTTTTTGCACCCCCTAGCAATTTTGCGCCCGGGGCAACTGCCCCATGCCCCCCATGCTATGCCACTGTTCTGAACCAGCTGGAGCTTCTGAGCTAGGGCAAAATGCAGCCCCATATAGAGTGCATTGCAATAATCCAGCCCCAAGGTCTATTATGGCTGACTGTCCTTGTTTAGGAATGACTGAAGGTCTTGGACCAGGCAAAGCTTGTAAAAGGCACTCCTAGCCAAAGACAAAACATGGGTTTCTTGTTAGAAACATGAACTACACAATTACTTCTTCAAAGGGAACACAACCTCATCCAGAGCAGGTGACTTGCATATTTTCTGGACTTGAGAAATACCCACCGAAAGTGCCCCTGTCTTCCCAGATTGATTAAGCACCAGTTGGCCCTCCTTCAGATCCCCACTGAATTCTTCATCCTCATTCTCAGGTGACATTAACAGTGCATGTAACCATTACATTCAAACATCATTTCTCTGATTAAAATAGGGATGTCCTATTCCCTTCTTCTTCTTCTTCTTCTTCTTCTTCTTCTTCTTCTTCTTCCTCTCCCAACTGACTCGGTTGTCCCAGCTTCCAACATATATAAAAACACAATAAAGCATTGACATAAAAAAAAAAACCTTCTCTATACAGGGCTGCCTTCAGATGTCTTCTAAAGGTTGTATGCTTACTCATCTCCTTGGCTCAGGGGGTCACATAAGTCCATACCCTCCAACATTCCTCCGATGAAAACAGCAACATCCTAAGAAAAAGCAGGATATTCCAGGATCAAATCAGAAACCAGGACAGCTTCTGTAAATCCAGGACTGTCCCTGGAACACAGGGACACTTGGAGTGTCTGGAAACCTGTCCAACTACAGTGTTTAAGAAACCAAAGTTTACAATGGCTTGCTTGAGTGGATGCATTCAGAACATTTTTCTTTTTTCTTTTTTCCAATTGTGTGCATTAAAATGCCTGTTCATGCTTGATATGAACTGAATGCTTTATTGATAAACTGCGAAGAGGTAAAAATATTTGCCGTTGTAATGCTAAAACTTACGGATGGAATAAAGAGATAAGAAAGCAAGCCTGATGGCTTGACTATATCCTGCAGGATGGAATTTGATCCAGAGATTAAGAAGAAAAACACAAGACATCCACTATAAAAGTCTATTCCTTTTTAAGATTCACTAGGCCCAAGTTAAGTTGCATTAAGGATAAGTTGCTAGTATAATGCAGGCGACATACATGCAGTGGGGTGAGGATGGAGTTTGAAGACTAGGATTATACTATTGCATTAACTCCAGATGCAATGGCTTCTAAAACAAAATATCAATAAATAATAATAATAATAATAATAATAATAATAATAATAATTTGTACCCTGCCCATCTGGCTGAGTTTCCCCAGCCATTCTGGGCGGCTTCCAACAAAGATTAAAAATACATTAAAACGTCACATATTAAAAACTTCCCTGAACAGGGCTGTCTTTAGATGTCTTCTAAAAGTCTGGTAGTTGTTTATCTCTTTGACATCTAATGGGAGGGTGTTCCACAGGGCGGGCACCACTACCGAGAAGGCCCTCTGCCTGGTTCCCTGCAACCTCACTTCTCACAGTGAGGAAACCACCAAGAAGGCCCTCAGAGCTGGACCTCAGCGTCCGGGCTGAACAGTGGGGGTGGAGACGCTCCTTCAGGTATACTGGGCCGAGGCTGTTTAGGGCTTTAAAGGTCAACACCAACACTTTGAATTGTGCTCGGAAACAAGGCTTAAACGATCACTGAAACCCACTTCCCACTGTAGAATTTTTCCACATGATCATATTAAGATCCCTATTGGGTGAGACCAAGACTCCATCCAGTTCAGCGTCCAGCATCCTGCATCCTACACTGACCATTCAGATGCGCCTCCGAGAAATCCACTGGCAGGGCATGCAGGTGGCAGCCTACCCTACTGTTGCTGACAAGCAACGTGTAATCGGTGGCATGATATCTATTGTGAGTTGGAGAAAACATCCATCAGATATTGCAGATTGACATTTCTTCCTATTCCGTGGTAAACATAGGGTTTTCCTAGGGAAAGCAGTGGCACAAAACCTATTACAACCTACTGGACGAAAGAGGAACCTATTGAAGTTGAGCCTAGAAGTCACAGACCAAATGGAAGACATTGCTGGACAGAGAGAAGCATAGGTGAGCCCTTAGTCTCTCTGACTTTAGCCTCATCCAGGCATTCTTAAATTGCATCCATTGAAGGGTCTGCAGGGTTCATTACAGCCCTTTGGTAGGCCTAAAGAAAATATGGAAACTCTAGTCAGGAGGAAGAATCTGAATGGGATTGAAGAGCTTTATGGGGCTGAATATGGGTGGCTGTTTGTTGTTTTCCTAAGAGCTGGAAGCGATATGATAGAGGTATTCTTTACTCTTCTTCAGCTCACTCATTCTGTTGTTTTCTTTTAAGTAAAACAGTTTTTTCAAGGCTGGGTAATACTTTGATCAGGAACGACAGTGGGAGAAATTCTTCTGCTAATTTGAGTTCTTTGTTTACAGCTTTTTATATAGTAAAATAAGGTGCTGTTTGAAATTGCTGTTTTATAGCCATAGATCTTTGTGTGCCATATATGTTCTTTTGGCCACGAGAAAGAAACTAGCATCTCTCAAATACTGCCGTCATGTAGAGGCACCAGTTGACATACATTGCACTTCCTTTTTAAAAATAAATTAAAATAAAGCTGCAGCATGAACAGCCTTCACCTTACTGGCAGCTTCATACACTCTCAAGCCATCAGCAAGCACCAGCTGGCTCCTTGACCATTACCACTGTTATTCCAGCAGTGACATAGAATGGTCACAGTCATCTATGGAAACGAACAAAACAAAGGACTTAGTATCATTTGATTCTGAAATGAAAGTTCCCTGAGTGAACTGTGCTCCCAACAAGTAAATAAAGAAAAAGTCGGGAGATGGGTTGAGACTAGCAGTGCAATCCTAACCATGCCTAATGGAGAGAGATTTATTGGATTCAATAGCATGGAATGCTGTAGGCAACACTGTTTTTAAAGCCTTGATGCTTGCTGTTAAGTTGTGGGCGAACATATCAGACGACACAGCGATTCTTCACACAGTTCTGTTCTGGCCTTTGAATAAACAAGAGCTGTTTGAAGAATCGCTGTGTCGTCTAAGGAGCTCAGTCAGCCTGCTTATATAGAGCTCCAGAACAATGTAACTGTAGCAACTTTCTAAAACTATCCAATCACTGAACGTCACTTTCGATCCTTCATTTGCATACAAACTATCCAATCACTGAATGTCACTTTCGATCCTTCATTTGCATAACTATCTACAGTATCCCTCTGCTGGCCCAGGGCGAGAACTTCAGTACATAACACTTGCACACATAGGGTGGAATGTGGGAACAGAGGCGGAGCTTCATACTCTGACACCGGGGGGCAGAGAGCAGGCGGGGTAGGGACTGGCATGCGTCCTGGGGACATGGCGTCCCACCGCAGGGGCATGGCACATGTCCTGGTGGTGTGAAGCGCCGCCTGCGGGGGCGTGGTGCCCAGCGCCGGTGGGGGGCAGCTGCAATGGCACCCCACCGGGATCACAGTGCCGGGGGCCGTGCGCTCTCCCCGCACTCCTCTTCCTCCGCCACTGTGTGGGAATTGAGATTAGAATGCCTGTACACTGTGCCAAAGTCAGCAATTTCACACCTTCAATGCTGCATTTGTGATTGGTGTAAATTGCGCACCTTTCTGAGAAGAGTGTGGGAAACAGAAGACAGTCTTATGCCTTCCGCTGTATGTACTTTGTACAGTGGTACCTTGGGTTAAGTACTTAATTCATTCTGGAGGTCCGTTCTTAACCTGAAATTGTTCTTAACCTGAAGCACCACTTTAGCTAATGGGGCCTCCTGCTGCCACCGTGCCGCCAGAGCACAATTTCTGTTCTCATCCTGAAGCAAAGTTCTTAAATTGAGGTACTATTCCTGGGTTAGCGGAGTCTGTAACCTGAAGCGTATGTATCCCGAGGTACTACTGTAATGTACTTGTGCCTGTTGTTCTCTCAGAGCTGGAGAGAACGGACACCATTATGCTTTGGTTTGTACGTAGTGTGTGAATAAATAGTAGATTAGCTCTATGATGTCTCACGCTTCTTGCTGTGTTCTGCCAGAAGCTTAGTGTGCATATATCATTATGATGTATGTTGCTAGAAGCACACTGGAAAAGAAGGGAGATGCCTTTTCCAGAGCTGCGCATACCAGAGGCTGCTTAGAGTTCCAGGGGCTTGCAGGCACCCCAGGGCGTTTTCCAACAGCCAGTTCCTAAGCTATTTACACCAGGGTGGCACAACCGAAAAGACTTGGATTGGGCTCATTGCAATCATGTGCTGGCTTGACCCAACCATACCTTCCAAACAACCCATTTTGGCAGTTTCTGTTGGCACCATTTGCAGAGGTGCATTGAGGTGTTCCTCTGTTGACAACTGAGCTCCCTAAATGATAGGCGCCAGCAGAGCTGTTACCCCAGGCAAACCCCTTCCAGCATGGCAGGTCAGAGGTCTGGCTTACTCTGCATCAATCCATCCCCGATAATTATTCCTTGTTCAACCTTTAAGTCTCTTCCTCCATCTTTACCAAATCCTCATCTCACACAATGTGTTTTCATCTGCTGGCATTGCTCATGTCAGACAAAAGCACATAAATTTACACCTGCAATCAGATGCACTGCTATCCAATATAATCTTTGCCTGTTGTACAGATTCTTTAGGGAGGAGTTTGAGCCACACATGGTCAAAATGGTGGAGACGGATATCTAGCAACCATCAAAGGAGGGATCCTGCCCCCTAATCTAAGTCATTTTGATTCAGCCCTGCATGGAAGACTTTTCTAGCTGTCACTGCTACAGGAGATAACACCCACATTCAGGAAAAAATAACTGCCTAACAGTTCAAGCCGGATAAGCAAACACAATCAGCATATGTTACGCTGTGTGGATTGTATAATACTGTAAAGTATGCAAACATGACTAAATTAATACTCTTCAGTGATCTCTAATTAAAGTCTTTGTGGTCTTTTTCTTTAACTCTGTGTATACATCCACATTCTTGTTTGCTATTGTCCCAACCTGCATTTTTTTAGACAAAACATAACAGGATGCACAGATTTCGACACTTTCAGCAAACCATAAAATTCAACATGCAGAGAACCTCATTATAAGTGTTGTGGTTTTTTACCTCTCCATAGCACATTGTACTTTGATTTCTAAACAGGAATGCTAGTAGTATAACATCATTTACAGTGTAGCTTCTTATGTGCAAGAATCAATATGCATATTTATTTTTAAATAGTCCCCATGAGACTGTGGATTCATCGAGAACATGAACCGTTAGACTACACAATCTTCTTTTAATAACAAGAGGATTTACAGGTTTAAGCTAACAACAGAAGGGGTCCCCGGTTGAAATAGCAATTCTCTGAAGCAGGAAACACAACAGCTACTGGTTATTTAGTATAAAGCATCTAATATCTATGATTGCTAGGGTTTCCTAAGCTTGGGTCTCCAGCTGTTTTTGGACCACCACTCCCATCATCCCTAGCTAGCAGAACCAATGGTCAGGGATGATGGGAAGTAGTCCAAAAACAACTGGAGACTCACCATTGCTGTCCAAACCTGTGAGAGAAGACTGTGTTTAAGCTGGGAAACAGTCCACTGAGGTAGGATTATTATAGAATATCTCTGTGCATGTTAATTCTCAAAAGAATATACTTCTCAAAATAATTAACCATATGCTCACGCTACAGTAATCAAACACAGCTTCTCTCTGTGTTACAGTTTTGAAGACACGTGTAGGCAGTGCTTTTTTCCTGGGGGGATGCAGGGGTACACCTACCCCTAAACATTTTGTGAATCTAAATTTGACCTCATTGAGGGGCAGTATTTCAATATGAGTAGGAAAACAAGAGTACCCCTAAACATTTTTTTTAGAAAAAGGCACAGAATGTAGGTATCTTTTCCTTCAAACAAGCCAGGAAATCACAATGCACACATTGACAACGTATTCACATCAGGTAATTAAATAAAAAATCAGCTTCCAGCAGAGTATAAAAACATAATAAAACACCAAACGTTAAAAACTTTCCAACACAGGGCTACCTTCTGATGTCCTCTAAAAATTGTGTAGTTCTTTATCTCCTTGGCATCTGATAGGAGACGTTCTACAGGGAGGGTGCTACAGCTGAGAAGGCCCTCTGCCTGGTTCCCTGTAACTTCACTTCTCACAGTGAGGGAACCGCCAGAAGACCCTTGGAAGTGGACCACAGTGTCCGGGCTGAATGATGGGGGATGGAGATGCTCCTTTAGATATACTGGGCCTAGCATGTTTAGGGCTTTAAAGGTCAGCACCAATACTTTGAATTTCCATGAGGACCCTAGTTAATAGTGGTGGAAAGGCTCTATCCTTCCCTCCCCACCTGTGATCCTGATGAGAAGGGTTAAATCTTCCTCATACTACGGTCCCAATGGAAAATGGGGTGGCGGGGCACACACATTTTTTAAAAAATTCCCTGACATGGTTGTCATCCATGCTAGGTATGGCTAACCTGTGGGCCTCTAAATGCTGTTGGTCTACAACATCCATCAAAACCTGCCAGCATGGCCAATGGTCAAGGGTGATAGAAGTTGCTGTTCAGCATAATCTGCAAGTTAGCTACCCATGCCCTCAGCAACTGTATTACAAAGAGTTGTCATGCACAGCCATCTTTATTTTGATTAGACTATATTTGTAAGACAGTGTTTTTCAAGCACTGATCTGTGAAACACAGGGATTTGATGGAAACTTATTAGGAGCTTTTGTGTGAGAGAATCATTAACTGGTCCAGAAAGAACAAACTTGCTCTGCAAACTGAGCCGCAGGAAAATGTTGCATTTTCATTCACTTTGTTCAATCGTGAGGCCTACATTTTGTATAAGAATTTGCAGCCTTGAAGATGAATCAGAATCCTCAGCAGCTCATTACATTTCTGGGGCAGATGCACTTTGGCCCATAAATCAATTTAGGAATGGTTCCCCGAAGACAGACAAGCCTGAAAACAACTTAGGTTGTACATTTGGACTATTTCTTTTAAAAGTTGTTCTTAAATTCACCCAAACTTTTTATCTATTTCACAGATCGTTTGAAAAAGGAATACAACATTATTTGCTCGGGGTTTTTTTCTGGCTAAAGCAAGAGACGTATTGAGCCTAGCGGACTCTTTGCAGAAGGAGCAAACGATGAGAACTAGCTACTGCTTGTCATTTCTAATCTGGACTTGTATGATTCACGAAGTCCACACTTCACCATCGCCGAAAAGGACTAACATGTATTTGCAAACTGAACGGATAATGGGCTTGTCTAAGGACCACGGAAAAGCACTTCATCGAACCAAGCGAGGATGGATGTGGAATCAGTTTTTTTTACTGGAAGAATACACCGGTCCAGATACTCAGTATGTAGGCAAGGTAAGCACTGTGATCAAAAAACGATTTGATGAGATGACAGAATTCTAGAATAAATGTAATAGATTTTTTGTTTCTCGGCAGCAGCATTGAAGCAAGGCAGATTGAATATAGCTTTCTAGCGGAGGGAGAAAAGGAATTTACACCTCTGTTTATGGAATGTGCCTGATTTTTGGAAGAAGACAGATAACTTAGAGGCATTCCCCACAGAGGAGGGGGAAATGCTCCTCTGCTAAAGGTAAAGGTCCAGTCGTGACCGACTCTGGGGTTGCAGCACTCATCTTGCTTTATTAGCTGAGGGAGCCGGCGTACAGCTTCCAGGTCATGTGGCCAGCATGACTAAGCCGCTTCTGGCAAACCAGAGCAGCGCACAGAAACACCGTTTACCTTGCCACCAGAGCGGTACCTATTTATCTACTTGCACTTTGACATGCTTTCAAACTGCTATGTTGGCAGGAGCAGGGACCGAGCAATGGGAGCTCACCCCGTCACAGGGATTCAAACTGCCGACCTTCTGATCGGCAAGTCCTAGGCTCTGTGGTTTAACCCACAGCGACATATTTGTAGGAGAGGACTATAACAGTCACATAACTTTTCCATGATTATAAAGAACAATCACACCAATTAGATTCTGAGCAAGCAGATGCTTAATTGAAGCACAGTATAGAATAAATGCTTCTCCATGCAAAAAAAGAGAGAGAGAGAAATCGTTTTACAAAAAACAGGAAAAGCTTAATCATGTTTTGAGAAAAGGAAAAGGATAGGTAGAAAATTTAATTGTGTATGGAATGATAATTGAGTATCCATGAGATAAGTGACAAATAGTAATTAACAACAGTATAATTTGAACACAATTATGAACAAGATGATAAACAATGTAACAAGATATAAAATAATGCCAAGATATAAATCCTTCTCCGTCAGGAGGATGGCTCACATGATCTTCCTGAGTTGGTGCTACATGTAGCATGGGGAGGGGGGTTTGCAATGGATCTTCCTATAGTTCGCATAAGAAATCTCTGTCCTCCCTTGTAACTCAGCAAAGCCCACATGTTGGTGCAATGTTTGCAAAGAGCCTAACTGCATAAAACCCCATGCAGCCCCAAACCAAACAATCAACATCCAGCATTAAACCTACCTGAGAAGCAATTGCTGTGTTTGCAGACCTTCCAAGTGCCCCTGTTTTCCAGGGACAGTCCCAGATTTACAGAAGCTATCCCGGTTTTTGGTTTGATCCTGGAATGCCCTGCTTTTCCTTAGGGCATCCCTATTTTCATTGGGGAAATGTTGGATGGTATGTCCCTATTTTCATGAGGAAATGAGCCAAGGAGATAAGTACTTATCCAACCTTTAGAAGACATCTGAAGGCAGCCCTGTATAGGGAAGGTTTAATGTTTAATGTTTTATTATGTTTTTATATATGTTGGAAGCCACCTAGAGTGGCTGGGGCAATCCAGTCAGATGGGTGGGGTATAAATAAAATCATTGTTATTTTTAGAGAATAGAATGTCCCTATTTTCATCGGAGAAATGTTGGAGGGCATGTGTTTGGTCCTATATGAAGTGAAATTTACATTTGTGGACATCCAGTAGCCTCAGGGATGTGATACATATATGTGGTGGGTGGGGCAGGAAGATATGATCTTGCCTTCACTCCAAGTAGTAGCCTCTACCAGTGGCATCTGCTGCCCATTGGGAATGGTAGGGAGAGACAGAACCAATGACAGGGAGAGCCAACTACTTCTACTTTTGTCCCCATCCTTGCTGAGTTCTACAAGGGCAATATTGAGGCTAAGGAGGAGAAGGGTTGCCATATGTCCTCTTTTTCCAGGACACGTCCTCTTTTTCATAGATAGATTCGTCATAGTTATCCATAGTCAAAAGCAGAAGTTTTTTGCTCTTCAAAATATGGCAAGCCTAAGAAAGAAGGCAGGGCAGGTTGTGAGATATGAGCTTCCAAAATGCTAAGTAAAAGGGTAATACACACAGGGGCTGCATCATTCTAAGAAATAATATTTTGAGGTAATATACATTGCTCCTGAAGCAGTTGTGTAAGTTGGCACAGTTAATAGCAGTCTTTTTGTACTTTAGTCTGTTTGGAGTAAGCTCAGCAGTTATAGTTTATAACGAGAAGAATTTAAATTTTAAAATAGTTAGAAAAAAATAGAATATGCAGCTGGAATGGGAAACTTTAGGGAAGCATGGAAGGATGGAGGCGAAGTTGATGGAATAGAATTATGGATTGATGTAATCAATGTATCTTTTTTATTTTGTTTCTTCCTTTTCTTTCACTTTCTTCTTTTATTTTTCAGTTCTGTATATTGTACGCTTATAAATTTATAAATTTTTTTAAAGAGTCTTTTTGTGTTGTCAGAGCAGCTGAGCAGTAGGTCTGTTCAGTTCTGCTGCTGCCTGCCTCATAGTTAGTCAGAGTCTGTAAGAGTTTTAGTCTTAATGATAAATTTATGTAATACATTAGTAAGCTAAGTAATACCTGCCTGCCTTGTACATATATATTTAATCGAACAAGTGCAAGGGTGCTGCGAGTTAAAGTTATTGCTATTTAAACTTTAAAATGTTTTTTATAGGAGGGAAAAGGGATAAAATAGAAGGGTTAAACAACCCAGCCCCAGGTTTCCGCATAAGCTCTGTTAATGGGAATTAAATATAATTGCTAAATAAACTAATATGTATTAAGCTTTGCAAGTGTGAAACTGAAAAGATAACAATAAGCTAATTTATTTTCCCTAATTAAAACCTACGGTGTGTCCCATGCAGGTAAGGGCTGACTAAGGGCAGAGTGAGTTTGGTGGGTCAGAGTCTCATTTGTCCTAATGGATCAACCACTATTGGATTCTTCTAAGTGAGAAGATATTACAAACCAGCTGCATATGAACAAACTGGGGCAAATGACAGTACAGTGGTACCTCGGGTTATGTACTTAATTTGTTCTGGAGGTCCGTTCTTAACCTGAAACTGTTCTTAACTTGAAGCACCACTTTAGCTAATGGGGCCTCCTGCTGCTGCCGCACCACCGGAGCAAGATTTCTGTTCTGAAGCAAAGTTCTTAACCTGAAGCACTATTTCTGGGTTAGCGGAGTCTGTAACCTGAAGCGTATGTAACCTGAAGCATATGTAACCCGAGGTACCACTGTATCTTCATTCAGAAACTATGTTCATCATACAGTGTAGCCTTTTGCACAGACTAAGAGTCAGGTTTGGTTCTAAAGCAAATGGTTGCTTTTGTGCCACTCTTGGTAATGTATGGAGCAACATGGGCAGGGATAGCAACAAAGTTACTTTCCATTAAGGAAGGACAACATGGGGGGGGGGGGGGAATTACTGAAACAAGAATACTGAGGGGTCCCTTCAAGGGGTTCAGCTTCTTAAGGAAGACTGGACCTTCAGAGAGACCGTACCTTTTAAGGCTGAAACCAGTCAGGAAATGAACAGAGACCATATAAAAGCAAAGCGGCTATAAGCCTGATCTTTATTAACTGTTGCAACAGGGTGCTCGCTGCCACACGCAGGAGGCAGGAGGAACCCAGGACAAAGGTGTGCAAGCCCTTATATAGACTTTTGAACTGCCCACCCTGGAGCCCAAGACCACCACACCATACATCATATGTACATCAGAGAAGGGGCGGACTACAACAGAAATCTGAGTGTGTTGTTTTTATCCTGTCTGCCAGGTTACCTGATTGGATTACCTGGGCATCCTAGCCACTCTTTTGTTATGATAACTACTCAGTTCCTGAATCCAGGTCACAGGCTCACCCTATTCATATCTTAACTGTGCCCTTGAGACAGGATTTGTGAGCAAAGAGACAATGGAGAAGCTCCCCATTTCCTTCAACCTTGCAAAGAAATATTTGAGGTCAATTTGGAAGAGACAAATGGTCTCAGGACTTTTTCTGTGAGTCTCAGACATGTGGTCTATACATATATTTATGTGCTTGCTTGGTACATTTATGAACATTTACTATATATATGAGACCTTAATATTCTTATAACATTACTATACCATTAGCCCAGTTCATGTCTCATTCAGATGTTACCCACCATACTGAGAGACGGTACACCAACCATGTAGGAATCAGATCTTGGGGGCATGTAAGAAGTATGCCAACCCTAAAGCCTTTAAGCAAAACAAGATATTTGAAAAAATAATAATTTGAAAACCAAGCCCAGGCATTGTAATTCATAGTTGTTCACCTTTCTGTTAATCAGCCTGGGGAGACAGAAAATGGGTTTTCCATTTTCCACCTAAAAAATGTTGCATGCGTTACATTTTTGCTTCTGCCCTTGTTGTTGTTGTTTGCTTTTCATTCTCCAAAGCACACATTTCCTTCTAGACCTCAGTGCTTGGTCCCTTTGATTAAGCTGTAGTTCAAGTTAGGGATGTTTTCAAAATTCCTCATTGACCTTGGAATTCCAAATCACATGGTCTTGTTTCCAAGTGTAAACGATGCGTCAGGAATCCCCCTTTTACCCACCTTTTGTTTACACATTATCTACAAAGTGCTGTGTGCAGACAAACTTTCGCACGGCTTTCAGTTCATTAGCATCTTCCCCCTACAAAACACACACATTGCCAAAGTGCACGTGTGCATTGACAAAAAAAAGTGATATTGATAAGATCGCATTATTAGTTGCATCAATACACTTTTTTCTTGGTGTTTTACTAATGTGCAGGAGTGCATGGGTACACTAGTGAAACATCACTCACTCACACACAGACAGACTGTGCGATAAATTGCCATATTGTTGAATACCGGTAGTATTGAAATAACATTGTGATAAGTGTTTCAACAAGGCAATGTATCTGTGAACAAAAGGTGGAGACTTAACAGCTTCCCAAGGGGTAGCTCAGCTGAACGGATAATTTGCAGATAATTTGCAGGCACCCTGTCTCCTGTTTTGTTTGTTCTCTTCCTCCTTCCTCCTAACGGATAAGAAATGATGATAAGCCCTCACACAAACCAGCAAACTCTTTCAGCTTCACCAATATCTTTCCACTTAAAGAGCATGGCTAATTATGTATAGCCTGCTAACAATCCAGGAGGGACACCCCCCCCCCCCCGCAATATGGCAAGACAATCAAAGATCCAGTGGCAAAGTAAACAAAGAACATAATCAAAGAATTGGAAAGTAATTCATTTTTCCCTCACACTGGTGTTTGTTGGTTCCCCCTAAATAGTTTCCCTCCATATTAAAAAGGAAGATTTTAAATAAATAAATAAATAACTAAATAAATAAATAAATAATTTTTTAAAAATATATATATTTTTGCTTGCTTGTCCTCCCTCCCGCCCTGGTGATATATTGTGATGTTGAAAATCAGATATCACACACACACTCATATCCTGATGCAACCATATGTATAACCACATTATGCATCTGATTCCACCAGAATTTATTTCATATAGTATTTTACCAATACACCCATGGACTTCTACACATTTACTAAAATGTGAAGCAAAAATAATCTTGAAGCAACTATATGATTATGTGAATGAATTAAAGAACACTGAAAGCTATGGAAAATTGTACAAACCCCAGTTCTGGGATTAAATTTTCATTTTAGAAAATTTGCTAATTAACCCAGAACTCAGGGACTGTGGGATGCAGAGTGACCCACAGAACAATGGAGAAATGGATTGGGCTGGTCTAAATGGCAGGCACTGATGATGCCTGTCCCTCACATCAGACGACAATGAATGATCAACTGACCTCTATTTTGCAGGCTGTTTCTAACAGATGTTCCCAAATGCCAATCTTTTATTAAATGGGAAGTACCAAAGAGTCATTTATTGAGTTCCTTTGGTTTAGCTAGTACTAGAGCAAAGGTTGTTCAGAAACCTCTTCTGTAGTTTTAGCTTGTGGACCATTTTTGTTTTAATGATATTTTACCTTTGCTCTCTGGAAGGAGAAAGCTGTTTTCTAGGTATCTTGCTATTGAAGACCTGTTTCATATGTGCCCATTTTATTTGGGTTTCCCCCCAGTTTCAAATGTGTGATATTTTCTGCAATGGTATGTGGCTAATAGCAATAAAAATGAACTGCATTTACTTTCCTGGAAGGGAATTTTGAAGAGACAGTGAGAGTTATACACCTGAGGGCAATTGTCAGGGCTGATATTAATATTCTTTTGGAAGCCGCCCAGAGTGGCTGGGGAAACCCAGCCAGATGGGCGGGGTATAAATAATAAATTATTATTATTATTATTATTATTATTATTATTATTATTATTATTATTATTATTGACATTGGAAGGGAACCAGCTCATCCACCCCTATGCTAGATCAAGACTCCTCAAATATCCACAAGTATTTCTTAATGCAATGCAGGGAAGCAAGGAACACAAAAATGCATGACTTATCCCCACTCCCAGGATTATGCAATGCCTTTTTGCTCTTCCATTTCATTGCAACAAATTGTATTTTGCTTATAGAGGATATAAAGAAAGCCCAACAACTTTTATGTGCTATAATACTGTTGAAAGTTTGGTTGGCTTCATCCGTGTAAATAAGTGGTGATAGAAGAATGGCAATGTTCCTTAATGACTGCTGATGATTCACCCAAATCGGCAATTTAGCAGCAGGGTTTTTCCCTCAGACCAATGGTGAGCATCACATGCGGTAGTGTGAGAGAGGAAAACATCAGCTTGAATGGAGAGAAACGATAGTGTGTGTTGTGTTGTGTTGTGTTGTGTGTGCGCACACAATGTCTCTAGCAATATACGTGCAGAATAGGTGAGAGTGACTGCACATGTTCTCTTGTGGGATCTGCTGAAGGAGTGCTTACTTGCTTTCAGTTCATTCTGCTTTTATATTTGTAAATACAGTGGTACCTCAGGTTACATACACTTCAGGTTACATATGCTTCAGGTTACAGACTCCGCTAACCCAGAAATAGTACCTCGGGTTAAGAACTTTGCTTCGGGATGAGAACAGAGATCGTGCTCCGGCAGCGCAGTGGCAGCGGGAGGCCCATTAGCTAAAGTGGTGCTTCAGGTTAAGAACAGTTTCAGGTTAAGAACGGACCTCCGGAACGAATTAAGTACTTAACCTGAGGTACCACTGTAGAGCAAACATTGCAAAGATGCCATATGATTCCCATCAGGGGAGCCAGCTATAGGGGGCGGAAGGTGCTTCAGCCCCCTAAATATTGGTGGGCAGAGGGCTGAGCCCCCCCCCCCATACTGAGGGGGCCGAAATCCCCTGACACTGGTTGCCTCCACGTGCCCCAGCCCAGGAGCAGGACAGGGGCTGGGACAAGTGAGGGCAAATTAGGCCCTCCAGGTGTCCTGTCCCCACCCAGCACATGCTGGGTGCACACTGAGCGGCGTCACATGATGTGTCACGCTACATGGCTGGGCCCCCTCAATGTGGGATGCAAGTTGGTGCCCCTGACTCCAGTGTTGTCTAATCCAAAAGGAATCTAAAAACGATGGTCATGACCCTGGATCTTCTTGCTCTGTGGCAGCGCATAACAATATATACTGTACTTTTCCATGTATAAGACTAGATTTATTTTACTCAAAAATAAGGTTTAAAATAAATTAAAGGTTAAAAATAAGGGACGCGGGTGGCGATGTGGGTTAAACCACAGAGCCTAGGACTTGCCGATCAGAAGGTTGGCGGTTCAAATCCCCGCAACGGGGTGAGCTCCCGTTGCTCGGTCCCTGCTCCTGCCAACCTAGCAGTTTGAAAGCACATCAAAGTGCAAGTAGATAAATAGGTACCGCTCCGGCGGGAAGGTAAACGGTGTTTCCGTGCACTGCTCTGGTTTGCCAGAAGCAGCTTAGTCATGCTGGCCACATGACCCGGAAGCTGTACGCCGACTCCCTTGGCCAGTAAAGCGAGATGAGTGCCGCAACCCCAGAGTTGGCCACGACTGGACCTAATGATCAGGGGTCCCTTTACCTTTACCTTTACCTTTCAGGTTTAAAAACTGGGGGTGTCTTATACATGGGTAGTGGGTAGGGTAACTGGTGATTGGTTGCAGCCGCAAGCTGCAGATTGTCATTGGCAATATGTAGTGTGATTGGTGGCTGCAGCAAAGGTTTCTTTGTATTGGCTGTGGAAAATGGGTGAGTCAACAGCTGCTGAGGATTGGATGTCGCTGCAGCAGTTGTGCTTGCTGTTTACATCCACTATTGGCAATAGGGCAGATGCTTGTAGCAGACATCAGCGATTGCAACCGTCAGGTTAGTGATTAACTGTATTGGGCCATTTTCTGAAATAGGAGTCCCCCAAAATAGGGGGCGTCTTATTTAAGGGTGTGTGTTATACATAAAAAAGTATGGTACTTCTGCCTCCTGTATGTTTTTGCTGCGTCAGCAGCACTGAAGTGACCTCTCCAGGGCACAAGCCTGGGCAGTTTGTATCAAAGACCTAGCTGTCCAGAAAACAAGACCCCGCTCTTGGTCTCTCTGATTTGGAAACAAAACAATATATCTGGCATCAACTTGGCTGCAGGGGTTGCTGGAAGGAGGCATACAAGATGCAATCCAACTCTGGATTTGTGTAGGGCTTACTTCGTGGCTTCTGCTGCTCCCGAAGTTGTCCTGCAAGGCAACGGATAGATATTTTCCCTCAGGTTTTACTCCTGAAGCCTTTCCCATGAATGAGCATAGCTGCAAAGCAGTGGTGGTTTAAGGTCAGAGATTTGCTTCTCCTAGATGGGCTGCCTTCCCAGGTTAACAAGCCCCATCTGCCTCTCGTTTCCCTCCACAGCATGTGTAGAAACTGCCTTCTTGGCTGTTGGGCCCACTATTGGTCTCGTCTGCTCAGTGTACTGGACTCTGTCTTTGAGTGCAAGTGGTAGACAAATCCCTAACTCACCAAGGATTTAAGACTCATCAATTACCCTCATCTGGTTTAGCCAGCCAGTCAAAGCCATTTCCTGCAATGCCGACATGGTTGCATGATGTCAGGGACCGTGCTGAGGAGGGCGGACTGAGGAAGAATGGTGGGAGCCACCCCCTCGCCCTGATCCTGAATCATCCCAGGAACAGGAAGACAGTATAGATTTGGAAGAGTGGTTTGCAGAGGGGTATAGTTCAGAAGGGAAAAGCTGGGGAATAATGGATGGGGAACAGCTAGGAGAAGAAAGACTGGGAGAGAGGAGAGTAACAGATTCACTGTCTCTGGAAAGCATTAATCCACTCTCCCCAAGGTAAAGAAGAGCTGAGAAAGTGGCAGAACAGACAGCACAATGGGTACAAGCTCAGGTTACAAGACGTAGGAGTGACATAGATTTAATAGGGAGG
The DNA here is from genome assembly GCF_027172205.1 of Podarcis raffonei. NCBI lineage: Eukaryota > Metazoa > Chordata > Lepidosauria > Squamata > Lacertidae > Podarcis > Podarcis raffonei. Next base: position 71,021,609 of record NC_070608.1, read on the forward strand.
GAGGGAGGGAGTTAACCTTCAATGGGAGCACTGCCATTTCTAGGTAGACATGCTCTTTTCTCTCTCACTGATTAAAGAATCTAACTGGTAAGACATTCCTTTCATTTGATCTTCTTACTGCCACGGGGGAGGAAGCTACTTCCCCAAAGCCTGAAAACATGATGACAGATTCTAGGAGACACAGGTAAGAGCTGAGTGCAGAGCAAGGACCAAAGGGGGATGAGCTACCCCAGAAGGAACATGGCGTGTTCCCCTACCAGATGTTCTGACCCTCCCCTAACACCCCATATACAGTGTTATTTTTATGGTGAGATGCTGGAACTCACCATGAATGTATCTTTCATGGTGCCCACCTGAGACGTGCTGGAGCTGAGTTTTGGCTGGGAAAAAAAGCCCTGCCCATATATACTCTGCGGATCAAACTTGATACGTAGCTGTCTGAAAATGCATGCCATACAAAATGCATAGCTATTAAACATGGCATGTTATGCACTGTCCTTGCCCCATGTAACAACTTACAACATAGGCTATCATCATGGTATCATGACATCCCAAACTTTCTCACCACCATCAGCCCATAATACGGCTCAGGGACAGAGCAAAGTCTGGAGAAATACAAGTTCTGCAGCAGTCACACATGTTTAGAAGAACACCTGGTTTCACTCTCAGTGAGCCTCCCTGACTACATTGCAAAATCAGCAAAAGTATTGAAGCTATTATGGTGGCATATTATTTGCCAGTCCAATGCAAATCAAGTAATGGGAAGCTTGCAAGAGCAAATACATAACTGCCTTTGCAAAACCTTCTTCAGATGGTGCTTATTTTTTTCCAGCGACTTGCTTGTCTAAGTAAGGCCTTCTGTTTCATCACCTTGAAGAGGAAAAAGAAACACTGTCAACAAGCAATTGTCACAAACATCTTTACAAATGCCTGGTACTTCTGATGTTGCTCTTTTACTGAGGATAGTTTTTGCAAGAAATGCTATGGCAAAACTGAAAGACAAGTGCAGTTCATTCTCAATAGTAAAGAGCAAAATGCTATTATGTGTTTATCCATCTATGTGTGTTGATCTGTGTCACTTTCACATACACTAAGTCCCTAAGTCTATTCCACTCTACACTCCTTTTCTATAGTTCTCTCTCTCTCTGTGTGTGTGTGTCTCTCTCTCTCTCTCATGAACATGCATACATATATACAGACAAACTCCAAAATGTGCATTTAAATACCTGTTTCAACACATGCTTTAAATAGATTCTCTCTTAAAACATGCATTTCCTCTTAAAATGCACATTTTAAAATGTTATTGATGGGTTTTTTTTAATAAAAACCCCAAACTGCACTGAAATGTTTGGGAACTGCACACCCTCCAAGTGTCATGCAGTTAAACAGAGGGCCAAATCCTGATTTCAGTTGCACTTTTTAGACCAAAGATGTTGGCAATGGAGCCAGAACAAGAGCATTTCAAACATTTCAGAAGTTTTATTTCCAAATATTTCCTTGGGCAGGTGGGATGAAGCAAAATCTACAGGAAAAATTGGACTTAATTGGAGGGGAAATAAATATATGTGTCATTTTGAGAAGGGAGCATGCTGTTTACCTAGCCAGGTGGCCAAAGGTTTTGCATTTCTTCTTGAACTTCAGAAAAGCCCTATGCTTGAGATGGATCCACAACTTCTTCCAGCTGTATTTCCTTATGAGAGTAAGTAATCCAAGTGCCAATATTAACACCCTGCTCCAAATAGGGGATTAAGATAGAGCAGAGGTACCCAAATTTATTTGGCCTACCTCCCCCTTTTTAGGGGGAAAAATTAATCAGCACCGCCTGAAGATCTACCTTTTTAAAGCAAACAAACAGAAAAATGCAGTGAAAACTTGCTTTATGTATCTATATTTCTACATATGTCCTACAACATAGTAAAGAAAGATTTTGCAAATAAGACAGCTTGAAGCTTGAAATTATAGAAAATTTATTAAAATAATTTCATACATATTGCCTGTTTATAATATTGTATTGTAAGCATGAATTTTCCTTCTGATGCAAGCTGGCCTTCCCCACTATGCACAACATGCTCGCCTGCCAACACTTGCTTGTTAAGACCTGTCAGCGGACTTGACCACTGATCAGTTATAACTTGCAGTTTGTGCATCTATTTGGAAAATAAGCACTATGACTTTAACTCTGTTACATTGGCAAGCGTCATTAAACAACAGATGCAACATGTACGAATGGTTCTTATTCAAAAAATTTCTTCTTTATGCTTCCACCACCACCACTGGATCGTTCCAGTGCCCCCCAGGGAAATTCTGAGAGCGATAGTGGCTGCCCCAAGGCCACCCAGTGACTTTTTGATAGTGGCAAGAATCCTTTCTCCCTGGCTCACAGTTCCAAGACCAGCTCCAAATTTGAGATACCTTTGGTGTCAGGATGCTGTCAGTGGCTCCCAGCTGGTTGCCCAGCAAAGTATAAAGACAAGGAAAAGCTTCTTACTATCCTTTTTCATTTCAATCTTTACAGAGAGAGGCTACAGAACCCAGCCTCTTGGGTAATACTGTTGTCTCCACCCCACTTCTCTCTCACTTCCTCATTCGTCATTCTCATCATCTCTTCTACAGCTGCCCTCTGTCTTTGAGCTCTTTGCTCTCCTACTTTTAAGGCTCACCGGGTTCTGAGAGATGGAGGTTCCTGGAATGCTTTCTAATGGCAACGTGTCAGCCAGATGTTGTTCTGACTCTCCCATGATTTCCCAACTTTCCCCCTCATCTGCCTCTGAGCTGCTACCTCCCACAAACCCCTGATGTAAATCTATACTGTCTTCTTCTTCCTACTCTCTGGAAGGATCAGGATGGGGAGGTGGTCTCCATCGTTCCTCCTCTGCCCAGTCCCTGACAATTAGTTTTCTTTAACAGTGGAAGCAGATTTTCAGATTATACACAGCTCTTCTTCAGACTTTGATTATGAGAGCAACAAATAAACATCCAGTAATCTAGATAGAAACAACTGGGTAGTCAGGTTGATGGTTACTTGGTTGCAGAAGTTTACTGGCCATTGCTGTTGGCATGGAGATAGTCTAGGTTGAATGCAAACAGGCCATTCTGATGTCATGTGTGATGTCACAAAGAGGATATGCTTTAAGTCTTTGTAAAGCCAGAAACAGTTAACAGTCAGACTGCATCTCAGCATTGTCAAGATGGATCTCCATAACAGGTATATTAACTTTTACTATTGGGGAAAAGTTTTAGATTGCCAGTTTGTAACCCATCAAGTTGAGGCTAATAAATATACATTCACAACCCTGTACCCATCAAATTATTGTCTTTATGTGTGACTTTGGGACTGATTCATACAACCACATTTCCTTTCTCCACTCTATAGTATCTTTTTATCTGTATTTGAAAAAACAACCAAGAAGTAGAAGATAAAGAACCAAGAATATGTGTCTTTGAGCTCTTTGCTCTCCTATTTTTAAGGCTCTCTGGGTCAGGATGGGGAGGTGGTCTCCACTATTCATCCTCAGCCCAGTCCCTGACACTTGGCAAAGTATCCTCTCCTGGGACTCTTCCTCTTTTGGTGGGCCCCAGCCTGTCTCCCTTGAGAAGCAACAGCACTGCAATCAAGCATGAGGTGGTACAGAACTGTGTTTTATTTTATTTTTTACTTCTCAGAACGATACTACATCAGAGGCAGTGTAGGAAATTAAAATGGTATCTCTAAACCACCCAGAATGGAGGCGGGCAGGGTTGGCAGCAGTGCAACAGTGGGGTCCCAGCTGAGGAACTAGGGTCACAGGTCATGGTGTTAACCACTATGCTGCAACAGCTTTACAAAAGGTATTTGGCCTATGAATAAGACCAAAGGCAATTCTAGTGTGGAGCGGTCAAATTAAGATATCTCGGGATCTTTATGGTTTTATATGTTGAACTTGGTGAGCATGAAAGCTGAATGCAGAACCTTTTCAAATATGTTATGTGGAAGAAAATAGAGTGTCTTTTTTTTATTAATGCTGTAGCTTTCTACATTTTTATTTACTGACCTCAGCAAGCAATCCCGTTTGAAACAGTTTCCAACTATGTTGTGCCTGGAAGACTTTATCAGTTAAAAGAATTATCTTTCAGAACTTCATCAGTGCAACTTGATTAGTATTGGAACCATCCTACGGAGCTATTTAAAATGTTTCATACACAGGAGTAAGTCATAAAAATGATGCCTTACTGATAACAGCTATTTGATTCCTTTGACAGTTTACAAATGAATGTGGATTTTCTCCTGTTTCAAATTAGCATTTGTGATGGATAAACACTATAGAGCACCGGGTGGTAAAATGCCTTTAAAAGCTCTCATTTTCCCTGGGAGGGAACCTGTGATCATATGACCAAATTAGAAACTGAGAGAGAGAGAAGAAATGTACATGAATTTACCAGGAAGGATTTTTATCACATCTTTCATGAAAATTAAAATGCTGGCACATATCAATAGAAGCCACAAGGCACAGAAAATAGACCAAGAGGTGATGCCCATGCCTTTAACCATGCTCCAAAACCATGTGAGCATCTCCTATGCAGCTGGGAGAACATTTAAATGACCCAAGCACATGGGCATTTGTTTTACGAGGTTCTTTCCCACTAATGAACTCCTCCTTCATTTCCTAATAATGCAACAGTACCTCTGGATTGGGGTGTTTAGCATGGCCCCCTCTATTGTGTGTTTCAAGCACTGCATCCTACACATGGCAGCTCTGTTTACACTGCAAAACTGAATGTGGGTGAGCAGTGATGCACAAAATCCTTGTTTCCAGAGCAGTCCCACTGACTTGGAAGGAGATTGAGAAGTTAATGGAAGCTTTAGCCTTTAAGGACCAGGGAATTTAATGTGCCCTTGAAAAAGTTGTTTGGACATTTAGAATTTAACTTTCTGAAAGGAGAGAAAGGAGAGGCAAAGGTCCGTTAGCTTTAAATCAATGTCAAATAATATGATAGAAACAGACAAAGTAGTGACTCTCTTAAACCTTCTGCCCTTGCACTCCAAATCTGCTCCCAGAAGCTATAATTTTACCAGATGGGCCAACAACAGATACTAACAGCTTCAAGGCCTAACTTGAAAGGACTGGACTTTTAAGTATTTGGACTAGTTCAGCTCCAGGTTCATTGTCATGCTTGACACCGTTGCCCTTTCCCTCAGATTTCATGAAAACAGTCAAAGGATATTTTATTTCAGCTTGTTTTATCCCCACAACAACAAACTATTGAGTGGTACAAATGCTACAGGTTACTCTTTCAGAAAAATATACTTCTTGCTGTAGGTACTTCATTTGCCAAGAAAGCAAAAAGGAGAGAGAGAGAGAGAGAGAGATTTCCATATGTCCTGTTCTAGGTTCCACTCACATGGCAGCTTTCACCACTTCCTGATCCTTATTTTCATGTAAATATTCATTACATTTTATATCCTAAACCTTCTCCAAGGAGCCTCAGGTGGATATGAATGAAGTTATTTACATTTTCTCCTCGTAATAGCCCTGCAAGGTTGGTTAGGCTGAGCTAGGTTATCAGCACTGTGTGGTGCTCTCTGAAAGGGAAAAGGACCTAGATTTCCCTCAGCACTGGGACAACTTCACAGTTTCTTGACCTGGGGAAATTTAGAATTGGAAAACATGAGAAGCTGGGCCATAAACAAAAGGTAGTATCGGATAGCACGAGTCTGTGCAGATATCTCCCCCGTGACTGGACTGCGCAATCTGCATGTCCCTCAGCAACCCCAAAATTCTGTGAGGAGGGCAGGGGGTTGGCATAGGTTGTGTGAAAGTAGCTTGCAAGACGTAATGTACTGAATCAGAGAATGCTTCCCATTCCAAATAGTGTGGGCACACCTTTTGCTGTTTATGCGGCTAAAAGACCTGTGAGGAGAATGACGCATGAAACAGCATGCCCTCATAAAGGCAACATCCGTTACAAACCCAGATAAACTACTTACTAACTCCTGATTGGAAATTTAATCCTAATCGACCGTTATGCTTTTCTTTAGAGAAATCCTCCCCATCCACCCCGGCCCCTGACAGAATGAAATGCCAATATTCTATGCCTCTGGTGTTATTTCACAGTCAATGTAAGCTTACCCATCCATTAATAACTTTATACTTGGATAGATCTGAAAGCAAGAGTGGAATGTAAGACGGTCCAATTGTTGTTATCAGGGATGGCTCCTGCTGTTCTTGCCTTCAATCTCTGCTGGAGTTTTATATATATATATATATATTAGAAGCGTCTTTCAGGTGGGCCACAAGGATTCAACCCATAGAGTGGATGTCTAGAGCAATTCCTACTCTTACAGCTCCTCCACTTGATGAAATTTGTCAGACTCCCCAAAGTGTGCACATGTGCAGTATATTACACATTTATTTATTTTTATTGTTTTCATTTAACATGTTATCCTGCTTAATAACATGTCCCTGTTTACTAAGGACAGTCTTTCTTTGCCCCCCCCCCATTTTTTGCTTCCTGAGGATGCATTTCTAAAATGATTTCGGTGAACATGTGCTAGAGATGGTTGAGCTTCAAATCCTTCCTGGGTCTCTGTAACAATAAAAATATCTGAAAGGGGTTGGAGGGCTAGATACATCTTGGCACCTGGCTATTAAATGACAGTGGGACGTGGGTGGTGCTGTGGTCTAAACCACTGAGCCTCTTGGGCTTGCTGATCAGAAGGTCAGTGGTTCGAATCCGCGCGATGGGGTGAGCTCTCATTGGTCCTGCCAACCAGGCAGTTCAAGAGCACGCCAGTGCAAGTAGATAAATAGGTACCACTGCGGCGGGAAGGTAAACAGCATTTCTGTGCGCTCTGGTTTCCCTCATGGTGTTCCATTGTGCCAGAAGCGGTTTAGTCATGCTGGCCACATGACCCGGAAAGCTGTCTGTTGACAAACGTTGGCTCCCTTGGCCTGAAAACGAGAAAGTTCTGAATTTAGCAGCCACAGTGATGGGAGGAGAGCTCAGCTCTGGTTGTTATTTCTCTCCATGATGGTCTTATCCTGGTTTTCCATCTGTGGAACGAAACTCACTTCACGCTACAGATGGCATTTTCGATAACAAAGAGGAGATCTGTTACCACCACCACAAGCCAACACCAATTTTGAATCCAAGAGGAAAAGGAAAATTTGCTGCCATTCAGCCAACTATACTTGCCTATTAACATGCAATGTGGTTAACAAGGGAAACTTCCCAATAAGTACTCTGAAAAGTGAATGGCAGTATAAAGTCAAATGCATCCCCTTACCAAGAACTTCTAAACACACACACACACACACACAGAGAGAGAGAGAGAGAGAGAGAGAGAGAGAGAGAGAGTGTGTCATATGTGTTTGGTTATATTAAGCGGAAGAGAACTGCAGCCTCCTCTGAGAAATTGAGAAGCATCCATAGCAAAATCATCTAAGGGCAATGGTAGGTGTATTTCTCTTCCAAGTGATTTCCCTCCCTGAGTGTATCTCTCAAATTCCTCCCATATAAGTCAACATGGCTATTTATTCACATGGGGGGGGGGGAATAAGCACAACACTTTGAGGCAACGGTCCATAGAGAGGTAAGCTGCACACTGTCTAAGGCTTTGCTGCAATATAAAAATTCTTCCCAACATATATTTGGTCATTTCCTCAATACAGTGGTACCCCGGGTTAAGAACTTAATTCGTTCTGGAGGTCCGTTCTTAACCTGAAACTGTTCTTAACCCGAGGTACCGTTTTAGCTAATGGGGTCTCCCATTGCTGCCGCGCCACCGCTGTGCGATTTCTGTTCTCATCCTTAAGCAAAGTTCTTTACCTGAGGTACTATTTCTGGGTTAGTGGAGTCTGTAACCTGAAGCGTCTGTAACCCAAGGTACCACTGTATTATATAAAACACAAAGTCTACTGCACAGCAATAATGCAGGCTGAGAAGTTTGCCTTTAGAACAGGACTGCCAACTTGACCCTGTGACCATGGGTGCCCGGCCCCTTCTTGGGGAATTTTGTGGGTGCTCAGACACCCATAGCCCCATGGAGTTGGCACCTATGCCTCAGAACTATTCAGTCCAGCAAGGGAGACGCACACATCGAAGCAGATTTCTATGAACGGAACAGCTAAAGATATTTATCTCAATATGGACAGCCATGTGCTTCATGGATGAGTTCAGACATTGAGATGAACCCTTCCAAGACCAAGATTATTACTTTATTGCTAATATCTATCAACACAGATCTAATCAAGTTAAAACAGCTGTTTTGCAATATATTTAGATATAAATCACTTCTATCACCCTGACTGGTAAGAATCCTTAGCTCCACAATCTTTTAGAAATTTATGAAAATAATGAATGTTGCTATCTGCGTAAGAATCCCCAGGTGCATAATTGTTTAGAAACTTGGAAATAATGAATGTGATCAGTTTAATAAGGGGAAATCCAATGGCAAGGTCCACTGGGATGAGCAGATTAGGATGCAGCAGATTTCTGGCATAGTTGTCTAATTCCTGGTTCAGTCAAAGCTACATTTGCTGAACCCAGTTTAGCTGGGTCAAGGACAGCGCAAGTCCAAAGAAAGAGCATTATGGAGGTGAGACCAGAGAAGAGGGATTTAAGATGGATCATAAACTCATCTAGCTCAGTCATGTGACCTGGCAATAAAACGTAGAATGTTATTGTAAACACTATTGCCATGTTCAGGCAGAGCAGCAGCAGTCCTAAAGCTGAACAGGGTTTGGATCTGCCGTAACTTTATGTTGGGTTAATTTACACCCGCTTGCTTTACACCAGCTCCTCGTGCAGAGGATTGCTCCCTAAGCAGACGTCTAACCTGGTAATGGGAAAATGAATGGTGCCATAACTCCAAATGTCACCACCGTATGACCACTTTGCCCACTGTTAAGGACTCTTGCCTGTTGTGGGCCCTTCATTGCTTCCTTAATAACATTCATCCTCATTTGCCAGAAAATGTTCACCTTGAGTCAATTTAAAGTGAACTCTCTCTGTGTGTTAATCTCTCCTCAGGTAAACATCAGAGGGATTTTGAGGAGAGTCAAGAGTTTTGATAAAATTGATCACTTTCCTTACAGGGTTTCCCCAGCTATCGAAACATGAGAGCCTTTTGTCCTTTCTTCATCCTTTGAGGTAGAATTATGTGCATTAAGATGGCTCTGGAAATGGCAATTTCCTTTCATTTGCTGCAGTTGTAGAAATATGACCCTGTACAAAACATTACCCGGGGCTGGCCTTGAGAGAAGTAAAATGCTATTCTCTGGGACTCGTTTTAGTTTAATGTAGTTTGCCATTTTACTCTCTCCTAAAGTTCATATGAAATAAAATATGGCCATCTTTTCTGGAGCCTGAAATCTGAGCTTTTTTCAGATTTGGTTAAAAAACTGAATGGCCCTATTTATTTTATTTTTATTTTGTGGAGTGGGGTCTGATTAGGACTAGAAAAACTGTTCCTTGTTATATTAGGGGTATTGTAAAGAACAACAAGATAGACTCATAGAGTCATAGAACTATAGAGTTGGAAGGAAAATGCATATAACTTAAGAAGAGTGAGGAAATCACCAAGCAGTCTCTGAAGGTGCTCTTTATATAGTTTACTAAGGCTTAAATTATGAAACCACTTACCAACACATGGCTCCCTTGGAGCCAGCCAACTAAAAAAAGAAAGTAGTTAATTTGCAGCCTGCTTTCCAGTCAGTTCTGCTTCATCAAACCCTGACAAATACAGAGCTGCAGCAGTATCACTAAAACTCCTTATTTGCCATGCAGAATGCAAGTTATTGCTTGGTGTGCAACAAAATAATTCATTGGGTTCAGCTTTTGGCTCCAGCAGTCTTTGAATTGCTGAATATAAAGTTTGAAAGCTTCATAACCAGAGTTGGATGAGAAGGTAACAATAAGGAGTTTCGACAGCTTGACTTCACACAGAGTGTTTGTTTCCTACATTGGCTTCTCACATACCACGGAACACCGCTTCAGAGCCCAGGTTGTAGCAATGGGCTGAGGTGGGATTTCAGGGCAGGATTAAACAGAGGATAAGGTTTCATGCATGGGCACATGCACACATGTTGTCACCAAATGAGTTCATGACCATAAGGTTATTTAAGCTAGCATCTCCTGCCTTCTGACCACTTCGTGTTTCTGGCAACAAAATAAAGGCAATGCGTTTTGAGTCACACAGAGGGACAGATTTGTGTGTAGCCTGGATACCTGCAATAACAATGTCAAGTTATTATGGGTCACAGTGTACATTAGGACAGTTGTTGTGGGAATCAGAATCAGAAAAGAAGAATGGAGGACTCATCTTCATTGAAAGTTTTGATGAACCATCTCCATGAGGGACCTTTGTACCCCCTTGTGCATTATGGGAATGGATTCATTCATGACAAAGTGTCAGTTGGAAGCAGGCTTCTTGCAACATGTTACTGGTCATAGAATAGGTAAAGGTAAGGGACCCCTGTATGGTTAAGTCCAGTCAAAGGAGACTATGGGGTTGCAGCGCTCATCTCACTTTCAGGCTGAGGGAGCCAGTGTTTGTCCACAGACAGCTTTCTGGGTCATGTGGCCAGCATGACTAAACCGCTTCTGGCACAACAAAACACCGTGGCAGAAACCAGAGTGCACGGAAATGCTGTTTACCTTCCCACTGGAGCGGTACCTATTTATCTACTTGCACTGGCATGCTTTCGAACTGCTAGGCTGGCAGGAGCTGCAACAGAGCAACAGGAGCTCACCCCGTCACAGGGATTCAAACCGCTGACCTTCTGATCAGCAAGCCCAAGAGGCTCAGTGGTTGAGACCACAGTGCCACCCACATCCTGGTTATAGCATACACAGGGATGCCTCCACAGCCAGGCTGATAAATAAGTTTCCCAATTTCCCTACTGTCCTCTTGTGGACTGGTGTATGAAACACTGTGGAAGTATCAATCAGGACAGCAATAGCAGAACACAAATAAAAGAAGGCATTGCACAATAATTGCATGTACTCTGCAGGAAGGGGGAGAAATCAATTTGTATTAATATGCCATCATCTCGTCCGTGGTGTGAAGCCTCATTAAACAAGAGTGCCACAAGTAGAACTAGTGACACCCTAGAGCCTGTTACAGTATATATGCAACTCCCCATGCCTTGTGGTAATTTTGCCTTGGAAAGCAATAGCACAGCAAAGGGAAATATATGCCTGACTCTGAAACTAACTAGGCTGTGTCTCCTCCAAGTTTTTCCCAAAAAACCTGTGGCATTTGCATCACATTGTATGCTGGTCGTCCAGGCTGATTCATTTCACTTTTAATTTGTATGCTACCTTTCTATATAACTATACACAAGCTGAAGAAAAAACAAAATAGACCACAAACGTAATAACAATCTGATCCAATACAAAAAAAAAAAAAAGTCACAAGTTGTCAAGGCTTCAGGAAATCCTATCCCTCACACGGTGGGATGCCAAGAAGCAGAAAAACACGAAGTTCTTACCAAGTGTCAAGCTTGGAGATTCCTCCCCTCCCTTTGGTAACTTCACAGATAATTAATGAGCAGTTGATAGATTTATAGGCCTGTTATTACAGCTTCATGTTGCGATCACAAATACACAGCTCTCTGCAAGGAGGGCAGCTGGCCAGTCTAATCCTCATTCTAACTTCTGCAGAAAGAAAGGCGCCAACGGGGAGTTCCTCCCTCCCTCTGCCTCCTTTGTTCTCTGATACGTTCAGACCTCTGGGTCGAGGGAGAGGCGGGGTCCCCCATACTCTCAATTGATGTCTCTTCTAGCTGTCCCCTCCTTTGTGGTTCTCCCATCATTATCTCATAGCTGGGTAACTCCCCTCTAAGCTTTTCAGCTTCTGTGTCTGCCTCCCTATCTGCTTCTGAAGAGGCTGGAGGAGGGGTGGTATTCTGAGAGAGGCTGATCTGCCTGCAACTGCACTCCCCAATCTTCAGATCCAGACCATTCCCTGACACCAAGTAGTTTATTCAATATTCACAGAGAGAGACACGAAGAAATGCAGTCTCTCTTGGATAATGGTGTTGCTCCAAGTAAAGTCCCACCCCCTCAGTCCCTCCTTTCTACATCATACCTGTGCCAGCAGATCTGTGATTTCTGCCTCTGAGCTTTCTGTTCTACTACTCTCAAGGCATGCCCAAGTGGGTTGGGAATGCTTTCAAGAGACACTGAGTGTGTTAGCTGTCTCTCCCCTGGTGCTTCTTCTTCCTGCTGCTCTCCCAATATTCCCCAGCTGCTCCCCTCTGCTGCCTCTAAACTATGACCTTCTGCAAACCACTGTTCTAAATCTATACTGTCTCCCTCTTCTCAGGAAGGTGCAGGAAGAGGGGGGTGGGTTCCCACCATTCCTCCTCAGTCCAGCCCCTGACACAAGAACTTTAAAACAAACAGCTTATATATAATATATATAATATAATATAATATAATATAATATAATATAATATAATATATTAAACAGTTTACACTCCTAGGGCTTGCCGATCAGAAGCTCGGCGGTTCGAATCCATGCGACGGGGTGAGCTCCCATTGCTTGGTCCCTGCTTCTGCCAGCCTAGCAGTTCGAAAGCACCAAGTGCAAGTAGATAAATAGGTACCGCTCCAGCGGGATGGTAAACGGCATTTCCATGTGCTGTTCTAGTTCACCAGAAGCGGCTTAGTTATGCTGGCCACATGACCCAGAAGCTGTACTCCGGCTCCCTTGGCCAATAAAGCGAGATGAGCACCACAGCCCCAGGGTCATCCATGACTGGACCTAATGGTCAGGGGTCCCTTTACCTTTACTTCATCAATAAAAATCACAACTCATAAAATACCCCAAAACATACAAAACCATGTAAAAGGATCAAATTGAGAAACAAGGAGACACAACTTATAAAATTATTATTTTTAAATATCCCTTAACTCTTCTTCTCTCTTCTGCTGTTCTCAAAGTCATGGTCTGGGAAAGTCTCCTAGGGCTGGAGAGTGGGGCAAGGCAGGTGGAAAAAGTCATTGCCAGATGGACAGCAGAAAGTCTCTCTCCCTTATTCTCTTTTTACTATTTCAGAAGTACAGTGTTTAGAACATATGTGAGCTTGACCTAGAGAGCTAAACTGTGAAATACTGTATGGGTGACTTCGAGGCTCACTAATTTGTTTGAGTGACTTGGGTAGACACTGGAAATTAAGGTTTGCACAATTAAAATGGATTAAAAGGACTCTGTCAACCTAGCACAACAAATCCACTTTCTGAGGTTAGAAAAGGGATGAGGAAACACATGGACAAGTGTGAAATGAAGGACTGACTAGTGGGAAGGTCTATAAATACCGCACAAGCAAATCAAGATGAATGCCGATTGTCATGTAACTGCCGCACAAACAGATCAGAACAAATTCTCAATAAAGACCGAATACACTCTAACCTCCACATGAACTTTGTGCAAATCACGATGAATGCTGAATAAATAGGTCATCTGGAGAAGTCCTAAATCTGTTATCGCATAATCAATGCAGCTGTAAATACGGCTATAACAGTGTTAAACAGAACTAGTTGTGAGCCAAAGTATGTATGTGTGTCGTTAAGTCGTTAAGCCTACATCAGAATTGGAAGAAGACCGCTGTCCCCCGTATGATTTGGGGGGGTGGGAATCACTGCAAAATGGCTGAGATACAGCCCACATCATCAGTACTGGAAGCATTTATATCACTCTAACAACTTTAATATGTCCTCAGGATTGAGGGCAGTACATTATCCCTGATAGGCTGGGAACACTAGAAAAAGTAATGAATTAGAGCAAGCATCCCCAAACTCGGCCCTCCAGATGTTTTGGGACTACCATTCCCATCATCCCTGACCACTGGTCCTGTTAGCTAGGGCTGATGGGAGTTGTAACCCAAAACATCTGGAGGGCTGAGTTTGGGGATGCCTGAATTAGAGGGACAACGTGATAAAAGCAACCATACATGTGGGAGCAGGAGCACATTGGCTACTAATAACCACAGGATAGGATTGAGGGAATTTTCCTCAAGGACCGCCTCTTTCCATATGAACTTACTCATATCCTGAAATTATCTTCTGAGGCCCTTCTTCGTGTGCCTTCTTCGTGAGAGGTCTGGAGCAACACAGGAATGGGCGTTTCTGTAGTGGCTCCCCGTATATGGAATGTTTTCCCCAGGGAAGTTCAGCTGGCGCCTTCATTATACACCTTTAGGCACCAGGCAAAAAGGCTCCTCTTAACCAGGCCTTTGGCTGATTAACATTAAATGCCCTTTTAAAAATGTGATGAGTGGTTATTGGGTTGTTCTTGTTTTTATTTTGTGTTTTCATATTAAGAGTTTATCCAGTGAACTGCCCTGAGGCCTGCGGGTATAGAGTGCTATACAAATTTAATAAATAATAATAATGATAAATAATATCCAGGAGTGTTTTCCTTTCCCAATAATGAATACATTTGAGGCAAAAATCAAAGCAGCTCAGCACAACTGCTGTAAATGCAGACAGTTCAGTATTTATTTCATTTACACCAGTCCATCTACCGGAACAAAAATAGCACTGGTGATGTTTTTAAAAATCAGTGTTTTATTTCAAGTAAAGCTGGCAAGATAAATGTATAAATTAAAGAAAAGGTTCCTGGATGACTGCTCAAACAAAACCAGGGTAGTGATACTTCCTCCTGAAAAACAAAGCTCAGTAAAATATGCTGAATGCTTGGCAGTACAATCACATACTTTAATTCAGGTATTTGTATTTCTAAAGTGAAAGCTGGGGGGGGGGAGAAATCTCACATCTGGTAGAAAGCAAAGGTATTGTCATATTACTATGATCGATTTTATGTTGAATGATTTTACTGCTACTGGAGGATAGAGATGGCTTGCATGACTAGGATCTCAGTGAAAATGAATGTTCAGATCATGGCATATTTAGAAATTCATACCTTGGATTGCAGGTGGTGCGTGCTCTGTGCACTGACAATGCCACTGTTCTCCTTGATAGATGGGCACTGCTAAACCCAAAGCATCACAACTGCAACCCATCTTTTATCTTTGGGTGGAGTTTGAAAAGTGAGCTTAGAGATCACACATGCTCATTGAAGGAAGAACAGAAGGGAATTAGAAGGAATTAGGGTGGAGTGAGCGCAGCTTTTCCTTGTAATGGTGTGGACATGACTACCTGACTTCCCCCAATATGGTCTTCTTTCATGAGAGCTGGCAGGGGTTAGGAAGTTCAAGGTGTTGTGTAGGTAGGTAGGTAGGTAGGTAGATGATAGATGATAGATAGATAGATAGATGATAGATAGACAGACACATAGATAGACAGATGATAGATAGATGATGATAGATAGATGACAGATGATAGATAGATGATAGATAAATGATAGATGATAGATAGATGATAGATAGATAGATAGATAGATAGATAGATAGATAGATAGACAGACAGACAGACAGATAGATAATTTTTGATGATATGCAATGTCCAGACTCTTTATATTGAAAATAACTTTACGTTCATAAACATAACTGAGAAGAACATACCTACAATCTCACACTGATTCACTAGACAGCACAGGTTTCTCCATATTAACTTTTAGGGATCTTCCTCTGTCTGCTTCACCCCAGACAGACCCAACCGACACTGGTCTCAGCAGCATCCAGAGAAACAGAAAAACGGTTAAAAACAACAGTTACTTGACTAACAGTCACAACAGAATGGAAAACCTCTCTCATGTGACTCACAGTCAGCCAATCACATGAGAGAGCTACTGCAAAAGGGGGGGGGGAACCATGCTAAACATACACAGCAATTCAGCATAAGCAAATATCCCCATTTCAGGAAATCAAACCATTATCTTTAACACAGGGCCATCAGAGACACTGCATACTTTTAATGAGTGGAACAGATCCTTATAACAATCTTGTAAAGTGTATATTTATCCAGTTGAAACACACATTCAAAATGCAGGTGGTGGGGTCATTATGTTTGAATGTTCCTCCACGTGGGGTGGCAGGACTGCTTACACCCAAAGTATAAGTTTTATGGAGCAAGAGCTAGGCTAAAGCTGATCTGGCTGTTGTTGTTTTCCCCACCTAGCCCTTCATGGGGTTTTTGATGGAAGTAGTAGTGGTCTGTGTGGTGAGATGGCATTATGGAGCCACATTCTGAACACCAGCATTCCTGCAACCTACCTGGATGGGGCTGGGATGGGACAGGGTGGTGGCAAGGTCAGGACTGCACAGGCACACCAACAAAATTAATCCAGTGTTCCCGTCAATGCATCCACACAGCTGCAGTCTGGCTGCTGCCCTCCCTCATGCCAGCCCCACAGCTAAGCTGCAGCGAGGTCAGTCTTGGGAGGGCAACTCCATGACTCCTGCCTACCACATGGGCTGCTACTGGATGTAAACATTAAAGTTAAAAGGATTTTAAATGCGCAACCCCCACTTGCATTCTGAATTTGAGCAGTCCAGGAAGAGCTAAACCAATTGGCAGTGCTATTGGTTTTAATGTATCTTGTGTCATGTACTGCTTAGCATTCTTTCTGACTGTCTCTTAAAAAGCCATATTGAATTTTCTGCAAAGGGGCACTCCAGTCTGACCCTCCTGTCAAAAGTGGTCCATGGAAAGTGGGCCAGTCCTGGATGGTAAACAGAGCACGTCAGGATAGGAAAAAAGTTGGCTGATGGTGAAAACATGGAGACTGTGTGTGGTCACAGTCCTGATATGGAATTTGGAAAGAGGGAGTAGATGTTCAAATAAGACTCTGTTGCGTGGACAGGTGGAGTCCCCCAAACCCTGGGTGGCCCCTGTGTGGAATAACGGCTCAAGACAATGTGCTATGGGATTAAAATTGGCCACAACTTTATTATGTTTCAGATGTGGGTAGACCTTGGCTCAGGCATTGGGCGTTTATCCCTTCCAGTTCCCCGCCAGGGATCTAGGGAACATCAGGGTTATCCAGAGTGTGGAGGGGGGGTGGGCTGGCTCTGGAGAACATATGTTCAAGCAGAGAGAGCCCACCCCCAGTACGCCGCCATCGCAGGGGAGAGCAATGACAACCTCTAGGCGTATGGCCAAAGCCTCCCCTCAAAACAACCCCTTCAGCGGGGAACCCTGGGATCGCCACAGCAAAGAGAAAGTGGGTGTGGGTCACTGCTACACGCCCACCCCCATTTAGGGAAGATAGACTAAGGATTCTGCCCAAGGCCTGATACCGCCAAAGTTGTGACGTTTTGCTACGGGAAATGCAAACCTGCCAATGCAGGAGAATTCCTTTCCGGCCCTTCAACAGCAACCTTGATGTAGCAGCGCCTGTGTACCTGTGGAGAAAAGGTTAACCTACAAAAGAAGTCTTAACTGAGGGTGGGTAGGGTGGGAGAAGCTCTGGAGCCAACTGACGAGGTAAGATCCTCCCCCTATTGTGTGAGCAGGTAGTCCCTCCCTCTACCTGGCCTGATCACCTTGGCAATGCCTCCCCAGGCGGGACTGGGCAACTGGATGAGGTAGACGGAGACCTCCAGGTATCCCACCTGGGGAAGGCGAAGCCAAGCCTGTGCTGATGGTGCTGCATGGGGTCCAGGGGGCTGTGCGCAACCACACAAAGGCGCCCCCCATTTAATGTGGGGAGTGGTCATTGTGTGCTCTGCTAGTTTTGGGTGGCACCTTGCACAAGGGTTGTCACTTACTGCAGAAATAAGGAATGCTTTTCAGCCTGAAGGTCACATTTCCTCACTGAGGAGGGGGAAGACATTCAAATGGTGGACAGGGATAGAGCAGAGATTGGGTGGAGACTGAGTTTACTATCAGAGAACGGGTGTTTAATGCTCACATGGAGGTGACACCTGCATTGCAGGGAGTTGCACTAGATGATCCTCAGCGTCTCTTCCACCACTACAATTCTATCATTATAAAGCAGTTTACTTTTCAACCACACAAATGTCAGGGGTTCTAGGCATGCAGTGCGTTATCCAGGCAAGCAGGAGTTGGGTGGTTCAAGAACCTACACCGGCCAGGCAAAAGGAGTCGAGGAGGGTGCAGAACAAAGTCAGTGAGGTCTGGGAAAAGGGGAGGCCCGGGGAGGGTACTTGAAGAGGGTTGGATAAAGTGGCTTGGATGGCTGAATTTGAATCTCCAACCCCCAGCCAGATCCGCTCACCGCAATTTTTACCGTGAACATTCCAATCCGTAAATCGCACCCGCTCATTACAATTCTACAGAAATGGGTCTCGGATTGAAAGCAAAACATTTGACTAATTCTGCCTGCCCAAGGGGGCTTTGAATTTGTGGCGCTCAAACAGCAGCTTCCACTATCAGATAACAAAGCCACTTTCCAAATTGAGGGGGAGTTTCGAAAACCCTCAGGTACACCTAAAGTAGCTCTTTGGATCCTGACCTAGATTTCATTTTAGGTTTTTAACTTAGCAAAAGCAAGTTGATAGCTTCCCACTTCCCAGAAGGCAATAGGTTTCAGAAATACTGTTGTGGGGCGGGAGCGTTATATTACAATTGCCATCATATTGTTTAAATGCTGCTGCCTTATCTTCTATATCCTTTTGTGTCCTTTATCAATTTGTTCGAGCTGCTTTGCATGTGTGACCAAAATCTTACTTTTGTAATTTTTCCCTGCAACAGTGAGGCAAAAGATAACTATTGCTGACCTCAATTGCAGACAAGATTTGTAGAGACTTATTCATATGTGCTGAAAGATTTGGTCTGTAATAACAATGCATATATTTATAGAGTGTTTCTTTCTTTTCCCCATTTCTTTTTTTTAAAAAACATCCCTGAAGCTGCACACTGACCAAGATATGGGAGATGGAAATTTAAAATACATATTAACAGGAGAAGGGGCTGGCAGTCTATTTGTTATAGATGAAAATACAGGAGATATTCATGCAGCAAAAAAGCTGGACAGAGAAGAAAAGTCCCTGTATGTGCTACGTGCCAAGGCTATAGACCGAAAGACTGGAAGACAAGTGGAGCCTGAATCGGAATTTATCATTAAAATCCATGATATCAATGACAATGAACCTAAATTTACCAAGGACATTTACACGGCCAGTGTTCCTGAGAAGTCCAGCGTTGGTAAGTATAATTTATTACCATACTGAAATTTTTTTTTAAAAAAAGAAAGAAAAAGATAGAAGGTTAAGCCACTTCACAACAATACTCTAGAGCTTATTTGTGGTTTTTAAGTAGGCATAAAAGCATCTGTAAATATCAGTTCACCAGCTCCTGTCTGCCATCAATATCTGTCTTTTTCCACCCCATAGGTTACCATATGGCTTCCATGAAGCTAGCAGCAGTCAAATGGAAACGTCTAATATGCTGTGTGATCGTAACTATTATTGCCATCCAGTAATAAACCACTGAAAACAATGCTTAACAGGCTCATCTGTGTGCATG
Source organism: Podarcis raffonei (assembly GCF_027172205.1). Taxonomy (NCBI): domain Eukaryota; kingdom Metazoa; phylum Chordata; class Lepidosauria; order Squamata; family Lacertidae; genus Podarcis; species Podarcis raffonei. The sequence goes on from NC_070608.1 coordinate 71,040,986, forward strand.
ATCAGCAATGGCAATTTGTTTGACACCTTTGTACTTTTGCATCCAAAGTTGTGGAATGACAAATTGTTGATTTTTCCCGTCCTTCTAGGTAAAAGAATTGGAAATAGTCTAACCTCTTGCATAATCTAGACTCATGTAGCAATTCGGTGTCCTTCTTGAGGACAGTGTGTGAGATGTGTGTCTCAAATGGTGGTAGCAATATAAGACTGTGCACTCATTCTGTCTGGAAACATAAACAAGCTGGGCTTGTAGAATTCATTACTTCCAAGAAACCGTGTGCACCAAGAGGCTCATGCACTCCCTCCTCTCCATATGCTTTTCAGTGATATCGCACAAATTCCCTTCTCTCTTCCATGGTTTGCTCTATCCATGGTGTTGTGTTACGTCCACATTGGTATTATGTATTGATAACAGTAGGCAGCATCATTGCCCTTCTAACTGTACTTTGTAACCATGGTTCTAAGTGAGTTGACAAACTATGGTTAGAAAGGTGATCTTCATTACAGTTAACCATGGCTACCAACCAACACATGTGCAAGAGTATACAATGGTTAAAGGCAGACTACGGAAGGGAAAGGAGGTATTCACACAGGTCAGTGGGGAGGGGGGAGTAAATGGAGGGAGTACACAATACATTGCCAGAATATGTCAATTGGAGAGGATTAGTCCCTTGTCATGGTCAGATCACTTCCTGTTGAGATTTATGCTTTCAGCTACTTTTGCCCTCTTCAAATGTGGGGTACCTATAAGGATGTTCTGAGGCTGATGGATCCAATGGGTTTCCAGATGGCTCTGGGGGATATTTTGGTTGCTATGACTGGAGCTCCTATGGAAGCCCTTTCCAACCTCTGGAACATCCCAATAGCTCAGATTGTTAACATGAGCACCCCTGAGTGCCCCCACTTGCACTCCACTGGGAACGTGTGTCTGATGTTACCGCAGATGAATCTCAAGGGGCATGCCTTGGCCTCGGCCCAGTATACCTAAAGGAGCGTCTCCACCACCGTTGTTCAGCCCAGATGCTGAAGTCCAGCTTTGAGGGCCTTCTGGCAGTTCCCTCACTATGAGAAGTGAGGTTACAGGGAACCAGGCAGAGGGCCTTCTTGGTAGTGGCACCCGCCCTGTGGAATGCCCTCCCACCAGATGTCAAAGAAATAGACCATTATACCTCTGTGTGTGTGTGTGTGTGTGTGTGTTTAGAGGAGGTGTGGGCAGGGGTAGAATGGAGAAGATCGAGGGGAGGAGGATCAAAGCCCTGGCAGAGGGCAAAGCCGGCCGCAGAAACTCCCATGTTGTTCGGCACATACTGATTAAACACCTTCCATGGTGTTTAGGAGGGGGAACGGCATGAATGAATAGGGGAGGCAAAGAGGGAAAGGAACACAGTCGCCGCTCCTCACCTGCTTCGGTGCACAGGTTGAGGAGAATTAACAGGGACATGTTTCACTTGCCTCTATCCCGACAGAGGTCATCACTCAGGGTGACCAAAGCCGTTTCTGTGCCAAAACCAGGCCTAAACCCAGATTGAAATGAAACGAGAAAATCAGTTTCCTCCAAGAGTGCATGGATCTGGTTTGTGACCAGCCACTCAAGAACCTTGCCTAAGAAGGGCAGATTGGCGAGTGGCCGGGAGTTACTTAGATTTTCCAAATCCAGGAAGGGTTTCTTGAGCAACAGTTTTACCAGTGCCTCCTTCATGCTGGAAGGGAGCACTCCTTCTTGCAAGCAGGCATTAATCAGTTCCCTAGCCCAGCCAGCTATCCCCTCCTTACTAGTTTTTTATCAGCGAAGAGGGGTCCAGAGCACAAGTGGTGACCCTCACTGATCCAAGCCCCTTGTCTACACCCTCGAGTCTTACTAACTGAAACTCATTCAACACAACAGGACTATACAGTGCTCTGAAATAATAATAATAATAATAATAATAATAATAATAATAATAATAATAATAATACCCTGCCCATCTGGTTGGGTTTCACCAGCCACTTTGAGTGGCTCCCAACAGAAATAATAATAATAATAATAATAATAATAATAATAATAATAATGTGATAAAACATCAGATATTAAAAAATTCCCTAAACAGGGCTGTCTTCAGTTATCTTTTAAAAGTCAGATAGTTGTTTATTTACTTGACATCTGATGGGAGGGCGTTCCACAGGATGGGCGCTGCTACCGATAAATATTTGAATGAATAGTTGGGTCTCAAGCCCTGAATTATATTGTTAATGGTCAAGGTTCTACACACTACCTGGCATAGGTTCATACTGGTGATTTTTTTGGTATTGTACTGTAGAGGCAGCATAGCCGTGTACCAAAAGTATAGAGAAAAGCCAACCTCATAAGCATTTCATAAGCAATAGAAATGAGAAGCAAATATGCTACAGGTACCATTAGGCATGCAATTTTCAAGTAAATGTATAGAGTCATTTTTTTCCTCTTGGGTTTGACAGTTAGTCTACAGATGCATGAAGGCCTCGGTGCTTTACTTTATATTCACTTGCTAAGTACTGAAGTACTAAGTAGTCTGTGGACTTCAGCATCAGATCAACGAACACAAGGTGCAGCTGCTATATAGGGTGACATTAACTAGCATGGGGTGGTTCGATCATTAGGCAGATAGGCTTGAAGCTGCTTTATCTCCTTGCAGAGGATGCAATCCTATGTTAGAAGTGAGTAGTTGCAAAGTAGCTTTCTGACATTTTCGAGTAAGATCCGTTTGTATAACTCCTACTATTTCCATAAATGATATTTTTACTAGAAGCTTAAGTGAATTGCTGAAACAGGCACACAGCCTGAAAGGTAAATACAAATATATGTATATATTGCCATTTTTAGGGCAATTTCCTGTTTGCTTTGAGCCTTAATTCAACTCTCCGAATAATCATTCTAAAATTCAGTTTACATTACTAGACATCATGTGAGAGGAGTTTTTCAAAACTAAAATTAATCAAGAGTAATCTTAGGTCCACTATGAGTCAAGCTCAGCTCTCTGCCTTGGCCATCTTGTCAACTGAAAACAAAGTAGCGAAAGGAATTGATTTTGATGATGTGATTTCAAAATTTGCAGAGAACAAAGTTAGGGAAAAATGGTTTTAAGTGCTTATGCTCACAATGTTAAGTAAATAAACCAAAAAATAACACTTGCAACTGTAAGTATCTTATTTTTTCTTCTTTTAATAATTTCAATGGGGGGGGGGTGACAAGAAATTTTCCACACTGGGTACCACCTGACCTTGCTACGCCACTGCCCACAGGGCTGGGTGTCTGAAGTGTTACCACAGCCATGGAGGAACTATTCACAGGAAGACAATTTTGTACACCACCCTAATCTCTGAGCACTGTGAGATTCAAGGGGTTCCATGTGCTTACCCAGAATTTGGTTTCCTTGGAATGAGGGACAGCAGAGACTGTGGTGTCTTTATGATATATTGTTTATTTACACATATATACAACCTGAGTCTAAGATGGAGCGGCTCACAGCATTGACACTCCAGAAAGTCTTGCTTCTCCCATAGTCACAACCTTGGAATCAAGCAAAAATCAAGCATGGCTCTCTCCATAGGAGCCATCTCCTAGGCATCGATGGGTCTTTGGGCATGCCAATAAAATATTAGAGGGGGCTGAGCCACCGCCCCCAAGTTGATGGGCAATGTCATTCAAATGGCTTGTGTGCACTGCATCGTGTGATTGATTATGTGAGGCAGGGCTCACCTGCCCCTCCCCCCATGTTTTATTCAGGTTGGCACCCCTGACTCTCTCCCAAGATCTCCCTGCTTCTTGTAGCATCATCTCAGCTCGCAAACACACTGTCTTTCTCCCCACCTCCCAGGTAAGGGACGAGGTCCACACATTTATCCTTTGGCACAAAACAACCCACTTTGTTATATTAACAACCATACTTAGGGTCATTAACTCACCAAGAAACTTGCTTGAATAGTTCAAAAGTAGAATCCTCCACTAGATTTTAACCCATCAATTCTTCCCATCAATTAACAGATTATCATTTGCATTTTATTTCCCATAATTTTAACATCAAAACTAAGAGAGTTGCCACAGCTGACTAGTTTAAGCCGAGAGTGACCTTTAAATCAACACTAAAAAGTGTTTTTATCATACTTGTGCTCTGCAATTATTTGACAGATCCATTTTCCTACCGATTTTTATTGGAGTATCCCCCCCCCATCAACTATAATTCTCTAATCTCTGGACAAAAAGAAGAAGAAGAAACATTACAGGCTCAAAGTCCACACCTCAGCACTTTTCACTCATACCTAATGCTGACGCTGCAGTACAGTACTAAGGGATGTGTTCTGCACAGTTAGAGATGTCGTCCTTCAGATAAGACATTAAGTCAAGGTCCCTTCCCTTCAGCTCTGATATGGCTGCACAGGACAAAATGAAAAATCCCAGTGGCATTCTGTGAAATATGTCAAGAATTGGAGAAACTGCCATGAGAAGAATTCCCTTTCTGAATGTAACAAGTTTCTAATGTTGAAGTCTTTATGCATCTAGTGAGAATTAAATGGTGCAGTTCCCCAGCTAATCAATGGACAAATATGTGCAAATGTTTTCATATGGACACTCGTCAGTCTCAAGAGACTATGGAGGGCACCTCTGGGAATGAAGTCCAACTGCTGGAGAATCACAGTACCTGCGGCAGCTGCAGAGACCAGTAACTCATAACTGCTGCATCCTGCAACATTTTTGCTGCTTGGCAGGACTGAAGTGACCTCTCAAGGGGGAAAGCCTGGGCAGTGTGTATGGAGGTCCTGAGCTGCCCAAATTACAAGACCTGCCTCTTGGTCTCACTGATGTGGTCCAAAGGAAAACAGCACAAGTTTGGCTGCAGGAGTTGCTGAAAGGAGGCTCACAAGACACCATCCAATTGTCTTGGGGACTTTACTCCAGAGTTGTGTAGCGTTTGCTCTTTAGCCTTTCTTATCCTGAAGATGTCCTCAGGGGCATAGGAAGGGGGGCGGTCTGCCCCGGGTGCCACTCTGGGGCACGCACACTTCGTATGGGCACCGCTCGTGTGGCATCCGTACAGGCTGCTGCTCTCACGCACCATCTGTATGGGCTGCCTCTCGCACGGCAACTGTACGGGCTGCTGCGCATGCGCAGCCCATACAGACTACACATGTACGGCATCCTGTACGGTCGACGCACATGTGCGGTCCGTACGGGATGCTGCTCGCGCGGCAGCCTGTATAGTCGCCATGCAAGTGGCAGCCCATACGGCCGCCGCACATGAGCGGCAGCATGTATGGACTGCGCATGTGCAGCATCACGTATGGTCACTGCACATGTGCACTCCGTATGGGATGCTGCTTGTGCAGTAGCCCATACAGTCACTGTGCATGCGGCAGCCCGTAGGGAGTGCGCATGTGTGGCATTCCGTACGGAGTGTGCACGTGCGGGATGCCACACATGCGCAGTCCTTCCAGGCTGTGCTGCCCCGGGTGCCAGGGAGGGTTCTTCCACCGCTGGATGTCCTACAAAGTAGAAGGTATGGGTTTTTGGGGTTTATTCCCAACACCATTCTCACAAATGAGTATAGCCTCAAGACAACAGAGGTTTATGATCAGAGTATTCCTTTTCCAACATGGGCTTCCTTCCCTGGTTGATGAGCTCTATCTGCCCTCATGTTAGGACAATAATGTTATATCACAGCAATTCTCAGATGCTGGGAAATTCTTTCTACTGTACTTTAGTTTGTCTGCTAAGGAGCCTGCACACATTGCTATGAAGATTCTGGATGGTATTTTTGGAGTACAAACTCAGATCATGCAAGTGACTGGCTCAATATTTGTTGTTGTGTGAGAGCACAACCTATAGTACATACAATGGTTTCCTTCTGCTGAACACAACAGGGGAAGATGAATAATGGCAAGTGGATGAAATTAGGAGAAAGCATATTTTCCTTCTCTTTGTGACTGAATAGCATAGTAAAAAGTCAGGGAATGAAGAAAGTAATCAATCAAGACTGGATACATTTTCCTTTTCTTTGCTGGCATTCCTATTTCCCGCTAGCAGTTTAAATTGTAACACTTCATTGCAAGATTCTTCAGATTTCTAATTAAAAGCTAAAGGCTGCATTTCATCTGGTTGAGTATATTTCATAAGAGCTCAGCATTTTATAACTTGAATTTATTCTATAAACACCTGTTCTGTTAGCTGAATTTTGTGATGCAGCTCTGCACCAAAACAATGTTTACCAAAAAAGCATATATTAGGGGAAAGTGTGCACAAAGACTTATATATTAGTGAAAACAATACATAGAAATGCATTATGTTAGCAATAAAATTCTTGCAAAAAATGTGCATGTCAAAACTGAACACAACAATGTGTTTATTAGGAGAAATCCACACCAAAATTGCTGGTTAGTTTTTAGGAGGGTTTGTTTTTTTCCTAATGTAGATTGCTTCAGAAATCCAGAAAACTGAATTTAACATTAGACAAATGAGAAATCAAAACTGGCAGATCTTTCCTGCATGAGACCATTGAGACTAAGGAGGAAGGGGTTACAGTGACACCTCTTTGGACTGGTTTTAAGAAGGCAGGGATGTGGGGACTTCTTACTGAGGTTAGTGGTGCTATGTCACATTCACCCAAATGGGCCAGCCTCCCCTGCCATAATGACTAGTAGTTGTGGGTAGCTCAACCCATATACAGTGAATATTGGGACCTAGAACCTTTGTCAAAGGTATCATGAGCAGAAAATGTAGTCATCTGGGGCTTCAGAAGAAGGCAGAGAGCATGGTCTTCATATCTAACTATTATTTGGCCTTCAGCTACATCATTTTAATAGGCTTTCATGGAAATGTTGTACCTTTCAATTTTTGTTGGGGCAAGGGGGGAATATAGAAAACAAAGAAATATATGCTATTACTAGGGGATGAGTCGCTGTTAGCTTCACTCATCAAACTCACCCACCCCATTCCTTTAAAACCTTGACAAAACCTTCTCTCCCCTTAGACGTTGTCAAAACTCTCTTTTGTGGATTGGGCCACCTGACCACTTGCTTACTTCTTTGGCAGCCACACAAACTGCAGCTTGATGACATCTTAAGGAAAGTACATATTAGGACAGGCTTTCTCAACCTCGGCCCTCCAGATGTTTTGAGGTTACAATTCCCATCATCCCTGACCACTGGTCCTGCTAGCTAGGGATCATGGGAGTTGTAGGCCAAAACATCTGGAGGGCTGAGGCTGAGGAAGCATGTATTAGAAGATACACATAAATGACATTAAGGTAAAGGTAAAGGGACCCCTGACCATTAGGTCCAGTCTTGGCAGACTCTGGGGTTGCGGCGCTCATCTTGCTCTATTGGCCGATGGAGCCAGCGTACAGCTACGGGGCATGTGGCCAGCATGACCAATCCGCTACTGGTGAACCAGAGCAGCACACGGAAACGCTGTTTATGTTCCCGCTGGAGCGGTACCTATTTACCTAAGCACTTTGACGTGCTTTCAAATGCTAGGTTGGCAGGCGCAGGGACCGAGCAACGGGAGCTCACCCCATCGTGAGGATTCGAACCGCCGACCTTCTGATTGGCAAGTCCTAGGCTCTGTGGTTTAACCCACAACGCCACCCGCATCACTATTGAAACGACATTACTTACGTTTAAAAAGTAGCATTATATATGTCCTTCATGAAGTCTGTAAATCAGGACAAAGCAGCATGGAAAGTTTCTAGGAGTTTCCTTCCATCCCTCACCTGGTAGCTAACTTTATGCGTTCAACATTGAAAATGTCAGAAATAGTCTCTAACTTGTGAAAAAAATATAGGCATATCAAATGGGAGCTGTTTTGAAAGTAGAATGCAAAGACAATCTGTATTATGCAGACCCACTTCAGAAGCACAAAATATTTACAAAGTATGCAAATAGGGCTTCGGCATAGTCAGACAATGTGCTTCAGCATTTTTTCTAAGGCGACATAAATTATTGTGAAGTCTCTTTCACACACGTAGAACGTGCAGGCAAAGAGTCTTTGAAAGTGGCTTCCAAAACTTCAAGGAGATAAAGGACACCAGAAATAAAGTAATCAGGGCTTGGGAATGAAGGACCACATTCTGACACTCAAAGAAAAGGACAATATCATCTTCAATGTTGGGGCAATCTATATTTGTCCAGTACACATAAAATGAGTTGAGTTAGCACATGAGATCAATTTGTCAGCTGCTCAACAATTTGGAAAGCGGGGAGCAGCAATCTCTCATTGACAAAAGTCTTACTGCTACACATGTATTTTGCTGCAACTGTATGGTTTGAGCTGCACCCAAATGTTTATACAGTCATACCTCGGGTTACAGATGCTTCAGGTTGCGTTTTTTCAGGTTATGGACCTGCCGAAACCCAGAAGTATCAGAACAGGTTACTTCCGAGTTTCAGAGGTCGTGCATGCGCAGAAGCGCTAAAACATGCTTTGCGCATGCGCAGAAGTGCCGAATCGCAACCCGCATGTGCGCAGACACACTGCTGCGGGTTGCGAACGCTGCGGGTTGCAAGCCTGCATCCCACACGGATCACATTCGCAACCCGAGGGTCCACTGTAATGTCATGAACCAAGTGTGACATGTGGACGGGGAGACATGAATTTGATGCACCACACATCTAGCTCACTGCATGGCCAAGGACACAACAGGCTCTCAGTCGCACCTACTTCATAGGTTGAATGTTATGAGGACAAGATAGCATAAATCCATACCGTACATCACCCCAAGCTCTTCATGGGAAAGGCAGCATGCATATCTAAGATATTAATTGCATAGGAAGAGCCCTGGTGGGTCAGCTTAAAGACCCATCAAGTCCTGCAAGTCCTGGCCGCCCATATGCTGATGAGAAGCCCACAAGCTGGACTTGAGGGCAACACCCCTTTCCTACTCTTCTTTCTCAGCAACTGGTATTCAGAGGCATGGCCCCAGTGATTATCTTGGCATTATAAAGTCTTATAGTGGCTGCTCTATAAGGAAACAAGAGCACACCCTACCCCAAAAGCCCACAATCTCAATTGTAGCCACTAGTGCTTATTACCCCAGCAGGAAATGGCATCTGAGACTGGACTAATGCTACTCAGAAAAGCAAAGGAGTTGCAAGCCCTCCAAGATTTTGCAAGTGTAAGTAGACAAAGATGCACTTGTGTGCTTATAACCCATTTAGTCTCACAACAAGGACTGCTGCCTTTACAGTTTGCTCTCCCATTTTGCATCACATAATGCTCTTCTCCCCTGCTTTATGCTACATTCGTTTAGTCTTCAACGGCTTGTCCTTGAGCAAATCAGGGTCTGTCAGTAAACTGGCACTTTTGTAGAAAAAAGAGGTTTAATAAAGTGTTTAACATTCACATGGATATGGTTATATTTGTTACAGAATAGCTGCAATGCACACAAATGTAGTAACTTTCTTCCTGGACAAATGGTTATGGGCTGGATGAAACAGTGCACTTGAATATGCAGTGAACATGTAGGGATGCAGGTGGTGCTGTGGTCTAAACCACTGAGCCTCTTAGGCTTGCTGATCGGAAGGTCAGCAGTTCGAATCCACTCAATGGGGTGAGCTCCCATTGCTCTGTCCCAGCTTCTGCCAACCTAGCAGTTCGAAAGCATACCAGTGCAAGTAGATAAATAGGTACTGCTGTGGTGGGAAGGTAAATGGCATTTCTGTGTGCTCTGGCTTCCACCAATGTGTCCTATTGCGCTAGAAGTGGTTTAGTCATGCTGGCCACATGACCAGGAAAGCTGTCTGTGGACAAACACTGGCTCCCTCGGCCTGAAGCGAGATGAGCACCACACCCCATAGTCGCCTTTTACTAGACTTAACCACCCAGGCATTCTTTATTTTTTTTTCAAAAATACATGAATGCGCATTTACAACATGGGTGTGGAACTTCTGGCCCTCCATATATTGTTGGACTACATCTCCCATCATCCATGACTATTGGGTCATGTTGGCTGGGGATGGAGGAGAGTTGGAATACAATAACATCTGGACCATAGGTTACCTACACCTGATTTATATGCTGGTAGAGAATTGGAGGGCATTGGGACAGAAATCTAAAGAATTGAATCCTGTTGGTTTGGAATAAATGGGGTTAAATCCTAAATGAGTCTGGATACAATCTATACAGCCATACAAATCAAACTTGCCTTCAAACACATAGAAAAGTTACTTAACATGGTTAATCCCAGAAAATCTGAACTGTTTCTAAATCCCTGCCTGGTAAACAGGGACAATTGGAACAGGCAAGATTTTTTTTGTTGGGTATGAGTAATATAGCTACTGGGAACATAGGAACTTACTAATGCATTAAGATATGTAAGTAAACATGTGGAAAAATTGTTAAAAGCAACACAATTTCTTCTATGCATAGGATACCAGTTTGAGAGGTTTTGTTACGATGCTAAATTGTTCATAGTTGGCAATTTCTGAACAAACAAATAATAAAAATTCTCCAGAGTTTATTTGAAAACTGCAACAAGCTTTCACTGGATGAATCCACACAGCAACAAAAAGGTGGCAGAAGACATGCATTTCTGGGAACATGATGACTGGGGGGAAGCAAATGGCCACATTTCAAGGTTATGGCTCCTCATTTCTGGAAAACCTTGAACATGGGTGTTGAGCCAGGATTGATAGTTATAGTGTGAATATGTATTCAGGAAATAGATAGGAACAGCCTTGCCCTGGCTTTCAAACTACAGATAGAAAAATAATTACCTCATCCTCCTCAGTCAGATTTTCAAAATGGTAGCATGAATCTCCTTTCCTTGACCTCTTGTCCCCTCAAAATGGTGATGAGATGCTCTTGTCCAGCTTCATACCACCACACTTCCTTATAATAAAACACACACACAAACTTCCTCACATACACATATTAACCATAGTCACAAATATCCAATGCAGGTCAGCCCACTGAACTGAACGCCATGTTCTCAAGAGCAACTGTACGGATGGGATGGGGAGGCAGTGAGCATTAAACAGAAAATATAAATTCTCAAAATGTACAAGAATAAGCCTCAAATTGGTTATGCTTCAGACTTCGGGTTTTCTGTTGAACCTACAGTCCTTTATTCTGCTGTCCAGAAACTGAGAGCCATAAAATATCTTAAGCATGAAAGCAGCCAGATGTTTCCGCCATGACTTCCTTGATAAATTACTGGGAGAAAAATCTTCCCCATTTGGAAATAATATCTTAATTTGACTGCAGTCACGACTATTTGCAACACTCATAGTAATGCTTTATCAACGAGCAAGCAGGAGTCCCCTTCACTGACTAAACATACCTCTAAATCAAATGCAATCCACAGCAAGGGCATTTCAGAGTAATAATAGCCCCATGTTGTACTCACGTCACCATGTCAGATCCAATTTTATACAGAGAGCACAAAGCACTGGAAGACTGAAAATATCTGCGCCTCTGTGTGTTGTGCTGTCTTTGTTACAGGCGCAGATTGAGCAATAATGAGCAACGGCTCTTCACGAACAAAACAGGCAAAAGTGAGAGGGGCCTCAGAGGAGATGGCATCCTCAAAACTGACAGGTTAAGAAGGAAGATGCCGAACTCAGAACTCACTCTTTTTTTGGGGGGGGGGGTCCATACTCTAAATTGTGTTCACAAAAGTTCAGACGGCCACATATCCAGCTGAAGAAAATGCAGAAACAAAGCAATTAAAATAAGAATATTGCTGGAAACTTTGCAAGACTGAGGACCAGACATGCATAGGATTTTCCTGTAAGTGCTTGCGGCATTTTGTTTCGGAAGCAGAAGGGTGACTGGAACCGCCATTGTAGAGGTTAATAACATTACTGTGTGGAAAGAATGAAGTGTTTATCTCTCATGACACCCCGTGGAAGCTGCAGCTGCTCTTCAATTAGACAGCACACCATACATTTTAAAGCATTTTCTTGCACTTTCACAGTTACCACCCGCCCCATCCCCTGAATCATGGGGCAATTCCCAACACCCTTAACAAACTACAGTTCCCAGCATTCTTTAGGGGAAGCCATGACTGTTGAAGTTGCATAATAGTGCTTTAAGTGTATAGTGTGAGCCAGGGATGCCAACTACTCCCCCCCCATTGAAGGGGTCTGGTGTCATGTGACACATCCGGCCCCCGCCCGGGGCATGAGCACTCTCCCGTCGGCGGCGGGGGAAGGGGGCACAGAGTGTGATCTTCACCCTTCTTGTGTCCCACCCAGCTTTGGCCCCCTCCATATTTTGGAGCAGGGGGCTGAGCCACCCCCCCCATATTGAGAGGATCACCAACCCCTGCCACCACTGGGCAAGTGCTTGCCCAGCGGTGTCAGGGGAAGGGGGCACAGAGAGTGATCTTCACCCTCCCTGTATTGCCTCTGCCCGGCACGTGACCATCTCAATATTGGGGGCTCAGCCTGCCCACAAATATTGAGGAGGCCCAAGCCCCTCCTGCCCCCTATAATTGCTGCCCCTGGTTTGAGCAGAGAACTTTCACTTCATTTTGAGGTGAAACCAGAGATACAAGGAAATAATAAGATCAGCTCATCTCATGGTCTTGGAATGAAAGCTGCCCATGTAAACCAATGATGACATCCAGGATTTTAGCATAGCTGTGATCTGGAAGCAATGTATCTTCCAACACCCACACCCCAATCCACAAAAAGCAACCCCAAAGACTTCATTGCCTTTCTAACTTGCCTTATTTTTGTGGATTTTTATTTTTAAAAGCTATTTAAACCTGGTTAAAATGGCCCCATCAATATCAACACTGCTGTCATCTTCCTTTGCCTCCTATTTTGAGGAAGGGAGACTTGTGGCTGTGAGGGAATAGCTGACATCAGAACTCTGCAGTGGATTGCTCTGCTACTATGGCAGGCTAGAAGGGGGGGGGGGTGAGGTTGGTTTCTGCAAGAAAATACGTCTTGTTATGGTAAATATTATTCTGAAACCTCCCTCACACCCTTTCTCAGTTCAAATCCGGGGCTCCTTCACATGCAGAATTCTTGCACTCCATTTACTTGCATGTAGATGCTGTGCACATTTATATCTTTTCAAAACAACCCCTCCCTGCAAAAACCCACACCCTTTTATCCATTTGAAATAAGACCCAATTTAAAAAACAGTATGAATTCATGTCTTTACTGCTAACTTTGGTTTTGAAGGAGAGGTGTGCTACACAGCCCTATCAGAACTCAGCTAAAATCCTGGATTTCTTCATTAATTTCTATAGGCACTCCTGCCTCAGGGGAGGGAAAAAACCCTCAGCAGCTCAGTGGGTGAAGTTGAGCCTTGTGGGTGAGTCTCTATTAAGTCTATGGGTGGGACGACTGTGGAACTTTATTTCCCTGCTCAGTCAAGCCTTCCTACACAGTGCCACTTAGTAATTACAATCAATATTACTGCTCTTGAGAAATGACATACCCTCCAACATTTCTCTGATGAAAATAGGGATGTCCAGTGCTATTTTTCTAGAAAAAAGAAGTGCCGCAACTCACCACAAACACCTCTGTCATTCTCTTAGAATGGCAATGGCACCCACCTAAGAGGTGAGTACTGGCTGAAAAAAAGCCATGGGGACGTCTTATTCCATACCCTCCAACATTTCTCCGATGAAAGTAGGGACGACCTAAGGAAAAGCAGGACATTCCAGGATTAAATCAGAAACCGGGACGGCTTCTGTAAATCCAAGCCTGCCCCTAGAAATTAGGAACAATTGGAGGATCTGATATTACTGTGATTTAATTATTCTGTCGATGCTATTAGTTACCTTGAGTTTCCTTTGTGAAGGAAAGGTGGGGGTATATAACTTGATTGAATAATATTAGAATGAAGTTCATTGGTGTGATTGCCAAGCTAAGGCCCAGCTCAAAGATAGGCTGACACTTTCATTGGCTTCTGTCACTTTTCTCCCCCTTTCCCTTCTCCTCTCCTAGGCCTCTTATTATTCTATATTCTCTTTTTCTCTCACACCTGATTTCTTAATATTTCCTCAGTTGCATGGTGTGCTGAATGTATGTGATCTCTTGTCATACCAGTTTTTCTATTCAGTGATGTTTTTTTTAAAAAATATATTTATTGAAATTTTCAAAAAAATATAAAAGAAAAACAGAAAAGAAAAAAGAGAGAAGAAAGAAAAAGAAAAAGCAACAGTTGAAAAAGTTTACATTACTTACTTTCCATACCCAATTTCCTTGACTTCCCCACACCTGCCCTTCTTGTATTCCAATTCCAATTTTTAGCTCAGCAAATTTTTGTCCCCACACTTTACCTTGTTTCCTCTGATTCATTTTACTTAACCAATTTTAACTTATAAACCTCAATCTTTATATTCCAAAACTTATTCTTAAAATACTTTTCCTAAATTCACCCCATCAATTTAATTTTAACAATCTTTTGCTAAGGTCGGCCCCAAATCCCTTCCCCAAAATCCCCATTTTTATGTTAGTGGCAAAACCAACTTAATTAAAACAAAATATATTTGTACACCCTTTGGATTCCCGAAGCCCTACCACCCCCTTTCCCTCTATTCAGAGATGTTTTAATGATTTGTTTAAATCCCCATCCTAGTACTTCAGGGCGAGATCAGTGTTTCCTTTCCAACTGACTCTACTGACTAAATTGCAGCCTCTTGATTGTTTCCTTGGTAATTTTTTGAATCTGCAGCATTGACTAGCATCCTTTTGGCTGCTTCTGGGCAGGACAAGGTAGGGCCTACAGGCCTCTGGTGTCACAAAGGTGTCCTTAGAAGACCTGAAACAACGTGATTCTGGTTTATTTCGGTTAGCCCAGACTGATGTCCAGCAGGAGCCAAGAACTAAATTCTATCTAATTATCTCACTTCTGATGAGTAAAATAATACCTTTTAAATTGTGTTTTTATGTATCCTACCTGTGCTCCGAGGTACTCGAAGCAGCTGGCATGGGGTTTCACCCTATTTCATCCCCACAGGTAGGTTATTGGACTAAAGCACTCAGTGGATTTTGCTACGGAGCAGGAATTTGTACCTGGGTCTTCCCAGTCGAGTGCTATGCCCAATATACATAACCTCATTTCATATTGTGGATTTTCACCACCCCATTGTTGCTCTTCTGCTCCTTATTTCAGGTACTTCTGTTATCCAAGTGACCGCTACAGATGCTGATGATGCTAACTATGGCAACAGTGCCAAAGTTGTTTACAGCATCCTTCAGGGCCAGCCGTACTTCGCAGTGGATCCCGAAACAGGTGAGAATGTCTATTGACTTGGCTTTCTTTTATTTATGCCAGCTCTGCTTTATTCTAATTATTTGGAGTTGTTGTCAGTCCTTTTAGTATTTCTTTCTAATATTTTCACCCAGTTTTCTTTTGCGTGTCGAGGTCCCCAAGACACCCTCCAAATCAAACACAATTGACACATAATTTTTGTTTAAGGTTTTTGGCATAATTTTGGCCACAACTTTATTAAAATACAAGCAATGTGAGTGGTTGCTTAGGCATTGATTGCAATTATCTGACCCCGTACGGGGACAGACTGACATTTGCATGTCTGCGGTCAGAAAGGGAAAACATTTTGTGGAGAGAGACAGAGCTGGGTACCATGCCCTCAACTCTCCCCAAATGCTCCCAGGGGCTCTTGCGTGGCCCTAGCCCCTTGACAGGGGTTCGGAGAAAAGCATGGCGAACCCCTGGATTCCATTAAAGGAAAACCCTTGCAGCAGCAGCATTTGGAGGGGGAGGCACAGCCAATCCATACCCCTCCACCAACCAATTCATAAAACCAATTCCTAACCGCAACCTTACAAGTTGTGATGATTTGCTACACAGTAGGCAAAAACCAAATGGCCCCAGCCAATCAGCCAGATGGACAAAATTCCTACCAGGCCCTGCCCCAGAAGCAGACAACCCCATGACAGGCATAGCAAGGTCAAACGAACAACCCTGAAAATAGGGGGGGGGGTTGATCCGATGCGCGCAGCGAAAAGAGGAAGCTCAACGCTGCACGCAGGGTATTTAAAGGCTATGGCTGTCAATCACAAAATGGCAACATATAAAATTCCCCAGCAACAAGAAGAGCTCAATGATAATAGTGGCCTACCTCTTTTCCCGCCCAGCAACAGTGGGGTGTCTTGCTAGCCCCCACCGCAACACCTGCTCACCATGAGGGAGAACACGCTTTGTTTTTTCAAAGGTTTTTCATTGATATATTCATATACTATTCATGTTCATCCTTTATTTTGTTGGAGCAGTTACTGCTGACTCCACCTTTGGGGGGGCAGAGGGGTCCTTGGACAAGGCATGCTCTGTGGCCCCTAGTAACCTAGAAGAGGCAGGTTGAACAAAAAGAGTACCGGCCCAAATTTAAGCCCTGGGAGTGCACCAGAGTGGAAACCTCAGCAGCGAGGCCCTATCCCTGGCCTCACCTCTCCCCCCCAAGCCACTGTGGATTGGCACAATTCAAACCAGGGCTTGGTGGGAACTCTGCAAGTATCGTGGAGGTCAGGGGAAAGAGCCAACAGCCCAAACAAACATGATGTGGCTCCGAGGGAAGGCAGGAGCCATCATGCCAGGTTGCAGGTGCTGCCCACCATTGGACCAGGTAAACGGGCATTCTTTGGTTGAAGAAGTTACTGCTGACTCCACCTTTGCAGTGGCACAGGGGTCCTTGGACAAGACATGGAAGAGACAGGTTGAACAAACAGCAAAATTCCTCATAATGTCTCTTCTTGTGTGTGTCGCACAAAATAGCAACAACAATGCTTTTTGGTTGGAGGGACATTTGCTGATTTCAAGCCCCCATCAAATGCCCAGTTTGCATCCTCTTCTTTAGCTGGCTCTGTGACAAAGCCATACTGCAGCCACACTGTGAACTATAGAAGGACAGCTGATTCGTAAACCTGGTTGTCTGGCTTCATTTGCATATCATTTACATGAGCGTGGCAAATGCCAAGCCACAGCTGCTGGATGCTGCATCGGCTGTGTGATATTTTGGAATAGCTGATGCAAAATGAGAGCAAGAGGCAGGGAGTGAAACCTTCTGAGCCAGCTCAATAAAAAATCATGACCCACTTTCAGAAACCATACAATTTGAAAAAAAAAGAGGAAGGGGGGAAAATGCCCTGTGATTTCAAAATTGCACAGAGCCCAATCAGCACAGAAATGATGAAATTGATAATGGGTGGGAAAAGTGCATTGAAATGAAGGAAGCTGCATGCTGTTTTCCTACCATCCCAAACCTCACCTTCTCATTCCATCCCGGCTGTTCTAAGAACCATCAAGGTTAGGCAGCCATCTTTTGGGGGCGGGGACTATTTCCCCTGGTTAGGTCTTCCCATATGTACTGAAAAATGACAAAGTACAGTGGTATCTTGGGTTAAGTACTTAATTCTTTCCGGAGGTCCGTACTTAACCTGAAACTGTTCTTAACCTGAAGCACCACTTTAGCTAACGGGGCCTCCTGCTGCTGCTGCGCCGCTGGAGCACGATTTCTGTTCTCATCCTGAAGCAAAGTTCTTAACCTGAAGCACTATTTCTGGGCTAGCAGAGTCTGTAACCTGAAACATATGTAACCTGAAGCGTATGTAACCCGAGGTACCACTGTACAGCAAAATGGCTGTAAGATTGGAAGAGTGAACTGTGTTGCTTCGGACTGTAGTTGGTGGGTACTGGTTTGGATTGCTGCCCCTCCCTGGTGTAACGATATGGCATGGCTGTGACGCTAATTTGTGTGTAGGAAAGTAGCACAGCAAACAAACAAACAAACAAACAAAAGCTTAGCATATCCTTTTCCTTGATGTGTGAATTTGCTATTTACATGCATTTATATATATTTTTAAAAAATGTGGTCCCTCCTTAGCTACAGCCTGAACTGTAGTTGTTGTTGTTGTTAGTGCTTTTAAAAAAAAAGTTTAGGGGGAACTCTCATTTTCTTACCCCTATTGAAATACTGCCCCTAAGTGAGGCCAAACTTAGATTCACAAAATGTTTAGGGGTATGTGTACCCCTGCGTCCCCCCAGAAAAAAGCACTGATTATTATTATTCCTCCACCATATTCAGCTGCATGTATAGTTTCAGTCCCTGCCATGATTTTGGAGAGGGCTGCAAACTCCTGTTCATTGCAGCCTTTCATCCTAAATGGAAAAATAACCACCAGTCAAAGTTGTTGTTGTTTTCAGAAAGCTTTCATTATGACAGATGTAACCATTTTTGTTTTTCCCCCCCAGAAGGATAATTACATTGATTTAGTGCCAATTTAAAAACACTGAGTAATGGGAGCTTCTTGTTTCCCTCTTTTCTTGCTGTGACATTAAACTAGTCATGGACTGAAAGCCTTATTTCAGTGCATACACCTTCAATTTTGTTTATTTACTGTGGATTAACTGGCACAGCATATTTGACACAAATCCATTTTAATACTCTCCTTCGACCTACTCCCACCTTCAATCTCATATTTCCTCCCCCTCTTCTCTTCCCTATAAGGCATCATCAAGACTGCTTTGCCCGATATGAGCCGAGAAAACCGAGAGCAGTACCAAGTGGTCATCCAGGCAAAAGACATGGGCGGCCAGATGGGCGGATTATCAGGAACCACAACGGTGAACATCACGCTGACCGACGTCAATGACAATCCACCTCGATTCCCCCAGAGTATGAACCATTTAATACTTCAGATGTGTTCAAAAAGCCTCTTTAAACTCTGTAGTTCAAGCTTCACTATCTGGGGACATAAATGCAGATGCATTTCTGGTGTTGCAGCTATTTAAGGTCACACAGGAACATACATACATACATACATACATACATAC
This sequence comes from Podarcis raffonei, assembly GCF_027172205.1. Taxonomy (NCBI): domain Eukaryota; kingdom Metazoa; phylum Chordata; class Lepidosauria; order Squamata; family Lacertidae; genus Podarcis; species Podarcis raffonei. The sequence goes on from NC_070608.1 coordinate 71,059,748, forward strand.
ATACATACATAATATTTCCAAAGGAAATAAAAAATGTTAACTCCCATAATAGTGTTAGGTCTACAAGCAAAAACAAACAAACCAACAAAAGCTAGAGGTGCACAAAGCTTTGCTGCTTGTAGAATTATAATAACCATCACCATCAGTTTATTATTTATACGCCACCCATCTGACTGGGTTGCCCCAGCCACTCTGAGCGGCTTCTAACAAAATATTAAAAACACAATAGAAAGTCAACTGTTAAAAACTTTCCTGAACATGGCTGCCCTCAGATGTCTTCTAAAAGTCAAATAGTTGTTTATCTGTTTGACATCTGGTGGGAGGGCGTTCCACCGGGTGGGTGCCACTACGAAGAAGGCCCTTTGCCTGGTTCCCTGTAACCTTGCTTCTCTCAGTGAGGGAACCACCAGAAGGCCCTCGGAGTGTCTGGGCTGAATTATGGGGGTAGAGATGCCCCTTCAGGTATACTGGGCCAAGGCCATTTAGGGCTTTAAACGTCAGCACCAACACTTTGAACCACTACCAAGAAGGCCCTTTGCCTGGCTCCCTGTAGCTTCACATCTCACAGCGAGGGAATTTCTAGAAAGCCCTTGGAACTGGACCTCAGCGTCCGAACTGGACAATGTAGGAGAAGACACTCCTTCAGGTACACAGGGCTTTGAAGAGTCAGGTGATAGCTTAAAGCCTGATTCTGCACAGCTCATAAACCATGAAACAGAATGCAGCAACTCCAATATATTTTGACCTGCCAAATGTCCAATAATGTCCAGGACTTTTAGCCACTGACGGGCCATCTTACATGGGCAAAGGGTTGCATTCTGCTTGCTGGGAATCTAACTTGGGCACAATCTAGGTCACATCCCAGAGTCACATAACTAAATAGCCACCACTGTCCTTCTCTGTCCTACTTGGTTCACAAACTGCACAGCACTTGATGGTGGTGCTGTGACAAAGGGGAAGTTGCTGCAACCGGCATGATGTGCCTGATCACTGCAGCACATGCTGCAACACATGTGCTCATACACACACGTGCATGATGCAAATCACAACAGCTCTCCTATTCGGGCACTTATTCTCACAAATGGAGCCACAGACAGTGTTGTTAGGCTGATCGGAAGGTCAGTGGTTCAAATCTGCGCTACAGAGTGAGCTCCCATTGCTCTGTCCCAGCTTCTGCCAACCTAGCAGTTCGAAAGCATGCCAGTGCAAGTAGATAAATAGGTACCACTGTGGTGGGAAGGTAAACAGAGTTTCTGTGCACTCTGGTTTCCATCACGGTGTTTAGTCCTGTTGGCCACATGACACGGAAAGCTGTCTGTGGACAAATGCCGGCTCCCTCGGCCTGAAAGCGAGATGAGTGCCGCAACCCCATGGTTGCCTTTGGCTGGACTTAACAGTCCAGGGGTCCTTTACCTTTTACCTTTTGTACCCCACCCTGGTGCTCTTCAAAAGCCACAAAGCCCAACTAAATTAAAACTTTGTAACCTATCGGCCGCTCTCTGCTTTCTACTATTTATCGGTTTTGTTCACTTTTTTATCATGCTTATAAAATATATGTATTCACTTCTCCTCATGACTTAGCTCAGAGGTCTGCTTAAAATGCAAGGGTGTGATAGAGTAATTAATCATACTGAAGTTGGCGAACCCAAAGTAGGCTAGTATCACATATATTTTGCTGTAGTGTATGTCACTCAGTGACAGTCTCATAAAGACTACATATTAGAAGGTACCCATAAAGGAGCTTTGATATGAAGGCTGCTGTTGTTGGGGGGGTTTTTTTAGCTCTTAGTCTTCCCTGTGGCTTCTTTGTGAGCACAAAAGAAATAAGAGCCTATGGAGATTGGTGTGCCTTCTTTTTAAGGTCTCAGATTATTTTAGTTACAGCCTCAAATAACAAGTAAGTGTGCCCTTTATTCACTGGCATATCAAATCACTAAGAACCAACAAACTTATTGTGGCATAAGCTTTTGTGCACTTGACAAAGAGGGGTTTGACTCACGAAGGCTCATGTCATCATACAGTTGTTCCACTATATGAAAACTCAGTTTTCATATCCTGACAGCTGCTTTGTTTGTGGAAAAACCGCCTTGGAAAGAGCTAATTTAGAGTGGAGATTGAAAATAAGTGTTTTCAACTTTTCTTGCCCAGCGTTACTGTTGCAAGGCACACACCCCTCCCTGCAAATTGCTGTCCCTACCAAGAGGTTCCAGGTTCTCGCACACGTTCAGATACATACAGTGGTACCTCTGGTTACGTACTTAATTCATTCTGGAGGTCCGTTCTTAACCTGAAACTGTTCTTAACCTGAAACACCACTTTAGCCAATGGGGCCTCCCGCTGCTGCTGCACCTCCGCCACGCGATTTCTGTTATCATCCTGAAGCAAAGTTCTTAACCCGAGGTACTATTTCTGGGTTAGCGGAGTCTGCAACCTGAAGCGTATGTAACCTGAAATATCTATAACCCGATATACCACTGTATGTTAGATACCCTGCACAAAGAGAAGTGACTCAAGGGAAGGATTTGTAGCAGAAATACTGTGGGTAGAGAAAGGGAAGCATACCCTCCTGCTGCCACTTATTTGTCTAAATCACCCCACTAAAGTTTATTTTCTGAAAGGAGGGTGGCTGTCTGGATTTTGAGTGTAACATCCACCTCGGCCTTTATCTGCACTCCACCTGTGAGGGCAGGGCCAGTGTCAGAAATAGACATTGTTGGCCACCATGTAATGAGCAATACCTCTTATGTTCACTTCTGGTTATTATGCTCATAGTTGCCTTACCTTACAAAAGAGTGCACTGCTGACTTTAGACCAAAGTCTTCTTCCTGATTTTTTGTATGCTGAAGGCAGCTAATGGGCACCTTGTATGCTGACTTAATTGTAGGTACAGCTCCACATCTCCCCCTAAAGGGCCCTTTCCCCTTTTACTAAATCTTGGTTGGATGCTTTTACAGGACTGGTATAGTCCACTCAAGTTGCTTCCTTTAATTTTAAGAAAAAGCAGTTATTTTAACATTCAAAATGTGTCCCTTCTTACACCGACATTTTATCAGATTTCTTTTGTGCTGCTATGTATTTGCCTTCACTGATTTAGAGCTGTTTCAGCTTTGTCTCTTTGCCAATTGAAATTCAAGCTCTTAACACCAAGTTGTGATTACATGGTATTGCTTCTGTTTATTGACTGTGTGAGCATGAGTTTAATTAGGTTCTTGGTGCAAATGCAGGTAGAAAAATACACCTTTCAAATCCCACTGTTTTTCAGTCATCATGAAATTCCTTTGCTGCACCTGACATGATAAAAAAGGGCTGCGGCTGGACCCTCCCAGATGGTCATAAAACCGGATTAGATTTCTGTGTCGATCGCATTTGCTGCCATGCCCAAGCTGAGGTAATCAGCAAACAGCATCATCTCAAAAATAGTACTGCCATCATAGTTAAAAAAGCTGACAAAGAAGCAGCAGTCATCATTGTGAACATTTCAGACATGAGGCTGAGAGGCAACTCCACCATGACATTTTACAGGCCCCAATTATCAGTTCCCACTGAGGAATACCAGAAAGATCTACACAATCTGATGAAGGAATTTCCTACCAAAGTGCAAATCAAAAGCCATACATCTCAGAAGCCTCAACTAGACATTTTCTGTTTGCCACCCAAACTACAGAAACCACAACACTTTAGGTGCCCCATAAGTTTAGGCTTTCAGTACCATCACAGATGGGGCGTTTGGATATACGGACTCTGTATGCAGGCCATATGCCACCAGTACTCACGCTTGGTTCTGAATACAGCCAACTTTCTGAGGAAATGACAGTCCGGTGACAAGCTTCCAGAACACAATACCCTAGACTACACCAATATTTCCATAAGGATGTGATATAAGCCATCAGTAATATCATCCTAGATGGAGTTCTGGCCACCAGACTTTGCCACTTGATACTCACATTCATTTCAGATTTAGGGAGAACATTTATCTTCAGATCAATGGCTCTGCCACGGGCACTCTTGGATGGACCCAAAGTATGCCAGCATCTCATGGCTGATTTAGAATACCCCATTCACATCACCTGTCTCCTAAAGCCTCTCTTCTCCTTGAAACACACTATACCTATGTCTATGTCTATCTCTATCTCTATCTCTCATCTCTCATCTATCTATCTATCTATCTATCTATCTATCTATCTATCTATGTATCATCTATCTATCCCGCTAATAACATATATAAAAACACAACACAACCAAACATCAAACATTTTAAAAAAACAAAATATCATTTACAAGCAACAAACAAACGAATAAATCAATAGAAATCAACAGCAACATCAGACAGTTTACAGTTATGCCCAAATTAAAATAACCACCAACTCCAACTAAACATTTAACCAACACCAATCCGACAAAAACAAAAAAATGGAACCATTTAAAACATTTTAGCCAGTTGTCAGTTGCCACATTTATGACATCTTTATCATCTGGACTTATCAACAAAGACAGTTTGAGCAGTTCTACCCTGTTCTAACCTTCAACCTGCCATCAACTTGAGCCTTGACCTATTCAGACAGCAGGTTCACTTTCTTGAAACTACTGTAAAATTATACAAGGGACATACAGTATAAGCATCACTATACATAGGAAACCAAATATCTGCTACACCTACTTACATGATTCCAAAGTGCATCCAGAACATGCACTACGAAATCTATCGTTTACACCCAATCTCTATGTTATAATTGCATCAGCTCAGATTCATCACACTCACAAGATAGAAAAAAGTTACATCAGGCATTCATCAAACCACAGCACCTCCCTCATCCATTGATGTGGGAGATCAACCAAGCCAGATTGGTACTACTACAGGACAAACCTTGAAGAGAAAATGACAGAAATCCACTTGTCATTTTTTTATAGTTCCCAGCTGAAACCACTCAAACATAATCAGTGATCTATAGGCTATCGTCAGTCAATAGACACCTCAATTTCACAGGCCTTGGGTGGTAAGTCTGTACTTACAGAAAGCCCCAGACAACTACCCCAAAGCAACCACTCATCAGCAACTGCAGGCCACATAACAGAGATCTGGGGCCAGACCCTGCAGTAAACTCAGATGCCAAATATGTCCCTCTTTCTACTCTGGCAACACTATTACACTATCTAATTGCGTATTGTGCCAGTCACACAATCAGTTGTTCATTCACCTGCTCATCTTCCAGAGTGATATATGTTATCTCCCAGCAGTGGCTTTCAGCATTCTGCATAGGACAAATAGCCCAGTCTCTACACAAAAGAACCAATTAATGTGTTCCAGGAAAGCTTATGAAATAATAAATATACTGTAATAAATATAGTGCCACAACACCCTTTCTTGTATCTGCTGCAAGATGCTACCATGGCTACCACTCTGTAAACCTCGTAACTTCAGACTGCACATGGACACAGTATATTTTAAAATATGTATTTTAATATAAAAATAACCTTATAAATATTCCCAGTTATAAACACACAAACCCAAAGAAAACTAGAACATCCTCAGGAGTTAGTCAAGCCCTCTCCTTCATGTTCTCCTTTTGTACATAGAGGGAGGTTTGGGGCTTTATATGACGGAGCACTAAGAAATAGACCCTCTGACATGCACAATGAACTAGCATGTTCCATACCTTTTGGTCTCTCACTTTGCTCTGCACAAAGTGATTTTGACTTTATCAACATAGTTTGTTCTGAAAAGAAAAGAACACCCAATGCTTTGTTGGTGTCATTCCAAAGTCTTCCTTCATAGTCTTTCTCTCAGGACTGTGGCCCACAGACAGGTCACAGAGTACATCAGACCTCAAGTACTCATGTAATCAGTGCCGGATTTACGTTTAAGCTAAGCAAGCTATAGCTTAGGGCCCCACTCTCTTGGAGGCCCCCAAAAAATTTAAAGGAAAAAAAACCTGAATGTTCATTTCTAAAATATAAGATAAAAAACAAATAAAACCTACAAACAGCAACAGTGTTTTCTGTTCGGAGGTCCCTATGATGTAAGTAATGGGCCCCGCCTGCCAGCCTGCTCCCTAAAATATCACTGGTTTGCTCATTTCTATATATAGGGTATCTACATTCTGTATGGACTGGTTGCATACTTCTTAATTGTATTTCAGTTCAACAATTACTTTGATAAAATACATATTTTGTTATGTGCTTTAGATACCTATTAGGTCCATAAATTACCATATAGTATATATTCAACACAAAAAACAGTGACAATTTGTTGTTGACAAAGGACAGCTGGATATATAAAGGGCCCCATTACCTTCAGTAGCTTAGGGCCTCATCAAACCTAAACCTGGCCCTGCATGTAATGCATTTTTTTTCATGGCTCTGCCCTATATGACAGTGTTCAGGAACATCTCTGCAGTCAGAGCTAGTATGAAACAGGAGCCTAGCACTCTGAGATGGGCTGCAAACAGCAAATCCCACTTTGGGTAGCTTCTCTGAAACAGGTGATTGTGTTGGTTGTGATCAACAGGGATGTCTTTACCATGGGTGTAGTGGCATGGCGAACCAGGGTGCCAAGCAGTGTAGGCCGACAGGCGGAGAGTCCGAGGAGGGGACAGCGGGGAGGTAAGTGAGGCGGAGTGGGGGCTTGGTGCCTGCCGCCTCCAGCGCCCGTCGGAGGTGGGAAGGCTCCGGATGCTTTCCCACAAGTCCGGAGCTCTCTCCGCTGGCTCCGCAACACACCAGCTCCTCGGCTGTGTGGTGTGTGCTTGTATCCCAAGCTCTGTGCATAATAAACGTGACTCTACCACCGCTCCCCCCCCGTCCACTCTACCTCGAAAGATCCCTGCACTTGAGGCTACACACTGCCTCCTGCAGCGCCCCTCCCTCCTTCCCCTCATTCTCCACCGCCTTGCACAGAGCTGCCCCTACCACCTCTGCACTCCTTCACACGAACCGTGTTTCCTTCCCCTGCCCGATCCCCTCCCAGTCACACTCTCTCTCCCCCCTTCCTCCCCAAGCAAGGACGGCGAGACTGTGGCTGAGTGTGCACACTTCTCTGCTGCAGCGATGCGGACGGCCCAGCTCACTTCGCCTGTCTCTGCCCGGATGGGACCCCCACCTGCCTCCTCATCGTGCCTGGCTGCCCAGCCCCACACCATGATCCCACAGTGGGAACTGATGTCTGGCCTCGTGCGAGCAGTATGGGGCAGCAGCGCAAGGGCAGAGCAGAGCAGCCTTTCCTAAAAAAAGGTCAACAACTTGGGGATCCCCCCTCCCCCGCTTAAAAAAGGTTGACAACTCTGGGAAACGGGGGGTGTGTGTGTGCCGGAGGGATCTTTGCACCATGGCGCCGGATATGCTTAAGACGGCCCTGGTGATCAGCAAAGCATCTGCCGTAGCACTGGGCTACAAACTTCAATGTTCACATCTGTAGTAGCTTCTCACTTTCTTCTATGAAGGGAAATGCTTATTTGTCTGCATTGTAGGCTTTCTATATTATAGTGGTACCTCTAGATGCGAACAGGATCCGTTCCGGAGCCCCGTTTGCATCTAGAAGCAAACGTAACCAGCGACGGCACGTCTGCGCACACGCCATTACTTTTCACTGCTTCTGCGCATGCGCGTGACGTCATTTTGAGCATCTGTGCATGCGCAAGCAGCGAAACCCGGAAGTAACGTTCTCCGTTACTTCCGGGTTGCCACGGAGCACAACTCGAACACGCTCATCCCGAAGCACATTCAACCCGAGGTATGACTGTATATGCTAAAACAATCTCCTGAACATGAAAGAAAATGAGGAAAACCCTGGGCTTATAGACCCCTGTGCATGCATCTGAACTCCTGCATAACTGGCTGATTGCTATGTAGCATCCAGGACTGATTTATTCCCAGTGTCAGAAACATGACACATCTCCTCAGTTCTGAGATTGGATTGAAAAAGAGAACTTAAAATAGAAAGAGAAATTGCCCCTTTGTTTCCATGCCTTTTGATCAAAGTAGACATGATATATTCATTCGCTTAATTTTTAGCTCACCTTTCAGTTCAAAGAACATCTCCAGCGTAGTTCCTAGAAAATAAAATTAGGCTTTCTAAACCATTCAATTATTAAAACAGCTAAAATATCCAATTACCATATGCAATTCAAATCACCAATCAGCCACAGCAAAAATAAACAGGAGCACAAAGATATTCATTATCAACTAACTCAAGACTTTAAGAAACAGAAATCTTCCCACCCTGGTTCAGCTTCTTACTGCAGAGATGAGTTACATTGGTAGATTTCCTTAGGCAGGGAGTTCCACGGGGAAGAGGCAAATACTGAAAATAATGATTCTTTTGAGTGCCTTATGGGCACAAAAATCTGTAGAATCCAAAGTAAGGCTGAATCTAATGACCTAATCATACAAGGAAGTTAATACAGGAGCAAACATTCCCTTAACAGCGAAAGTCTGTGCATGCTTATTCAGGAGCATGTCCAATATTATCCAGTGGAATGTGGTCTCATATATGTGGGCACAGAATGTCAGCCTGGCAGAGCAATGCCAGGCTTGGGTTGTATGGCTTGGACAGAGGTGCTGTCAGGGCCGTCTTACCCATAGACACTAGGGGTGTGGGGCACCCAGGTGCCAGGCTCTCAGAGGCATCAGGCTGCGAATCCGGGGCCTGAGAGTTGAGTCCGGGGAAGAGCCCACCCATCGGTCGGTCGGAGTGCCGCGGTGGGCTCTTCTGCTGCAGGCAGCTCTGTGCTGAGGGTTTGGGGCTGACTGAGCCAGCAAGACACTGAGGCAGCCGGCCTACTCCGCCCTCCTGCATGCCTGGGAATGGGCAATCTGGGGGGGGGCAGATCTTTGCACCCTGGTGCCACATATGCTTAAGAGAGCCCTGGGTGTTGTCCCCTCCACCAGCTAAACCAGCCTCCTGCTAGCCACTACCAACAGAGTGACACAAGCCTCAGTACAGCATTCCCCTACTGCCTATCAAACAGGTATGTGGCAGTGCCATCAGTAGGATTCCCACTCCAGAAAACAGCAGGTGGTCTTGAAACCAGGCCTTCTGGAGGCAGGGTGAGGCTGAGCTGGCCTGGGATCCATTGGATCCCAAGCTGAGCACGCCAATGTCATGTGATGGCAGCGAGGCCAATTGCTGTGCCAGCTTGCAAACAATCGTTCCCTCATGAGTTGTGAAGGTGCAAATGGAGTGGCAAAGCCTCACCCACTGGGGACAGAAGGTTTGGATTGTGCTATAAGAAATTTTGGGCTGCTGTGATGTTGTGCATCCTTCACTTTGTATGTGAGCACTCAGTTTTTCCTCAGAAGTCCTGAGTGACAACTTGGACTTTTACAAAGGATTATTTGATCTAGGCAAGTTTTCCAGATGTATTCAGATTTCCCCTACAACTCTGAAGGCAACCAATGTTAAAAGTAAGCAAACTGCTATGCTCAGGTTTCTAATTAGAGCCCGCATACTGAATTTCCCACTGCTTGCTTGGAAAGCTGATCTTACTTTGAACTATGTAATATCCACACAGATCAGCTGAATGTTACCTGACTTTATGCCATCCTTGAGCAGAAAGGTGACAAACCCTACTAAGAAATTTGGGCTTATTTACATTAAAAAGAGAGGACTTCTTTTTAAAAGTCCAACACATGTGTTGCCTGAACAGAGCCATCCAAAACCACCTCAGATTTTGCTTCAGGCAAAATCCAGTGGCAGTTCCATTTCCAAGATCCACCAGTTTCTGAGGCTTTGTAAACTAAAGAAACCATTCTTGCTTTTAGATTTAATTTTCGAAATAGGGGGTGGAGATCATTAATGGCACTAGACAGTTAGTGCCATAACCACTGCAGGGTTCCTATTTGCATTTGAATTTCTAAACATTTGCAAGAAAAGTAGTGGTAAGAGGCTTTTGAAGCAATACGATCTTTTCCCACCACAAGGAAAAAAACAACCCTTGTCTCTGACAGGTACTCCTTACCACTGTGTTCAGATTAACTCTTGCCTTGTGGTGCTTTCCTCAACTCACCAGGCCACTGAGGAGCCTTCTCTGTTTCTTCTGTGGCATTGTAAAATTATGTATGCAGATGAAACACCTATGAATGTGCACGCTCACACTCTCTCACACAAGTTTCTTGCGTTGTTGTTTTATTTCCCAGGCACATATCAGTTCAGCTCCCTGGAGTCTGCACCACTTGGAACTTTGCTTGGCAGAATAAAAGCCAATGACCCTGATATGGGTGAAAACGCTGAGATTGAGTACAGCATAGCTCCCGGCGATGGATCGGACGTCTTTGATATCATCACTGACAAGGACACACAGGAAGGGATTATAACTGTCAAAAAGGTTTATTTTTCCTCCTTCTCTTTTATTGGACTTAGCACTCCAGGTCTTAGGGTGTGTGTTTTCTCCCAGACAGGAGGGAGGAGAAGGTTCCCTGTGAGGTCAGCTGCAGAGAAGCTAGCATATTATGTCTGTTCTTCTTCTTTTCATTGCCAGGTAACCGTTAAACTTCAGAACTTGTGGTGTGGGTTTTTTTGTTTTGTTTTGAGTATGTCAGTTCAGCTATAGAGATATCCTTGGGAGCTCAGGCCTGTCAGATGCATTCAGACATCCCTGCATGACAACTTCTGAAGGATGGATATGTCAGGGTAAGGGAGGGTGGTTAGCTTCACAAAGCAGCCCACCAGGTGAACTCTTGCCGTTTGGTTTGCAGTGAATGGAGACAGCCAAACTATGAAATCTGGTCCTGAAGATAGAGGTCTGAAGAATTCTAGCCTCTAATGAGCACATTCCATGAGCAGCCTTTGGTCTACTAATGAGACCTTCCCTGCTGCCTGGATGCTGTCAAACAGCTATATATATATATAAAATGTGAACACACATAAATTTAATGTGGCCTTATATCTACTGCTTGCCAACAAAGGTCCGTATAGTCAAAGCCATGGTTTTCCCAGTACTGATGTATGGAAGTGAGAGCTGGACCATCAAGAAGGCTGATCGCCGAAGAATTGATGCTTTTGAATTATGGTGCTGGAGGAGACTCTTGAGAGTCCCATGGACTGCAAGAAGATCAAAAGTATCCATTCTTAAGGAAATCAGCCCTGAGTGCTCACTGGAAGGACAGATCGTGAAGTTGAGGCTCCAATACTTTGGCCACCTCATGAGAAGAGAAGACTCCCTGGAGAAGACCCTGATGTTGGGAATATGGAGCCCAATGGCATCCGGGGGGTCCGGCACACTTCTCTGCACGACTCTGATCTTCCCCCAAAGACCTTTGACTCCAGCAGCAAGTAAACACAGCGGAACAGAAGCAGGAACGTTCTTCGTGTGAGGGCAATAATTCAGGCTGAAACGCAGCAGTCTCCTTATCTTTAAAGTCTTTATTCCTTAGCAAAACACAACAGCTATAAATCTCCCGCCTGGCGACAAAGCGCTCATGGCTGCTGCTCTCTCCACGGAGCAAACACGCACACTCACTCTGTGAGAACACAGGAAACCACTCCCTTCAGTGTTCTAAACCACGCCTCAAAATGTGAGACGTCACTCAGAACTCTTAACCCTGTGAGTTCTGAGCCTCCCTCCATACCCCCTCTCGAATCATATTTTGAGAGCATTTCTGAGTGTTCAACACCTTTCCCATTGCCTTCCGCCCCTTCCTGGCATCGTTGTTAGGCACCTATTGAACCTCACAAACCTTAGGTTCGCACTGTGCGAAACCAACCCACGCATTTGTGACCTGAAACCTCTCAGGTGGAATTCCCTTTGTAGCCCGCGATGACCGCCTGGGCACAAACTGGGGTGCTCCTTTTGACCCACTGGGGCCAGCATGTGCGTCTTCCTCATCAGAAGACTCCCCCTCTGACTTGACACGTCTGTGAGCTTTCTCCTTTATGCGCACAGGAGATGAGGGCTCACTCTTGGACACTCTCTTAACAACCTGTGGAGACGCCCTACTCTGTTCAGGGTCCTGGTCTCCACCAGCAGGTTCAGGCTCTGGCTCTCCTTCCTCCTCAGAGTCAGACAGACAATCTGAGTGAACGTCAGAGCGCACTTTGCGCCTTGCCCAACCATCCTGCTCAAAGAACTCAGCCTGTTTACTGACCAGAAGCTTGGTCTGATCACCTTCTGGGTATGCGAATCTCCACCCTTTTGTCGCAGGCTCATATCCACAGAAGATCATTTCCTGGTACCTTGGGCCACCCTCCTGCTGCAGAAACTTTGGTACAGGCACCATGGCTCTGCTACCAAAAGTGCGAAAGAAATGCACAAGCGGCTTCTGCCGATGAAGCAGGAAATACGGGGTGTCACCTACCACTGAATTGTAGCACCTGTTCATCGTGAAATTGGCTGTCTTTACCGCCTCCCCCCAAAAACTTTGAGGCAAACCAGAGTCATCCAGCAGAATCTCTGATGCTTGAACCAGAGCTTTACTCCTAAGCTCTGCCACGCCACTGTCCTGAGGAGAAGTCACCTTGTGACGTATCCCCCTCTGGCGAAAGAAACCCTTTAGAGCAGACCCAGTGACCTCTGAACCTCGGTCACATTTGAACCCCTGCACCTTGGTGGAGAACCTTAGTTCCACCTCTGCAACCCAATCTTTGATAAGTTGTGTTGCCTCCTCCTTAGTTTTCAGCGTGTACGCCCATGCGTTCTGCGTATAATCATCTGTCAGCACCATCAGCCACTTGGCCTTGCCCAGACTTGGCTGTGGCATACCAAAAAGGTCTGCATGCACAAGCTCAAAAGGCTTTGTGGTTACTCTCTCCACCCTGGGATGATTAAATCCCTTGTTCCTGGCTTTCCTGCAAGCTTTGCAATTCAAAGGTTGACCACATTCTTTTACCCTGCACCCTTTGGTGCACTCTGATAACATCTGAATGTCCTCACAGGACCCATGTGACATTCTCTTGTGCCACACACAAGCACACGACACATGAGTGTGATCAGTGGCTTTCCCAGTATTCCCCTCACCCTCCAGAGGTGTTTCCAGAACAAAGAGGTTGTTCTGATTTCTCTCAACACTTATTAGTTTCTTCCCACCTCTGGAAATTGTACAAACATTTTTCTCAAAACTCACTGAATATCCCTCCTGTAAAAGGCAAGGTACAGATAACAGGCAATGTTTTATCTCAGGGATAACATAGACCTTCAGCTCAGCCTGCAAGAAAGAGACAAACAGGTTAGCAATATGAGTGACATGTCCCTGTGAACCAGTAGCAAATTTAACTGTTTTCCCAGTTGAAACAGCCTTGCAGTTCCACATTTGTCCATCAGGTGGCGCTGTTACCAGATGGCCATTAGCAGCCGAGTCTACAACCCAACGTAGTACTCTCCCCCCTCTGGAGTTGACTTTCTTTGTTGCCTTAGCAACCGACTTCCTGCTGCCCCCGACCTTGGGGCCTTCGCTGCAGGTGTTCTCCAAAACTGCCATTGACGCAGACAGCTGATAAGCGTTTCCTCCCTTCTCTGGAGCTCGTAGCGTAAGCGCTTTCCCATGCCTGCCTGCTCTGCAGGACTTGTTGCCATGGAAACCCGGCTGGTTCCCATGGGAAGCGACCTTGGACACATCCTGCCCTGGCTCCCTTGCTCTCTGTGGGCAGCTGCGACACAGGTGTTCAGCCGAAGCACAAACAAAACATCGCCGAGTGGAAAACTTTGCAAACTTGCCTTTGGTCTTCTCTGCCCCCCCAACCTTTCCAGCAGCACTCCTTGAAGCTTTTCTGCTGTCGGGGAAATGACCTTTGGCTTCTGCTGTGGTTTCTCTGCAAACCCCCTCCAGCTCCTGCCAAACAGCCTGGGCACTCTCAAGACCCTTGGAATGGCCTGCACCCCCGCTCTCTGGTGCAAAGTTCTTCTCTTCTCTCAGCTGCTCTCCAGCACGCAGCTCATGTGTAGGGGCATTCCAGCAGCCCTCCAACACATTCCCAGCCCCCTCTGGGCCTTCTGGGCGTCCCTCAGCCCCTCTTGGACTTCCAGCCCCCTCTGGGCTTCTTGGGCGTCCCTCAGCCCCTCTTGGGCTTGGTGCTTCCTCAGAGCAATTCTCAGCCCCCTCTGGCCTGGCTCCCACTGTCTTCTTCAGTGCCTGCCATCTGACCCAGGGCTTGCTCCCGTCCACCTTATCAAAAGGGATTGACGACTTCTGGCTGTCTGCCATCTTCCCCCGGGGCCCGGCCTACTTACAGGTAGCGGTAGTGCCTCCCGGTCCGGCAGATCTCAGCTCCTCCCAGCGAACTCCTGGCTGGCTCCAGCTACTCCTTAGCTGGCCTTTGGCTGCTCCTCAGCCGACTCTGCCTGCAGTCACCCTTCCCAGCGTCTCATCGGCTGGCCTCTGGCTGCAGTCTCTCACACGCACGAACGTTGCTTATCTTAATTGCTGATGGGCCATAACCTATGGAGCCCAATGGCGTCCGGGGGGTCCGGCACACTTCTCTGCGCGACTCTGATCTTCCCCCAAAGACCTTTGACTCCAGCAGCAAGTAAACACAGCGGAACAGAAGCAGGAACGTTCTTCGTGTGAGGGCAATAATTCAGGCTGAAACGCAGCAGTCTCCTTATCTTTAAAGTCTTTATTCCTTAGCAAAACACAACAGCTATAAATCTCCCGCCTGGCGACAAAGCGCTCATGGCTGCTGCTCTCTCCACGGAGCAAACACGCACACTCACTCTGTGAGAACACAGGAAACCACTCCCTTCAGTGTTCTAAACCACGCCTCAAAATGTGAGACGTCACTCAGAACTCTTAACCCTGTGAGTTCTGAGCCTCCCTCCATAGGGAAAGATGGAGGGCACAAGGAGAAGGGGACAACAGAGGACAAGATGGTTGGACGGTGTTCTCGAAGCTACAAACTTGAGCCTGACCAAACTGCGGGAGGCGGTGGAAGACAGGAGTGCCTGGCGTGCTCTGGTCCTTGGGGTCACAAAGAGTCGGACACGACTAAACAACAACAATATCTACTGCTTTCCTTTAAAGGAGATGGGCACAAATTGAAATCGTGTCAGCAATACTTGGGTTCTAAGGCTTCCCCTCACCTTATTAATAAATATTTTGATGGGATATTAACCACCTCAAGCTTTTTATGGGGATGCCTCATCCCTGTGTCCTTCCTGCATGCCTGTTGGCTGTCTTCTCCACCCAAACACCTGCAGGTCAAGAAATTCTGTGGGCAAATTCCTGTAAGGAACTGCTGGCCCAGGGCATCTGCTTTCAGGTCTCTCTTATCTCCCATTGGCTAGCGTACAGATGACTTCTACTCACAGGTTATCTTATGAGAGAGAAAGAAAGAAAATAATTTGTGTGCCAGAGCAAATCTATACCCTGTCTCTCCATAGTGCAAGGAGGTTGCAGGATAGACATATTATTTATCTTCAACAGTGTGGTATGTGCCTCTAAACTACAGTATGTGTTATAGCTCACAGCTAGACAGGAGTTAAATTGTATGCACATTAGAATATTTGGACAGCTTTCTGCTGTAGTGGGGACCACATGCCCTACCATGGGCATAGCCCAGATTTATGGGGGTGGGGACAGAACTTTTGTTGGGAAAACAATGGGCTATATGTGTTCAATCAAGTTATCCCATTAGCACAAGGAATCCCACATGTGCAACGAGACTTCCTCTCTCTCCTCTCCCTGTGCACACCTGCGCTCCCCTTAATAAGTCTGTTCTAGGATTTCCACACACCCTAACCCTCCAGAGCTGATTGGGGGTTGGGCGGGTGGAGAGAAGAGGGAGATGAAGTCCTATTGCACAGGCAGAAGTCCTTACACTAACGGGAAAACTTCATCGAATTTAACCCTATGAGATTACAAGAGAGTAGTAACCCAAAGCACAGGTTACCCATAGACTACTATAACTCTTCACTGGTTCATATATTGATCCAGAACAGCACTGCAGTAGCTTGGTGGATCAATTCTCTCCACTATACAGATGGACCCTGCTTGAACTGTGCCCTTCACACAAGCCAAATCCATCAAAATGGAAAGCCTAGAGGAGATCATGTGAGATGGAGCATGGTCTGTCTAATCCAAGTGCTCACAGGGCAGGCCCAGTTCATATTGGAAGCTGTATGGAGAGTAGCTTGCACTGCTCCTTCACCTCTGCCAATTCACTATCATCTCCCAAGGAATGTAAGAGCCATAGTAACAGTCACCCAATTAAATTCACAAGTTTAAGTGACAGCAAAGCAGGAACAGTTTTACTAAAATTCCAGTTGCGTTTCTGGGTTTAGGTTTACTTTGTCAGTACAACATCACATAGTTTTACACTGTAATTCTAAGGGCCAAACTAAATGTTAATGAATGCGCCATTCAAAACTCCATATTCCCTTTGTAATATTATTATGGGGCACTGTCAGTGGCATTTTCTGGGTTAAGTGGGTGAATAGGAGGAGACCTGGGCAAAGCTAAACATCCTCTTTTCTTTCCTGATCTTCCCCTGATGAACGTTTTTTTCCTCTCTTTGCTGAGTTCAGCTTTAGTTAAAAATGAGCATCCTGAAGGTGCCAAGATTTATCCTAAATGAGAACAATTTCTGGCTCATATATATATATATTCCACTGATTGTTACAGGACTATGTTTAGAATGGGTGTAATTTTGAGTCAACAGCAATTAGTCATTGATTTTGTGGATTGCAGCTAATGGGGCATGCAACATGCAGTGTGTTTTGGCAGATCTCAGAGAGATGAAACAGTGATTTGTATTGATGGATATATAAGAACCAACACACCTACCCCAAACAAAACTTAAAAAATGCCACAGTAGGCAAAATTAAGTTGACGAGGGGCCTTTATCAGAGCCATTATTATTTCAGAGATCATTATTGCAGCAATTAAGGCTGCAATCCCTAAGCCCATTCACTTGGGTAAGTTTCATTGATTTCAATGGAATGTACTCTGAAATAAATACCGGAATTTTGTATGAGTCTGGTGCATAGGTTTTGAAGATTGGTATAACAAATACATAATGATACTTCGCTCTCACAAATTCATGCTGAATGGATGAATCAAAATTGTGAGTGTACTTCCCCAAGATGACATTGAAAACTTGGTTCACGCATTGTCTAACATGTTCGGGTTATAAGAAAAGTCTGAAAACGAGATATTATTCACCTCTCTGCTTCAAAAGCTGGGACAAGAAATAGCAGCCAGCAACTGCAACGCAGGCCAAGAGGAGATGGAAAGTTGCTTGGTGAGAGTTCCCTTTCACAAAATTTAAACTATGGAAGTATCTTCACAGTGGTAAATGGTGTATCTGTTATTGTGGAAAGCAGGAACTAAAACTAAATCAGTCAAACATACTAGTACAGTAGTACCTTAGTTGTCAAACTTAATCCATTCCGGGAGTCCATTTGACTCCCAGAACCGTTCGAAAACCAAGGCGCTGCTTCCTATTGGCTGCAGGAGCTTCCTGCATTCAATCGGAAGCCATGAAAGTTGTGTCAGACATTCATGTTCCAAAAAACGTTCACAAACCAGAACACTCACTTCCAGGTTTGCGGTGTTTGGGAGCCGATTTGTTTGGGAGCCAAGCCGTATGACAACCAAGGTACCACTGTACCTGGAAATGGGATGTCTCACGTAGGTCTTACAAGACTGAGGAAGGAGAATTTGCAGTGGGAGAACACACCTAGTGTTGCATTATGACTGAGCAGACCCAAGTTCAACTCCCTACACATTTAAGAAGCTCACTGGGTGACCTTAGGCCAATCCAAATCTGTCAGCCTAACTAGCCTCACAAATTCATTGTGAGGATATAATTAGAGGAGGCAGGAGCAGGTGCACCATTTTGAAAAGTGGGACATTGTATTAGTAGCTAGCTCTATGCTTTTTTCCCACTGCCTTTAAAAATTATCTAAGCACATTAACTCCTGCCAACCTAGCAGTTCGGAAGCATGTCAAAGTGCAAGTAGATAAATAGGTACTGCTCAGGCGGGAAGGTAAACGCCGTTTCTGTGCGCTGCTCTGGTTTGCCAGAAGCAGCTTAGTTATGCTGGCCACATGTACGCTGTACGCTGGCTCCCTCAGCCAATAAAGCGAGATGAGCGCCGCAACCCAAGAATTGGCCATGGCTGGACCTAATGGTCAGGGGTCCCTTTACCTATACCTAAGCACATTAAAGTAATATAATAAAATTTACTAAGAGTAAAAACGTGGCAAGATACTGCTTCGTTTATCGTCTTTCCCCCACAAAACACTGTCAGAAATTGAGAAAAGACCACTGAGAACATATTACCATGTCGTCGTCCCCCCATCATTTTGTTGTGATGGAATAGAACAGTTGGGAAGCTGTCTTGGTGGATGATAGATAAGAACACAGTAATCTGCCTTATAGCAAGTCAGGCCATTGAGCCCATGTAGATCTGTATTATCTGCCCTGATTGGCAGCCACTCTTCACATTTCCAGTCTTACCTGGAGATGCAAGGAGTGGAACCTGGGACCTTTTGCATGCAAAATAGGTGCTCTACCACTTAATAGTATGACTGGGCACAGGACAGATAGAAATTTCGGAGTTAGCAAAAAGATTTATAACAAGTGGTTTGCAACAGTACTAGTTCTACTTCGTTATCCTTCTGAAATGTAGTTGTTTTTCTATGTGACATTCTTTTCCATTTCTTCTCCCCCACCCCACCTTTGACTGCAAGCAATTAGATTTCGAAAAGAAGAATCTATATGCCCTAAAAGTGGAGGCAACCAATGTTCATCCTGACCCGCGATTTTTCTACCTGGGACCGTTTAAGGACTCAGCCTTGGTCAAAATTTATGTGGAAGATATCGACGAACCGCCAGTGTTTAGCATACCTTCTAATTTACTAGAAGTAGATGAAGATGCCAGGGAAGGTAGTATCATTGGGCAAGTGGTAGCTCAGGATCCGGATGCAGCAAGGAACATAATAAAGTAAGTCAACTTCCACAAACAGTGCAAATAGGCATCAAGTGTGCAATGTCCTTGCATTTCTCTAACAAAAGAAAAAGAAAAAAGGGAGGCATAAAACCTTAAATCTTGCTTAACAGCCATTGTTGAAATCTCGTGATTTGAAGATATTATTGAAGTGCTTACTAATTTCAATAAGGATAGGTCCACATTACTATAATTATTGCTATTAATGTCATTAGCATTTTATTATTATGTGCTACACTAAGGAGGTCAGAGTGGATTATGTATGGTTCTTGCGTGCCACTTTGAGCATTATTTGGAAAAGTGACATATAAGTAAATTGGATGAAGGTAGCTCAAAAGTAGTCTCTTATGAAGGCAACTTAAGAGGCCAAAATCTTCAGCAGTAAAACTGCAACATGTGATTTCCTACCATTTTTCTAGACCAGTCCAAATATCACTTCTTTTTGAATAGTTATGTTTACTTCAGTGGAAATTCACATAGCTGTTTTGTTGTTACAGAGTTGTGAATTTCATTATTTGATGCATAACTCAGTAAGAATCTTGGTTCTTAACATTGTGTTTATATTTTAAATGATATGTTCATTCAGAGATTCATCTATTTCAGTTATAATATTACAGAGCTTTTACATCTGGCATTCAGTTGTTTGGATGTTTGGATTCTGGTTTCTTCCCTTCTTTTACTGTAAAGTTCAACTCCATTTTGATGTAAAAATATTTAGTAACGTATTTTGGGTAGCACAGCAGTTAGATTGTGTGTGTGTGTTTGTGTGTGTGTGTACTTATATACTGGTTATAAAGTGCACTATTTTAAACCTCTGTTAAATGTTCAAAAAAATAATTAAAATCTCAGTATGACTAGAAGACCAAGAGGCAGCCTGTGTTGTAATTTGACAGATATACTTTGGATCGGCACACTGATTTGGACAGAATATTCAACATCCACTCAGGAAATGGGTCCATATTTGTCTCAAAGACGCTTGACCGAGAAGCGGCCCCATGGCACAATCTCACTGTCATAGCAACTGAAATCAGTAAGTGGCAGGTGCATCCTGTTGCATGGTTTTAAGTGTTTCTATATATATATATATATATATATATATATCTGCACAATATCAAACCCAGTACTGCAACAGTATATTCTGGGCAGTATCCAACTAAATAGCTATGATAGTGCAATGACTTTTAGTTGCACAATGTAACTTCCACACCACCCCAAATCTGCTCTGCGTTTCCCCCCAACCCTCTGGAGAAGATTTAGTTGACATGTGGGGAGGTGTGGGGAGAGTAGCAGGTTGGGCAATTACTTCATACAGCTAAAAGTTGTTGGGGTAGTGTAAATGTTTTGTTAGACAATCCCCACGTGTCACATATAGTACTGTAACAATATATGTCGTTTTAAAATTTTACAGATCCATGCAAAACGTATTGTTACAGTTTAACACTTAGACTGCAATTCTATGTACACGTCTCTGGGTCTAAGCCCTGCTGAACCCAGTGGGACTTATTTCTGAGTAGACATGCATAGGGTTACATTGTAAATCGTAAAAGAGAATATGCTGTTTATAGAACCACCCAGGGGTTGAAATGGTCTCTTGTGTGTTACTGTAGTTTTTATCAGGGGGTTCAATAACAACACCTAATATATCCTCTTATGAGATGGTTCCCCAGTCAATATTTAGAGGCCCTTTTGTGTATCTTTCTTGAGAGGACTAATAGATCTATTGCCAAACTGGTAGCAAAATATGTGTATGTTGTCATGTCTCTTAGATCTGCTCAACTTTCTCTCTCTCTCTCTCTCTCTCTCTCTCTCTCTCTCTCTCTCTCTCAGTTCTATTCTGGCTGTGGGAGGTAGAGAAAGAGTGATGAGGTTGCTGTGGTGCTAATACATTGACAGAGCCAATTTGGTATTCTCACAGATGTGTTTGCACTGCATTGACCTTGTTTCTGCCTTATCCCACCCCCTCTAATTCTCAGTATGCAGCAGTCATGTGAATGACCAGAGGTCATGTGAACAGTGGCTCCCACCAAGCCACCCACAACTGGTAACAGCCCAAGAGTTTGAGCAATAAACTTATTTCCTTCTGAAAAATAAAGTCTCTGGCAGATGAAAATACAGGGGAAGGTTGGAACCCCAAACACCGGCCTTACTCTGTTTTCAGAGAGCCAGTGTGGTGTAGTGGTTAAGAGCGGTAGTCTCGTAATCTGGGGAACCGGGTTCGCCTCTCCGCTCCTCCACATGCAGCTGCTGGGTGACCTTGGGCTAGTCACACTTCTTTGAAGTCTCTCAGCCCCACTCACCTCACAGAGTGTTTGTTGTGGGGGAGGAAGGGAAAGGAGAATGTTAGCCGCTTGAGACTCCTTAAAGTGAGTGAAAGGTGGGATATCAAATCCAAACTCTTCTATAATGCACAAAACCTTGGTGACTATCTCCTTTCTTGGGAATGGAGGCTTTCCCAAGTCGGAAAGTCTTCTGATCTGTGAAGGTACACTTTGGGCCTTCAGGCAGGAAACTACCCAGTCCCTGAGAAGGCAGAGCTTTGAACGTAGTAGTAGTGCAGTGAAAGTAAAGGGGGCAGGTTAGGGAAACTCTGGTGGGCTAGCAGCTCAACGACTTGCTGGGGAGAGAGTAGGGATGGGCTGTGCTTGTGTCCTCATCTCTAGCTGAGATTCAGGTAATAGCCTTAATAAATAACAAGATGAAAGATAAAAACAACAACAACAAGGTAACAGCCTTGTTGGACTGCAATTCCATTCCCCTGCTCTGCATATGAATGTACACATCCACCCTTTGTTCCTTGACCTGCCCCTCCAGGATTTTGGGAAAACTTGGGATGGCTTTTTAAAAATATAAATTATATACTTCTGCAAACCTTGGGGTTCTGCCAGATATGCTGTTTCCTCCCTCTGGCAAGGTTAGTGGTTTTTGCTACATAAGGATCAGCACTCACACTGCAACATCAGAAATAGTGGGAATTATGGTATAAGATTGTGGCTATTGTTTCTGTTTCAGGCAACCCCAAGCAAAGTACCCAGGCTCCCATTTTCATCCGGATTTTAGATATAAATGACCACGCACCAGAATTTGCCAAGTACTATGAAACTTTTGTTTGTGAAAATGCAAAAGCAGGACAGGTAAATGCATATTTACTGTTACCAACAAACTTGTAGATGAAATCTCAACACTTTCTGCACTTCGATTAATCCATAGTGGCAGTCTGACCAGTGCTTGATTGGTAAAGATGGGGGAAAGGGTCATATTTCTGAATCCCCCTAATTCACACATTTTGTTTGCCTAAGCATTTTGATTTCATCTCTTTTATAGCTGGCCACACTGACTATTTGATAAAAAGGCAGTATGTAAAATTACGATAATAATTGAATACGTGTGCTCCTTTGAGAGGAAGAGTGGAATATAATTACTACTACTGCTGCTGCTGCTACTACTACTACTACTACTACTACTACTACTACTACTAATAGACATAACAACATTTTACGACTGTGGGGAAAAAGTTACTGAATTAATTGTTCCATTCTATAAACTAGTGGTTCCCAATTAGCTAAGCACTGCAGACTCCCTGTTTTCAAGGGCCAAACCATGGATCCCCTACTTTTCAAAATTTTGATATCTCTATGGTAGTTTTTGTTATGTATTATAAGAAGTAATAATTATAATGTGAATGGTGCCATGGACTCCCTGGGGTCCGCAGAACACCAATTGGGAACTACTGCTCTAAACTGATATGTGTCTAAGGCAGGGGTAGTCAACCTTTTCATACCTACTGCCCACTAATGCATCTTTCTGGATGGTAAAATTTCCTTACCGCCCACCAGTGCTCGATGGAAGGAGGATTCAGCTTGTGCCATAGAACTCCCTACCACCCACCTAGAATCCTGAAACCCCCACTAGTGGGCAGTAGGGACCAGGCTGACAACCCCTTGGTCTAAGGACTATACAGTCATACTTTGGATTCCAAACACCTAGGTACTCAGATGTTTTGACTCCCAAACGCTGCAAACCCGGTTTGTGAATGTTCTTTGGAACCTGAACATCCGATGGGGCTTCCATGGCTTCTGATTGGCTGCAGGAGCTTCCTGCAGCCAATCAGAAGCCACACTTTGGATTCTGAATGTTTTGGAAGTTGAATGGACTTCCAGAACGGATTCCGTTCAACTTCCAAGGCACAACTGTATAGATTTTGACTATCATCTAACTAATGCAGACTGCTGTGGGGTTTTTTGTCAGAAGCAAAAACAAGAAGGCAATACTTCTTGTTAAAAAGGAGTTCTACTTTCTTGATATTTCAGTGTTACTGCATATGACACACATCTGCATTCAAGACCCAAGCCTGGGTCCATTTTGCCTACCCAAGATGCATCCACACCAAGACCACTGAAGGGAAAATATTGCAGCTTGAAAGAGACCTAGGCTTGATGAGGGGTTTCAGGGGGTGTATCCGATGCCAGGCAGGTAATCAATATCTGCCTCAGGGTGAACAGGTAGAATTACATGCTTTGGCTAAAATTGCTTTGATACTTCGTGTATATTTTTCAGGGTGAAGACCGCCAAAGGGTTAGTTAACGATAAGCATGGGGGAGGCTTTTGATTCAGTTCACATTTAAAGATGAACCAGCCTAGCTCTCTGAAACAAAGCACAAACCATAACACAGACACCCTTCAAAATTTGCACTTTTCCTAATTCTTGGATAACAAAATTGCATGGACAGTGTCTCCATCCTAATAAAGACACATGCACATTATCACTATTTAAACTTAGTTCCAAAAATGCACACCACCATAAATAAATGTCAATTTGCTGTGGATCAATGGTGCCCCGAATCCAACACCTCAGCTTGCCAAGTTACTGTACTGTGTGGTTAAAAAAAGAGGTAAAAGGTGTGGTATGAACAGTCCACATCCTTCTTTTTGCATCTCATGATACAGTAGTCAAATAAGATTCCTATGCTTTGCCTTTATTGTGGACATTCATTGTGTACTAACCAAATGCATCATCTTCACTTAATTATTAGTGGAAAGATTATGGTCTTCAAATCTTGGAAAAACTGAAAGGCAGGATATTGGCCTTCACAGCTTCATAATAGCCCATGGTTATACTTGCTCAATTGCAATGTTAGGCAACACAGAATATCAGACATTAGACAGATGTTTAATGATATTGAATATAGCATCTCCAAGTGACTCCAGCTCAATTCTTATTTAACATGAGAGGTAGGGTTGCTGATATCCCTTGCTTCTATTTCGTGCTGTTCTGGGAATGCACAGAAGTGTAAAAACAACATGGAGTCCAAGGCTGGATGCAGGAGGTATGATTTGAGTGGTTTCCCCTATGGTTTATGTAATTGCAATGAAGGCAGGAAGCAGCAAACACACTGGCCCCATAAACCTCAGAGCTTTAACAGTGCAACAAATGTACAGGCCTGATGCACATAAAGTTTTTTGAAGTGTTGACTACAATAGATGCACCTCGCTAGTATAGCTTTGTTTTTCCGTTATGCATAAATTTACACTGCCGCTGCTTCAGCGAGAAACAAACTTTCTTATTCTTAAATACTGAAGTTGCAGATAATGAGAAACCACACTAGAAAAACATCTTCGCAAGTAAAACAGATAAATCAGACATTCCCCCTCCCATATATATATATATATTGGTGATGGCACTTAACAGCCACACAATGACATAGGAACTGCAAACTTCCATTAACATTCCCTACATTTTCAGAGTGAAGGTGGAAATACTTGTAGCTCACTTACTTAAAGGTACAGTGGTACCTCAGGTTAAGTACTTAATTCATTCTGGAGGTCTGTTCTTAATCAGAAACTGTTCTTAACCTGAAGCACCACTTTAGCTAATGGGGCCTTCTGCTGCCGCCACGCCGCCGGAGCACGATTTCTGTTCTCATCCTGAAGCAAAGTTCTTAACCCAAGGTAAAATTTCTGGGTTAGCAGAGTCTGTAACCTGAAGCGTATGTAACCTGAAGCTTATGTAACCCGAGGTACCATTGTACATGAAACAACATATATAGTGGTATGGCTACTTGGTTGTGTTTTTTTTTTGGGGGTGGTGGTGGTTGGAGTCTGACAAATAACATCAGCATTCATCAGCTAGTATTCCAGAATATTGTACCAGCTCCACACGTTGCTTTTTTTATACTGAGGGAAAAAAACCTGACTTTTGTGAAAGAGCCAGAATCGATCCTCAATATTTACATTTGTGTGGCATCTGTACAAGCATTGTCCCAGATTGTGTGTGGAGGCAGTGGCATCGCAATGGGGGCAGCGGGGCGGTGTGTCCCGGGTGCCATGTCTGGGGGGATGACAAGAAGGCAGCCCGTGGGGGCTGCGCCGCCGCAGTCACATGTGGAGAATCCTCCATTCGTGGATGCAGCCACAAGCAGAGGATCCCGGCACCAGCGGCAAACTTCTTTGTACAGCGCATGTGTGGCATCACATGCATGCGCTGTACATAATGACGATGCCCATGTGCTATACATAGCAGTTTGCCACCGGCGCTGCTCGAGCACCATACGGACAGCGGTGGGATCCCTCCATCGCCGCTACAGCCGCTTGCAGAGGATCCTCCATTAATGGCTGCAGCCGCGAGCAGAAGATCCCGGTACCGTCCGTAAGGCACTGGAGCGCCGCCGGCGGCAAACTGCTATGTACAGTGCATGTGTGGTGTCGCTATGTACTGCGCATGCATTGTACGTAGTGACACTGCACATGTGCCCTATGTAGCGATGGCCCACCCTGGGCAAAACAGCGCCTTCGTTCACCCCTGTGTGGAGCGGTTAGAATGCGGTTCAGCTTTCATTTAAAGTTGATCTTACCTAATTCACACTTTCTAGAACCAGAGCTTTTTTTCAGCCGGAACTTGCCGGAACTCAATTCCTAATGGCTATTGCCATTCTAAGATAATGAGGGAGGTGTTAATTGTGAGTTCTGACACCTCTTTTTCCAGAAAAATAGCATTGTCCAAAACTATATGCGCAGTGAAACACAGGAATCCTTCAAAATCCCCACGTCACCAAATTTGACAGTGCAGTTCCCCAGCCATGTGTACAAAAATGCATAAAATAGGATAAAGAGTTTACAAAAAATGCACATATTCATGAAAATAACACAAAACATATCATGCTAGGGGAAAATGCTTTGTGGAAATGCTTACTATTGTCTGTATTGGGAGAAAATCACACAAAAACGCAGATGAATTTCCATGAGGACCTTTAAATGATGATTTCAAACTGATGTGGAAATGTGGAGAAATGAATTTAATATTGGGAACATGAGAAACTGAGAGAAACCATAACCAACAGATTCACCCATCCCACACTGGGGGGCCTAAGAGCCTTATGATAAATTGTTAGAATTTGTCTTCTAGTTAGACATTTTCTCCTTGCATTCCTCAAGGCAGTAATTGCAGGGATCTAATTACATCCCTTTTTAATTAACTTGCTTATCTTAGTTTTGTTGTTTTGCAGGCCTCTACAAAGGGGAAGTTTTCTCTTGCTGTTTTGATGCTTATATGAGAAGACTTT
Source organism: Podarcis raffonei (assembly GCF_027172205.1). Taxonomy (NCBI): domain Eukaryota; kingdom Metazoa; phylum Chordata; class Lepidosauria; order Squamata; family Lacertidae; genus Podarcis; species Podarcis raffonei. The sequence continues at coordinate 71,086,179 of NC_070608.1, forward strand.
TCCTGTATACTTCAAGAAAAATTGCAGGGCTTGATCATGACACAGAGGTTGAAAATGCTGACAGCTATTTGACCCCCCACCCCCTCTTCTAGCCCGTTGTACTTGCCATTTTTGCTGCAGGGGGAATTAAACAGGTAGCAGCGACTCTGGAAAAAACAAAATCAACAATTCAAATAAAGGATCAGCTTTGATAATAAGGTTGTTTTATGAAGCATGGAGGATTGTGGAAACATATTCAAAATGTGTGTTGCCTAGTGCAATATATTTCTTCATGGTCCTGCCACAACTACATTATGTGGGTGGATGACTCACAGAGGAGGTTTTTTTTCCCACCCTTTTTCTTTCTCTCAATTGCAACAGGAAAGCCTTATCTACAAAAATAGAGTTATGCAGTGAGCAGGGAATGACACTTTCTGGTGATCTTCTATTAAGATTTATGAGAGAATTTTTGTTTTTTTAAACTCACTAACTTGCCTAAAAATAGCCTGTTTATGAGAGATAGATAATTTCACCCAGAAACAATTTTTCATGCTTGCCTTGTGGACACCGTCCTAAGTTTTGGATCATTTCTTGGCAAGAGGTGTCAGTGAAAATGCATTAACATCCCATTTCACCTGTTCTGCGGCTTACTCATAGAATACACAATTGCTGCAGCTAAACCCAGGTGACCGCTGACTCCAAAATGAAGATCTGTGTATTTATATCCAGAGCTGTTTATAGTCCATGCTGTTGTTACTGTTGGCTGTTGTTATTTTTTTAATGTGAAATGATGTGTAAAGTAATCCTAATTCAGCACCAAGGAAAGCTCAATTCTTCAATTTCCACATCAAATGAATTTGCATCTTTTATTCCACATAATTGCTTCTGCTTTTTGTTTTATTTTACTGTCTTGCATAATTGGCTCTGGGTTTGCTAGTCAGGCAGAGGAAGTGACAAGGAGCTATGCAGGGGACAGAAGCACCCCCTCCTTCGCCTAGAAACCTTTCTGAATATGCAAACCCTCTGATTCCCAAGATTTTAGCAAGCCTTGCCTTCCATGAGCAGCAGACAGCATGGCAGGTCTGTGCCACTCATCTGGTCTTCCTCTGTTTGCGTCACTGCTGTATGCTGGGAGCAGAAAGGTTGGTACAATGAAAACGCACTGGCAGGTATGCTGGATTGGCATTCCTCTCCATCACAGTATGCAACAATGAGAGAAACAGAGGGAGTTCAGGTGAGCAGCTCAGCCCCATCAAGCCATCAACTACTGCCCTTCACATTTCCACATAGATCGTCACAGCCATGAAGACTGGAAACTTGCTCCTGTATTTTTTAATGGAACCTGATGCTCAGCAAACGAAATTCTAGACCCAATATACACTCTTCAGGTTTCCTTCACTGAATTGCAGCATACACCCAGTACTAAAGAGACTCTTATTTTCCCCCTTAGTTGGTCCTTCACCAGTTAAGAATCTGTGTCTTTTGAACATCATTTAGTGCATGAGTGTCTATGTGTTGAATGAAGTCTTAAAGACTGTAAGGGCCCCTACACACAGATAATGGTTCTTACACTTGTAGGATCATTTACAGAAAGGTAGCCGTGTTGGTCTGCCATAGTCAAAACAATTTTCCCCCCCTTCCAGTAGCACCTTAAAGACCAACTAAGTTAGTTCTTGGTATGAGCTTTCGTGTGCATGCACACTTCTTCAGATACACTTGTAGGATCATTGTTATTGTAAGCATTTATGCCCCATTCTTCCTAAAGCCTGTCAGCTGCTTCCTCCTCCTTCGTCTCAGTATTGCCCTTGTAGAACAGCAGGGAGGAAGGTGGGGGCAAAACTAGAATTACTTGGCTCCAACTGTCATTGTCTCGGTCTCCACCAACTGTTTGGGCTCCATGCATTGCATCCCACTAGACCACTGAAAAGACCAATTTCATAGGCAGGAACATGAAAGGAGGACTATTTATTTATTTATGGGGGTGAATGCTTGCTAAAGGGGTTCTTGTAATGTGGTGGGTGTAGGCTCTAGCTATTAAGAATCAAATCTGCTCCCATCTCAGGATCTCGGGGCCAATGAATACGCGACATTCTTAACCACACTAATTTTATTTTGGAGAAGCAGCTGTGGGGTTCCAATCTGGAACATGTTCCTGATGTAAAGCTGAGCCGCTCGCTGGTTTTCTCATTTAGTCGCTCTAAAGCAGTGTTTCCCAAACTGGGCGATACTGCCCCCCCCAAGGTGTGTGTGCTGGAATGATCCAGGGGGCGGTAGTAGCCTCGGGTGCAATTGGGGAGGCATTGAATAAAAATGAGCGGGCAGAGGAAGCATAAAGAAAGAAGAAAAGAGAATTTTGAACAACTGTTTGTACAGTTGTATGCTGTGTACTGATGCTTACCGCCAGGTCAGGCACCATTGCAGGATGGCAGCAACACCTCCCCCAGATTCAGCAGTTGTGCTAGCAGCGAGGAGTTTTCCTGGGCTTTGGTGAACCATTTTTGGCTTCAGCCAGGCCCAGGAAGTGTATTGCAACTTTACTATGTTTTAGGACGTAGGTAGAAATAAAGAAACATAAAAAAACACAAATTTGTCACTGCATCTTTTTTGTTTTTTCGCTTAGAGAAGTTAAATTTCCAGGGGCACTGAGTTGTTGTTGTTGTTGTTTTGGAAAGGGGGCAGTAGGCCAAATAAGTTTGGGAACCTCTGCTCTAAAGCATGGCATAATATTGGGAAATCATTCATATATGTACGTATGTATGCATAGACAAATAGACACCAAGACATTTCAGTGCATGTTTGGCTTGTAGGATTTCCCCTGCCACTTCCCCATGCTCGCTCTCAGCGGTTCATGTCAGCTCTTTTGTCTTTTCAGATAAAGATGAAGTGGACTAGCTTGTCTTTTTGAGTCTGCCAGTATCGCCCTTCAGCTAGCATTGCATAGGGCTTACTTCCCCCCCCCCCCTCTTTCCGTCCCCTCGCAGCTCCAGCTGAGCATTCTGCTTCATCCCTGTGACTTGAACAGGGACTTGAAATCTACTTGACAGTGGCTAGTGCATGTGGAGTAGCTGTAATTGCAATGTGAGGCATTAGAAGTGGCTGGAGATTCCAGAAGGTCGCTGTTGAGCTTGCCAATCAGGGCTTTGAGTATTATACAGAGCACCAAGGGCTGCCTGCTGAAGCTAAGAGCAAGCCATTGTTTGTCTCCTCTGAGGAGGATGCAAAGTCGAACAACCTGAATTGACATATGGGTGCCACAAATAAATGCATGGGTGGAGGTGGTTTTGCACCTACTGCAGTGGAACGTGGAAGGCAGGGATTTCCAAGTGTGCAAAGACAGAGATCCTAAGCATCAGGAATGCCATTTTGACATAGGAAGGAATTTACTGATCCTCTTATTGAGCGACTCCTTATAAACTTCCAACAAACCCCATGGTTTTCTGCAACACAGTTTGAAAAGAACTGTGCTAGGGCAATAGACGGCAAGCAGCGAGAAACATTCCCTCACAGGTCTTGTGAGTTGTGCCTTATCCGTAAACCAATCTCCAGTATGAACTCCACACAACAGTGGTAAAATGCCATTGATCTGGTTCTTCTGAAGTCATTTCAGGTATTTCAGAATTAGAGCGTGAAAAGGTGGTTTTAATTTTCTCACAACATGTTCCTATGCTTCCTGGCAGCTCATCCAAACCATTAGTGCTGTGGACAAGGATGAGCCACCACGTGGACACAAATTTTTTTTTGAGCTGGTGCCAGAATACACAGTCCATCCGAACTTCTCCATCGTGGACAACAAAGGTAGGCTCTAATTATTAGCTCTAGGTGCCCTGTTTTCATCCCTGCACGTAAAGATTCCTAATGTGAGTTTCCATTTCTCTTGGTCATTTGGTTCAGATAACACAGCAGGTGTCATAACAAGAAGGAATGGATACAGCCGGAATAAAATGAGCACCTATGTCCTGCCAGTAGTAATATTTGACAATGACTACCCCATCCAAAGCAGCACTGGCACACTGACTATCCGGGTGTGCACCTGTGACAGCCGAGGGAACATGCAGTCTTGCAATGCTGAAGCTTTGCTCCTTCCAGCGGGTCTTAGCACAGGAGCACTCGTTGCCATTCTGCTCTGCATCGTGATTCTCCTGGGTAGGTGATTCAGTCCCCTTCTCTTGCTTTACATCTGAGAAATGATTAAAATGTCCAGACAAGGGGAAGAGGATATTTGCCCTAGGGGCCAACTTCTAGTCATTCCTTTTTCCAGACCTACACAAATCAAGTTAAGAGGTGCTTTAATATGGGAATAGGTTGGCTCAGTTCTGTAAGGTAAAGGACCCCTGGACAGTGAAGTCCAGTCGAATTTGACTATGGGGTTCAGCACTCATTTACGCTTTCAGGCCAAGGGAGCTAGCGTATGTCTGCAGACAGCTTTTCTGGGTCATGTGGCCAGTAGGACTAAACTGCTTCTGGTGTAACAGAACACCGTGATGAAAGCCAGAGCACACAGAAACGTTGTTTACCTTCCCGCCACAGCAGTACCTATCTATTTACTCACACTGGCATGCTTTTGAACTGCTAGGTTGACAGGAGCTGGGACAGCGAAATGGAAGCTCACCCCATCGAGAGGATTTGTACTGCTGACCTTACGATCGGCAAGCCCAAGAGGCTCGGTGGTTTAGACCACAGTGCCAGCTGCGTCCCAATGCTCAGTTGTGTAGGTCAGCTGTAACCAGCTGTTTTGATACTAGTGAGGGAACATGCAAAACAACATGTTGTACTTGCTGAGACTCGAAATGGCTGTTTTGGAAAAGTAACATAGCTTACACATCCGAAACATACATTTCACATGCTCATTCTTTAAATTGGCATTTTTGGAAAAAGAAAATGGTTCATACATGGGTTCAACAGTACCTCTGTATAACCCACCAGGTGGATGTGTGCCATCCTATGTCTCTGATCAACAGCCCCAAAGCTCATTGCAAAGAGATCAAGGGAATTCTGCCAGATTCCCATAGTTCAAACACCAACTGAGATATAAGGATACTTACATTGAATAATATTGCATACTATCTAACATGCTGAGGGGGTGAAAGTCATGATGTATGAGCATTTCTGCCAACATTGACATACCAATGAAGTGGGAATGGCCTATGTCAGGAATGATCTTAATTTCTGAGAAACGGCCATGTCTCTGCTTTGCTTGTAGTGACTGTGGACAATGCTGCCTTTTGGCCGTATGTCAGCCTGAAGAGCTGCTTCTCATCATTCATTGTGATGTCACAAAGTTAGACCACAAATCTTTGTTTGTGTGAGACTTATCAACACTAAGATCAAAAGGAAGAAAGTTTCACCTAGTTGGGGTCACAAGTTGGAAAAAAAAAAGTGCCAGAGGCATCTTAGTTTGATGTAGTTCTGTGCAGCATACAAATTAATCCAAGGTCCAATTCAGGTGGCCTTCTCCCAATTAGTGGTTAATTAACAAAGCTAGAAAAATGAAGATCCTTGCAGTGTCTGAGATCTGTAGTATCAAATTAGGAATTGACACATCAGTCTATTTCTGGTACACATCACTTTCTCATGTCTTCACCCATAAGTCTACTTCATCCAGTTTCCGAATACATGCAGAATTCAAAAGAAAAACCGTAATAAAATGTGCATATAATACATATTTAAATACATATTTTCAAACCTAATGGGCGGCACCCAATGAACTGGTTCCATTAGCACAAGGATGTATATTTGCACAATGGAACCTCCCCTCTTCTCTTCTCCCCATGCCCCCTTGTGCCCTCCTCAGATCTGCTCTGGAGGCTTGTGGGAACTCCAAAATATATTTAGCAGGTGCATGGGGAGAGAAGATGGAGGGGAAACATTTGCATGGCGAGGCCCCAGGCCCCACAGCTCCCTCAGAAATAAGCACACAGACACGAATATGTTGGGTTAATGGGATAAATTAGGCCACAACGTTATTGGTTACAGATGTGAGCAGTCTGGCTTAGGCAATTGGATGAAGCAAGACTATATCCCGAATCCTGCCCGTCTGCAGGGGTCCCGTAAGGGTCAACCACCGATAGGGGGAGCCCTACGTTATACATCAATTGAGTACCCCCAAGGTCACCGATGGGGTCGTGGCATGGCCCTAGCCCACGCCCAGGCTTTGGGCAGGAACCACACCCCCAAATCCCTTTAAAAGGATACCCTTAACATGGAGGGGCAGGCCAGAGGCAGCAACTGCCCCTCCCATGACAAGGCTTACCTAATGCCTAGCCTTACAAAGTTGTGACGATTGCTACCAGGTAGGCGAAAACCAAACGGCTGGTGCCAATTTGCCAAATGGAAAAACTCCTACCTGGCCCCAACAACCAGATGACCGACATTAGTCATAGCAAGGCCATAGCCAAGCAGCATGAGAAAAGAGGGTGGGTGGGCTGGGAGATCCGAGAGAGGAGACGAATGGAGGCTGCCCTCCCCAGCCGCACTGTGGTTTAAATGCCACGTGGCCATGCCCCCCGGCTAACCCGATTGGTCAGCCAGGGGGCGTGATGTGGCGGCTGGGAGACCTAATGATGTGGGCAGCTTCCCTCTGCCCACAGCCAGGTCACTGGGAGATCTTGGGTTGCCACTTGCAACGCAGCGCAACACCCCCCCCCTGAAAAAGGGAGCCGTTTTCTAAATAAATTTTCTTTCAAAATATGCATTTTAAAACATACATTATATTTATTTGTGGGTGAGTATAAAGTGAGATGAGCCGGTCACGACTGGACCTAATGGTCAGGGGTCCCTTTACCTTTACCTTTTTACTGCTTCAGAACATCCAGGAATGATCTCATCAGGGAAGCATGTCTGGTGCCACCACAACTTTCAGACACCAAGAAACTCTTGCTTACCCATGCTTCTCCTCCCCAGCCCTCTGCACTGTTCTGCGGCTTTTCCCAACTTCCCAGAATCAATTTAGGGGCAGGCATGGTAGGAAAGGAGAGGAAGCAAAGCCTTGCTGTGTTAGTGGGACTTGGCACTAGCACAACTGTGGCACTAACTTAGTCATGTTCATTGGTTTCAATGGATCTCCCCTTCAGTAAAAGTTCACTGACTACCACCCAATAAGTATAACATTATAGTTTGTTTTGAAGGGCAGAAAGCAAACCATCACCAAAGGAATGTAAGTGCAGCTGAAGATGAACTAAAAGCACCCTGGCATGCTGCGTCGTTTCCTGCTGTTTAATGCAGCAATTAAATTTATGATGAGCTTTTACAAGTTCATAAAAAGTCCCAAATACAAATGCAGAAGAAGCCACTTCTCTAATAAGAGGGCACCTCCTCTAAGGATCATGCTTTTAACTGTTGAAGTATGAAACTTGATGTGTTGCCCATAACAACAACAAAGAAGAGTGCTAAAGGGGGATAACTGAATAGACTGAAGAGCCAGGGAGAGTATTCTTTGTAGTGAAGGCAAAAGGGAAGTGCCAAGGTTCTCTAAAACTTGTTTGCGAAAACAGCATGAGTAGAATAGACCATGCACATTTATTAGTCGACTTGCTTCAGCAACATCCTCACTACAATATAACCTTGGTTGAGTCATTTGGTACCGATGGGCACCAAATGCATGCAGAGGGTTCTGAGAGCAGACCAGCTAGCTTTCCCTCCTAAATGCCAGCATAGGTGCCACCCCACCCCACCTGATGATGCTCATAGGTGCATAGGAAGCTGCCTGATATTGAGTCAGACCATTGGTCTGTCTAGTTCAGTACTGTCTACACTGAGGACCAGAAATTTCACATCCATGAGGCTAATTAGCCCCTTGAGGCCTCCCCACTTGGCCCACAAGGCCATTTTGACCAAGCCATGCCTACCTGACCTAAAATGGGGCTGCTCTCCCTGCTCGTTCCACTTGCCGCTGAAGGCAAATGGGCATAATGGTCACGAATCCAGGATTGGCACAGTCCATAAGAAATCGAGTTGCAGCAGACTTATCTTAAACTTGACAATAACTTATAATAAGACTAAACCTTAACACTACAGCATACAGAACAGAACACCACACCAGAACAAAGAGATAGAAAGAGAAAGTGTGAAACCCAGGCTCCTCCTGGCCTGACTATTATGGTCAGCATGACCTTGATGGAAAGGATAACAGAACCAGTTTAAACCAGCTGTACTCAGCTTCCCAGAAGGAATAACCCAAACATCAGAAACTTTCTGCCTGTGTCTTTCTCATTGAAAGAAACCTTCCAGAACACTCTTGAACTAAGTAGAATAGGAAAGAAACGTCAGACCAATACAGTCATACCTCGGGATAGCTTCGGGATAAGTATTTTCGGGTTGCGTGCTGCGGCTACCCAGAAGTAACAGAGCGCGTTACTGCTGGGTTTCACCGCTCGTGCATGCACAGATGGTCAAAATGACGTCACACGCATGCACGGAAGTGGCAAATCGCGACCCTCGCATGCACGGATGTGGGTTGTGTTCGCTTCTGGATATGAACAGGGCTCCGGAACGGATATCGTTCGCATCCAGAGGTACCACTGTACTTTCTGTACCAAGAAATGCAAACTGACAGTGCTCGCCATACCCGGTTCCATTTACACCTGACTAAACCCTTTACACATTAACCACCCCCTCACCTAACCCCGCACAGCTTGCCACAAACCCTTTTAAAGGAGGGGCAAGCACTCTGGAAAATGGTTTTCTGAATCATCTCCTTCCCCCATTAAGCCTCGCTGTATCAATGTTTAATAGAGGGAGAGAAGCACCTCACAGACCACTCTGCAAACCATTCTGTGAAGTGCCTTCCCCCTCCATTGAACCTTGATGCAGCTGCATTTAACAACGGGTGGGAGGAGCTTCACAGAGCAGTTTGCCAAAGTGCGCTCTGCTTCCATGACACCTCGCTGCGCACATGTGCAGCCAACTCTCCTCCACTAATCAGTTCCAACATGCTAGAGTTGGTGTGGCCACCAACTGGCAAACTACAGCATGATGACAGCCTTACATTTTTATGTATAGAGGGAAATAGAGGATGTTGAGTGTGATGCAGGTAAAAAAACCAAACTGGCTCAGTTCAAATAGCAATTGGAATTTTCCAAAGACCTACAATCTGCTGATTGTCAGATCATCATAAGACCCTTTCAAAGCACTGCACAAGATGGGACTTTGAAGGGGGATTCTGTAGAAGGCAAAAAGGTCAACTGTCTCCTCCCACCTCTCAAACTTAGCTCGGACTAACACATTTGTCCACCCCATTCTATACTGATGGGCAATGACTCTCCAGGATTTCAGACAAAAGTGTCCCCCAGCCCTCCCAACTCTGCTGGGGATTCAAGCTGGAATCTTCTGCATGAAAAGCAGTTGCTCTGTTACTAAGCTGCAGCACAAACAATATTAGCCTGAAGAGGGCACTGCGCATATGTAGATGTGCACCTATATGGCTCCTTCAGGGGGAAGGGGGACTTTTTTCAGTGTTATTGTCCCACGGAGGGAGTCTGTGCACACAAATTGACACCGATTGCACATCAATATCTAGTGAGACTGTCAGGACTCACTTCAGGACTTCAACAGATAAATCCTATGGTTGCATACTCATACGTCTGATTGAATTCAGTGAGCTTTACTCTTGATAAGCATTTACAATCATACCTTGGAAGTCAAACAGAATCCGTCCAACTTCTGAAATGTTAGGAAACCAAGGCGCGGCTTCCAGTTGGTTTCTGATTGCGCAGACGCGCCAGAAACAATAGTGGAAGCCAAGCCAGGTGATTGGCTTCCCCCAAAAAAAGCGTTCGAAAACCGAAACACTCACTTCTGGTTTTCGATTGTTTGGGAGCCAGAACGTTCGACTCCCAAGGCGTTCAGGAGCCGAGGTACGACTGTATATGATTGAAGTCCTAGGTCCCATTAATTTTAATGGGAGAGTCAAGCGCACACCTATTGTGATCAATGAGGCTTTTGAACTGCTTTGTCTAGGTGATGCCCTTTTAATTTGCTTTTCAGTATCCAGCTGCTTATCTAGCCTGATATTTATTTATTTGTTTATTTAAAATTCTATACCACTTTTTATTTTTAATAAATATCTCAAAGCCGTTTGTCTGTTCCTTACTTGTCTTTGTTTGCTTCCAGTTTTAGTCGTGCTGTTTGCCGCAATGAAGCGGCAGAGGAAGAAAGAGCCCTTGATCATTTCCAAGGATGATGTCCGAGACAATATTGTGACCTATAATGATGAAGGAGGTGGCGAAGAAGATACTCAAGCCTTTGACATTGGCACGCTAAGAAATCCCGAAGCCAGAGAAGAAAGCAAAATGAGGAGAGATGTGATGCCAGAAACTATCTTCCAGATAAGGAGAACTGTGCCACTGTGGGAGAACATTGATGTCCAAGATTTTATCCATCGAAGGCTAAAGGAAAATGATTTGGATCCAACGGCACCTCCTTACGATTCTTTAGCAACATATGCGTATGAAGGGAACGATTCTATAGCAAATTCGCTTAGCTCTTTGGAATCACTCACTACAGATGGTGGCAACCAAGATTACGATTATCTCAGTGACTGGGGACCTCGGTTTAAAAAGTTGGCAGATATGTATGGCGGAGATGAGAGTGACCAAGACTGACATCCCGATTCAGAGATTCCAAGCGCAGATGAAAGGTTCCATGTGGTGAGCCAGATTTGCCCCATCCTTCTCAATGACAATGGCTCTGTGTGTCCAGCCCCAATAAATATCTGCAGAGCATTCCTCAAGGTTGTAGAGAATGGGAGCAGTTCTACATAGAAGGAAGGGGCATGTGTGCTTACACTGGAGACCGGGCAACCTTGGATCATGGCCTAATAATAGCATTTTGTGACTTGGTCAGTGTTGATGGGATTAATGCCTCTGTATCTAGATAAAAGTGGCCTACATTCTCTTACTTGGAAAAATACAAAAATAGGTGTTTGTCTTAGTAAGGGTTTGCTTAACAAGTCTACGTGAATGAAACTGGTTAGATTTTATAATTGCTATTTTAAGACAAAACTATATTTCACCCTCTCTGCCTAAGATGTTGGAAAGAAGATACTCAGCACTTATGAAAAGATACCTAAAAAGGCTTTTTGTGCCTTTAATAAACAAGTTGGAAAGTATAACTTTTTTTCTAAAGGAACACTTTGCTTCACTTTTCCTACGACTGTCTGGGACAATATGTACCCATCTTATAATCTGATTACACCTTAAAAATAAGAATGAATATTACTGCCATATTTATTGAGTAAAAGAATGTCTGTGTGTCGATTCATGATATTTTTATATATGTATATTTATATTTTTGTATTTTTATTAAATAAATTAGTATTGATAAATAGACGGCTGGTTTCATTTGCCCAGCATGTGGGACGCTTGAGTCAGTGATAGGAAATGCATATTTTAGCCTTTCCCAACCCAACCTGGTGCTTTTCACACGTATTGGACTATGACTCCCACAGCCCTAGCCGGCATGACAAATGGTCAGGAATGTTGGGAGTTAATCAACCAATTCCAAAATGTCCAAAGGGCACCAAACTAGGCCAGTGTGTTGTAACCATTTGTGGGAGGCAGGTTGCTTTGATTTTCAGAGATATGAATTAGATGTAAATAGTTCCTGTTCTCAGGACACCCCGAGAATGATTGGACTGTGTTGTGGAACTCTCCACTTTGAGGTTTGTTGTCTAGCAGAGACCAATAACAGGTAGCAAAGCAAAAAGGATTTATTCTTGCACAAGAATGGTGTTCCATTTACCTGTCTGTGCAGACAATTGAGCCTATTTGCAGGTCACATTTTTAAAAATACAGTGGTACCTCGGGTTACATATGCTTCAGGTTACATACGCTTCAGGTTACAGACTCCGCTAATCCAGAAATAGTGCTTCAGGTTAAGAACAGGATAAGAACAGAAATCGTGCTCCGGCAGCGAGGCGGCAGCAGGAGACCCCATTAGCTAAAGTGGTGCATCTGGTTAAGAACAGTTTCAGGTTAAGAACAGACCTCCGGAACGAATTAAGTACTTAACCTGAGGTACCACTGTAGTTCCCCCCAGTGCTTTTTTTTCTGGGGGGACTCATTACTGGCACTTTTTTTTTTCTAGAAGAAAAGCACTGGTTTTCCCACAGGTGATACACACATCTTTGATTCCAACAGACCCCTATGTGTCACCCAATCACGTGTCACCAATCCGGCTTGCCCCACTTTTGTGCAATTTTTATAGCCAACCTTAACTATGCATTTTGGGATCTATATCTCCCTGTCATCCGCTAAGTCCTCCCTAACTTCCTTTGTTCTTCTAACTATCAGTTAACACATAGCTAAGCCACAAGCTTCATCCATTCATTACCTTGCATTTAAGAGAGTTTCCTGTTGTTGCCCGGAACAAGGTGTTCAGAGAAGCAACTGTTCGCTGCTTACAAGCAGGCCCTAGATTTAGCCTGGGGCATTTTCATCTCTATCTTAACTATTATTTCCTCTTTAGCTCATTTCTTTCTTTCCTCCTCTCTCTTTGATATTAATATTTTATTTGGTTTCAAGATTCAAAATTACATTTTGACACTCAGTAATTATAATTCTGTTCTGCAACACTAACGACTTCCCTCTCACCCATCTTCGATGTTTAGAAGTCATTTAGCTAATTTCTCTTGACCAGAGTGCCTCTATTTTCCAACACAATTCCAACCCCCCTGTGAGGACAGAAGATCAGGTGACAATATCTTATCCTGCCTTTTCACCATGTAGTTCAGGACCATACATGATTCTCCCTCTTCACTCCCCACATACTTTTATTCTCACAACCAGAACCTCTTTACGATTGAAGGCCCCAGAAACTGAGAGTTGCATCCAATGTTGCTTCTACCCAGAGTAGACACATTGATATTAATGGACTAGACTGACATCTACTCAGTGGATGTACTCTGAGTAGACTTTAGGGATACAACCCTTAATGTTCATTTGAGGCACATCTTTCCCCTCCTTTTCAGCTTGAGTGTCCCATTGGGCAATGTCGATCATAGCCTCTTCCAAGTGTGATATGTGAGACAATTGCCCATTTCCTAAAAAAAAAGGTGTCATCCCTGTGAGGCAAATTGGACTGTGAGAATGTGATTAGTCCAAGGTCAAAAACTGGGCTTCAGTGTTTGAAAGTCACATGCTCTGAGACACATTCGACGGGAGCAGTCTACATAATTGCTCTACTTAATGAAGAGGATAAAATCCTCTGGCTCCACCTTCAGAGTGGGTGGAACACTTTATGTTATCTCATATAAACAGCACACAGGCAGAATCAGAAGGCAGCAACGATCCTGCAGTAATCTTGCCATAAACATCTGGGGCACAGGTTGTCACAAGTGAAAATATTGGCCTAATAAAATACAGAAAACCCAACAGAAGCTTGGGAAAACATTACTGGTGGGCCAAAAAGAGGTGAGGGGGGGCTCAAAGTGTTAGAAATTAGATTTATTCTAGGCCTGGCATATTTGGAAACAAGTCTTTCTTGGGGGAACATTTCCAGCAGCCATTCTCATAAAAACATCTAATTTCTAGCACTTGGGAGTTTTTCCGTTTCCCCTCTTAACAAATTCTAGACTAGCCTTCCTCAGCTTAAACATGTGAGGAGGAGGAGGAGCACCATATGGACAGCGGTGGGATGCCTCCGTTGCTGCTACAGCCACAAGCAGAGGATCTCGCCACCGCTACTGCAGCCGTGAGCAGAGGATCCCGCCACTGTCCATACGGCTCTTGGGTGGTGCCAGCAGCAAACTGGTACGTACAATGCAGGAACCGCTTACGGTGACCCGGGGGCCTCCCTCTCAGCCTCCCTCCCTCCCTGGCTTGCTGTAAGCGGCTCCCGCTTTTCTGCTTTACAGCGAGCCAGGGAGTGGGGGGGGGGAGAGAAGGACGGATGGGAGTCATGGCTCCAGAGAGAATGAGCTGTGCAGCTTTGCCAGGGCCCCAGCAAAGCGGCATAGCTTCCCCCAACGGCTCGGGGTACTTGGGAGTCGTGGGGGTGGGGGCACAGAGGCATAGGAAGGGGGGGCAGACATTCAGCACCCACCGTGACTCCCAAGCCTACCCCAAGCTGTCGATGTGTGAGGAGGGGGTGACAAAAAAATTTCCGCACTGGGTACCACCTGGGCTTGCTACACCTCTGTAGGGAGTTAGGGACACGCACACTGTTTGAACCCAAGAATGCCAGGTGAACATGTTCCGTTCCCCATCCTTTGTGCATTGATAGGAAGGTCTCAGGTGGGCTGAACATGCTTAGAAGCTGTCTCATGATCAGAAACCTTGATAACTTGCTTGGGAGCCCCTTTTAGACCTTTGCACTAAACATGCAAAAGTCAGGGATAGAGTTGATGGCATGTATTGGGAGGTTGGGGTCAGGAGTATGGATGCCAGAAAATTCCAACAGAAACAGAAATGGTTGGTCTTTACTTATTTGTCCTTCATCCATAACAAAAATCAATTCGGTGACTACAATTGATGCCTGTCGATGTTGTTGCTCAAAGTCTGCAAAAGATGCATACATGACTATGCTTCTCCCACCCATTTTCACTCTGTTTCCTTTCCTTTGAAACACATAGGTTGTCATAAAGTAATGACAACGTAATTTACAAACCTAAGTTATGGAAGTTATGTAATTTATCCACAGTGGACAGAAAGACAAGTAACATAGTTTTTGGCAGAAGAACTGCAGCAGAATGGAAACAGTGCTGTGGGTGATGAATACAAGGCAGAACAAAAAAATAATAATTGATGTCTTCTGATATCCCTAGTCAGGACACAACCTTTCATCCCTGTCTGTTCTGGCTCAATGCCGGACTAGGACTAATATCCACGATATAAGCTGAGACACAGTTTATAAGTTGTGTGTATGGAGGAGATGGGGAAGTCCAGTGGATGATGAAAAAAAAAAAAAAAGACTTCGAAAAATGAATTTTTTCTTGTTTAATTTCTTTTTCTTTCTGTAAAACCGCTTTTGTTGTGTTATTGATGATGGATTTAGATTCTGGAAAAAAGCAATAAAAAAAATTTATAAAAAAAAAAAAAAAAAAAATATAAGTTGTGTGTATGAAACACTCCTTTCTCCCATATGTAAGCCTTCAGCATGGCTTGTGATAATGCTGATGTTCAGACAAGTGTAATTTTTCTTCTCCTCCGCCTCCATATATACTACCCAGATCTCTTCATTCCTTTTCTCTGGAAGATCTGGAACCACACCCTGGAGAAAAATCAGCTGGAAATTGGAAAGCATGAGGTGACTTTATAGCAAATTAGACTATTTGTCCACATAATCCTTCAGGTTGTTGTTTAGCAGGTGAAGCTGACTCCTGGCCCATGAAAGGAATGCTATGGGAAAATGTTCAAAATGGAATGTCTCTTTTTGTGGAGTCGAGTTGAGGAGAAATGGCATGATTTTTGTATGCCTGGCCATTGGGAAAAAGTTGGCCACGCTACCCATAATTGAAATAAATACAGCTAATGGAAGCCATTGTCTTTTCTGTACTGGGCTGTATGTCAAACTTCCCACCCCCCTCATTTCCATTCTGAAGCAATAAGCAAATGTCAGCAATCCAAGAACGTCTGCAGCAATCCAATCTAATACACTTTTAAAGACTATTAAGCAATTAAAGATTTGTCACTAATGGCTTTTAAAACGAAGGGGAAGCAAAACAGGGAAACAAAAGAAGCTTGATACTCTAAAAATAGGTTACATGGTGTATTCCTTCAAATAAAACATCTTGTTAACTTGCACAGAAACATTTTGCTTTCATGCTTTCAATGATTTGGTGCTAATGAGGGATGCATTTCCTTAAAAAAAGAGAGAGATGATAATGTATATATTAAAATATGCACTGGGTTTATGAGATTATTAACCGTTCACTAACTTAGCAAGAATAGGATTTCACACATAATGGAATTAGTGATGCTATCCTCTTCATTCGGTATATTTGCTTGGTGGTGGCAAATGGATTAAAGCTGACCAACTACAGGTTTTTTTTATTATTATTATTTTTACATTGATATCTGACTTTTCTTCCAAGGAGCTCAAGGTGGTGTTGATGGTGCTTCTCCTCACTGCATCCTTACAACACTGTGTGGTGAGTTAGGCTATGAGAATGACTGACTCACAACCACCCAGTGACCTTCATGGCTAAGGCTGGATTTGAACTCTGGTCTCCCAACTCCATTCATTCAGTCGAACTTAGCTCCAGTAGCGGTGGTTCTTGATCCATCTCTGACCACACAGAATGACTAAAGCAGCATTTTCAAATTGCTGATAACATCTGGACCACACTTCTAACCAAATTAAAATAATCATCCTCACTCTCTCTCCTTTGGTTTGTTTTGGAACACCCCTAGGCAGGATCCCACGGGGTGAGGGCATGTTTGGGTACATCTCTGCTTAAGGCAGCAGTTCCCAGGTTCACCTCAGGCTTACACAAGAGTAAGCCAGCTGCTCCCATTGGGTCAAAGATGGGCTGCTGGCGGCAAAGGGTGCCACCACTGCTCTCTGGAGGCTTAGCTGGGTTCAGGGGATTGCTCCAAGCTGAAGCCTCTTTCTCCCCATCCACTCTGAAGTGAGGTCTTCCCTCTGCCAGCTGATCCTTCACTGGCATGTGTAAGAATCCCTCCATTTGGCACAGAGGTCGCATAGATGCTTATGCCACCTTGTTTGTTCACAGGCGCTTTGGATTTATTTATTTATTTATTTGACTTGCTGATTACAGGTAAGATCAATTTAGTGGGCAGGAATGGGGAATGTCTAGATCAGCGGTTCTCAACCTGTGGGTCCCCAGATGTCGTTGGACTACAACTCCCATCTTCCCTGAGCTCTGGCCTTGCTAGCTAGGGATGATGGGCATTGTAGTCCAACAACATCTGGGGACCTACAGGTTGAGAACCGCTGGTCTAGATGCTGTTGGATAACTACTGCCATCACCTGTCAGGCTGCCGGAAAAGCCCCTCCGTCTGTTGTCTGTAAGCAGAACCAGGCACAGAGCTTGCAGCAATCAACTTTATTGCTCAGTAATCAGCACATGGCACATCAGATGAGCATTGCAGAAGCTAAAGTTCCCTCCTCTCTCCTCCTCACTCATATACCTCCCTCATTTTTTCATCATGACTGAGCTTTTCCTAACTGTTCTAGCCTTTTCTCAACCCTTCTTTCCTGTGCTGAGAGTGGGGGAGGAGAAGGAGCTGAATCGGGACTGTATTGGAGAGCAGGAGACACAGCCCCTTCTCCTTCTCTGTCAGCATCTGTGGCTACCTCAAGCTTTTCCCCTTCACTTTCACTCTCTGGTGATAATTCCTCCCTGTCCCACAAGTCTGAACCTGGTTCAAAGTCCCCTTCCCCCCTCAGGTGCCTCCTGGACTGCTGGCGGCCTCCACTCTTCCTCATCCAGCCAGTCCCTGATATCACCCCCTCACCATTGGCCATGCTGCCTGGGATGGATTGCACTTGGAGTTCAACAACTTCTGGAGCAACAAGGTTATCTATCCCTAACCTTGGAGGAAAGACCATAGCTCAGAAGCAGAGAACATGTTTTGTATGCAAAAGACCTCAGCTTCATTCCCTGGCATCTTCATGTGAGGCTTGGAAAGAATTCGTTCAATGAGTGACCTGAGCTGGTATAAGGAAATCTCCTGTGTTTTATTATATGGAATCTAGCCTCGTCGGTTATTAAAATGCACAACACTGTTCCAAGCATGTTTCTCCTTGTCCCCATCTCTTAATTGGGATCATCGGGTAGTGGCAGAGGCTTGGGGTGCAGGATGTTTCACCAAATCCATTAGGTTGCTTTCCCCTCCCTCTTCTGTTTGATGTTGACATGAAAAAAAGAAAATCACTATTCCTGCCTTTGTAACTTCAAGACCTGGCTGTAATTCATTCTGAGTAGTACTACCTTTGAAGACAGTTCAGAGGCTGCAGCTGCTATAGAATGCAATGGCTCACCCGGAATATTTGTGATGGGATAAAGACCCTATAGCTCTGGGCTCCTTTTGGAGGAAGAATGCAATATTATAGATCGATTGATTGATTGATCGATAGCAATAGTGTACCTAAATGCAAAGGACAGGGCTGCTATGCTTTAAATAACATGTTGATGTAAATATATGCTGCACTCCCTAGCTGTGATTTCTGTGATTGCTGAAGGGTCTTTGGGTCCCTTTCAACTCTACACTTGCATGATTATATTATTCCCCCTTTTAAAAAAAGGCATTAGCTGGTATAAAACCTGAGTGTGGACTTCATTCAGCGATGACCTATATTCAGGTCAATACAATAACTGCATAGAATACACACACACACACGTCTTTTGCACAGCTATGAAAAGCATATGTGTGTTTTCTTTCCTGTATTATCTGCTCATCCAAGCATCCAATAATTCTTGGGTCTTATTTAAATATAAACACTATGAATGCTTCTGTAGTGATCAAATGGAACTGCTAGTTGTCCAATCAGTTCAATGGGTGTCAGGGCTCTATAGGGGACAGGCATCAAGGAATCATGCACATTCAAGTTGGGTAGGAGAACAAATCCCCACAGCAGCAATAAAGGACGAGAAGAGCCAGAGGGAAGCACCAAAATCCAAGGTAAGGGAGTAAGGGCTAAACTGCCCCAAAGCCAAAATGACGGGGAAACAGATATTCGAACTTCTGGTAACCTGAGTTGCTCAGATTAAGAAGAACCACCTGAAACACTAGAGCTTCATAGGGTCCGTTTGACAGGGATCAGCTCATGAAACTCAGCTGCTAGGCAACTAGGTGGCATAGGGAGGAGCCAGACACTGCACAGCATCAGCCTTCTTTATGGTCCAGCTCTCACTTCCATACATCACTACTGGGAAAACCATAGCTTTTATTATATGGACCTTTGTTGGCAAGGTGATGTCTCTGCTTTTTAAGATGCTGTCTAGGTTTGTCAAGACTAGCACGAGATAAAACAAACACACCAACACCTCACACTGAGTTATGTATAGTATGCACCTTTGAGGTCCTCTGAACGGCAAGCTTCCATAGGTTCCCTTTCCAGTTGAGTTTCAGGAGAAATGGCCCCTCTTTGGGCCACTTCACACACTATGCAGGAGCAAATATGGGTTAGGCAAGGTGCAAATTGCTGGGATTCACAGAATGCTGTGTGAGATAGTAAGTCTGCAGGCTTGAGTTTGCTAGCTGATGCAACTGGCTGATGCAATCAGCCTGCAATACTTTCTATGGAAGTGCTAGGTCAGAAAGACTCAGCAGTAATTTGCTGTCAGTTTATTGGCTGTCATCGGTTTAAAGAGGAAACCTGTCCAGCAGTAAGTGGGTGGTGTAGAAGAGTGTGGTCAGAGAGATAGAGATAGAAAGGTCTTCCTATTTGCCTTAAGGTGCAGCCAGGTACTCTGTTTGACTGTATGAACTGGTCGTGTACTATAGCCTGTAGATTATTGTATATATAGCTCACAATAAATATACTGCACTGCACTGAAGAACCTGGAACTCTGAGCATTTCTGCTAAAGCGCGGCAGAGAATCCGCGACACAAATATGGGTTTGGCTAGCAGCATGCACTCAACAGCACCGCTGTGACCAGGAGGATGACCCTGTCTCTACCCACCCACACCCTGAGCCACTATTGTGTGTGTGTGTATTCTATGCAGCCACTATTGTTTTCTGAAGGTATCAAATACACCTGTACAGTGGTACCTCGGGTTCCAAACTTAATTCATTCTGGAAGTCCATTCTTAACCCAAAGTGTTCTTAACCTGAGATGCACATTTCTTACATAGGCCTCCTGTGGCTCCAGAAGCGGATTATATTCATATTCCGGGGCAAAGTTTGCAACCCGGAGACCTACTTCTGGGTTTGCAGAGTTCGTAACCCAAGGCGTTCATAACCTGAAGTGTTCATAACCCGAGGTACCACTGTATCGCATTATTTTTTTAAGTGTACAATTAGAATATCTTAGGCATGTACCCCTAAAAAGTAGATGTCTGGCATCAGTGGACATACAGGTTGGGCACTGGTCAAGTCCTCTAACAGCTCAGAAGGGCCCCTCACTGGCTTGACTGAACTGTGCCAACTTATCTTGCCCTTTGTCAGGCCCCTTAGCAACCATTTTAAGATTCAGAAGTTAGTGGTACAGCTTTTGAACAGGAGCAGGCTCCCATCCACAGTTTCCATACCCATTGTTTTAATTTATCCACAATGCAATGCCCCAGCCCATAGACACTGAGTCCAGAAGTGCATCAGAAGAAGGAATTTGTATCAGTATTTGTTTCTTATTAGTTCGTATCAATGCTTTTCTGCTGTATTTTGTAGCATTTGTTGCTGTTTTAGTTTGCTGTATTAGAGATTTATATATATATATATATATATATATATATATATATATATATATATTAAGTAGTATAAAGGTAAAGGGATCCCTGACCGTTGGGTCCAGTCGTGACCGACTCTGGTTGCGGCGCTCATCTCACTTTATTGGCCGAGGGAGCCGGCGTATAGCTTCCAGGTCATGTGGCCAGCATGACTAAGCCGCTTCTGGCGAACCAGAGCAGCGCACGGAAACGCCGTTTACCTTCCCGCCGGAGCGGTACCTATTTATCTACTTGCACTTTGACGTGCTTTCAAATTGCTAGGTTGGCAGGAGCTGGGACCGAGCAACGGGAGCTCACCCCGTCACGGGGATTCAAACCGCCAACCTTCTGATTGGCAAGTCCTAGGCTCTGTGGTTTAACCCACAGCGCCACCCGCGTCCCATTAAGTAGTATAGAAATGTCCTAAATAATATAAATACATTTCTTGATGTTTTAAGCATGTTTTGAGTAGCATATTTTTTTATAAAAAGTATTGTTGAACGACTGGTGATGTCTTTTGGATAAGCCATGATGCTTCATGGCTGGGTGGGGATTAGAATTTGGGTATCCCCCATCCTAGTTCAGCACCCTAACCACACACTGGAACACAGGAAGCTGCCTTATATCGAATCAGACCATTGGTCCATCTGTTTGTGTGTTGTCAACCCTGATTGGCAACAGCTCTCCAGGATTTCAAGCAGGGATTCTTAATTCCCAGCTCTGCCCAGGATTGAATCTGGGGCCTTCTGCAAACATGCAGAAGGTGAGCTCCACCACTGAGCCAGGGCCCTTCTCCTTCCTGCCTCTCTGAATGTGCTTTTTCACATTTAGCATGCTGCTTTTCCAAGCAAGAGGGAGCTCCAGTCCCATACAGAGAAAGCAGCAGTGTGCTTTCCACAGCAAGATACCGCTGCCTGCTGCCCTGTGTTGCCAGTCTATTTCGTGTCACTGATGTACAGCCAGCTCCGCAAGGCTTTACAGCCAATCGCAATATTGGAGGCAGAATTTCACCTACCGTATTTCACTTCCAAGTGCACTGATTCATTGCCAGAGCCTCCAGTGCCAGCGGAGAGCATTAGCTGTGATTTTGTCATAATACTCTGCCATGTAATTTGCTGGAAGAAACAATGACCCCATGCTGACACAGTCCTTTTTCACAGCTTGTGTATCCCAGCTTCGGAGGGAGCTTTCAGATTAGCTGTAAATATTAGCTCAGGCCTGGAAACCTGTTGGTCTGAAATTCTTTCCCTCTCTCCTTCCCCCTCTCATTGCAATAGTACACATATTTGAGTTTGGCCGTGAAAACTCTCAGTCTTGTAGAGAATCCTATACATTCTGTGCAAATTTTGAGGGTTTTTAAAACAGACTGCCACTCTCCATGAGGTGATATCATTCAATAGAAAGTGGCAGAATTCTCTTTAACTGGTTCTTCAGGTATTAAATGGACTACTTCAGCTACAGAATGGTTGAAGATACTTTTCTCTATCAAGGTCCTCCTGTTCAAATATGAAAAGAGTTGATCCCTTCACAATATTGAAACAGCCTGTCACAGACCCTCCAAGGGTACCTATTTTCCAGGGACAGTCCCAGATTTACAGAGATCGAGTGCCCAAACTGCCACCCAAAACACACTTATTTATCTCAAAGTGCCAACACGGCAATTTAACCTGTATATATCTTCCCCCCCATGTGTTTCACATTTCTTCTTTATGACTACTGCTGTAATAAATAATCCTTCATAAAAGTTATTGCATTACATTATTCATTAAATTATCTTTCCATTGATATGTAATTTTATGGTATAACTCAGTGCTTTTTTTTTCTAAAACAATGTTTAGGGGTACTCTCATTTTGACTCAAGAAAATCACCACGGGGGCGGGGGCGGGGGCGGGGATAAATACAGTTCAAATTGGGGAAAATAAATACAGTTCAAATTGGGGAAAACAAATACAGTGGTACCTCAGTTTTCGAACAGCTTGGTTCTCGAACTACTTGTAGTAGCGAAGCTGCATGCTCCGCTACCAGGGGCAGAGAGCAGGCGGGGGTGTGGCTGGTGCCCCCCAGGGGCATGATGCGTACCCCAAGGGCGTGACGTGCATCCCAGAAGCATGGCACGCCACTCACAGAGGTGTGATGCGCCTCCCACAGGGGCGTGGAGTGCGCTCTGTGAGTGTGGCATTCCATCTGTGGGGGCGTGGCACCTGGCGCATGGGAGGGTGTGCAGTGTGTGTCCTGGGGGGGCATCGCGATGGCAACCTACCAGAATAGTTGTGCCAGGGGCGGTCCACTCCCTCCGCACCCCCGTTCCTCTGCCAGTGACTACTTGTAACCTGAACACTTCAAACCCAGAAATGAGTGTTCCGGTTTTGGAACTTTTTCCGGAAGCTGAATGTGCTCTGTTCTGAGTATAACTTCCATTTTGAGTGCCACACTTCCGTTTTCCTAGTGAGGGAAGGCGGGCCAGGTGGCAAGCCAGCAGGCACCTGCCGCTCTCCAGCACTGGATCCCTCCACTGCTGCCACAACAGCAACCACCCCCTCCTCCAGCTCTGGCAGCCCCAGCACTGAGTGAGGGAAAGCTGGGCCGGGGCAGCAAGCGAGCAGGCAAGGGATGTTGCCGCCACACACACACAACCCAGCCTGCTCCTGTTTGCAGCAAATAGGAACGGGATCAGGCCGCTCCACTAGGCAGCGTTGCTGCTTGCACGGGAACAGGAGCTGGATCGGGGCTGCTCAGCTGGGGAGGTGCAGGCTCCGTCACACTTTCCATAGAGGGGTTCCCGGCTGCACTCCCCTCAAGGGAGAAGTTTAAAGGAGCCTCCACCTCCACATCAGATTCCTTGGAACCCCGTGAAGGCAGCCAGGCTGAATAGCTGCTGGGGTTGGGGAAGGTGGAGGCAGCCCGGAAGCTGCATCTGAGAGCCCCTGCACCACCTGAAGGCAGCCAGGCACTCCTCAGCTGAGCTGCCCGCTCCCGCTCCTACTTGCATGCAAGCAGGAATGGAGGTGGGGATCTCTCAGTGGGAAGCCTCCACTCCACTTCTGAGAGATCCCTGCCTCCACTCCTGCTTCCATGAAAGCCCTCCTCTCCTTCCTCTCCCACCCCCAGCATAGAAGCTAGGGCCCTGCTGGGGCGAAGGTGTGCATGGCCACAGAGAGGGCTTTGTTTGCCCTCTCTGGCATGCATGCCATAGGTTGGCCACCACTGATTTATCTGAACATTTAATAAAGAATTCGATTTGAAATATTATTCAATTCTTCCCTTGTTGGGTTCATTACTTAATTAATCCATTTATCTGAGCTCCCATTTCACACCATTGTGGAAGTTCAGTTAGAATAACATTGCCTTTTAAAAACGAAGGGAATCGGAATGTTATTGAGTTCATTAATTAAATGTTTATAAAACGTTCATAAAGTGAAATCTCCAGACGTAAGCCCAAATTGACTTCAGTGTGTGGAATCTTTCAACTCAATAATCAGCTTCAGTGTTAATCTCTACCTGTTTGACAAAGATTTCGCAAATCCTAAAGATTGTTCCTCTCTCACTCTGACTTAACAGTGCTTAGGCTGTAGTGGGGTGCAATATCAGTTTCCCCACTAAAATGCAATGCAAATGACATTCTGCACCCTTTACCTAAGCAGAGGAAAATTCAGAGCACACATGTGGATTGGGGAGGAGTGAACCAGGGGAGAATTGAGAGTACATCTATTTATTATTTACAAATGTACTGATCCAATTATTATTGTGCTCGGTTCATAAGAGAACATGCAATGAAACAATGCTTGATTCACAGTGACTTCAGTTACAAAGCAACAAGAGAATCCCTGAATCAGAGCTTTCCTACACAAATTTCTTCAGACCTCTGCACTGCTCAAAGCTGAAAGCCGCATGCAGACTGGCCAAGCCAGTTTCACAGTTGTCTGAGCATCCACCACAGAAACAAGAGAAGTTACTTTATGTGCTGGTTATTTTAGGACACCTGCACATATTTCTTACATGTATAATATTGCATATAATATGTAAGGATTGTTAATATTTATATATTTAAAGATTCTTGTTGAGTTCAAAAACAAGAGAGAAATTAAAACAAAAATCTCTGCAGATAAGCCTGGCACTGAGATTTTCAGAAATCTGTACTTCAATGTGATATACTATATCGTTTCCCCAATGACTGGCACCTACAGTTAATAGCCACCCATTAATAGACTTCCAATAATGCAACAGCTTGAATCCCAACAACAGACTTCAGGATTAATGTTGGTCGCTAAAATCAGAATAGTCATTTGATGTGAAGGCAATTAACTGAGAATCCATGACACATAGTTATTGGGTCTACTCTTCTGTAGGCCTAACTCTACTCAGTAATGGCAGAAATTCATATCTGGATTTCCAAATATATCTTCCCATGAGCTGGAGCAGACCATAAAATTATTCATTTTCTATTCTGCTTCCAACTCTACTTTCTCCTCTTTTCCTTGCATTGCTCCTTTTCTTGCTCGTGTTTGGTTTCAGTTCCAAAAGATCTTCTTACTGTGACATTGTAGTCTTATTTGTTTCCCAGGCAGCCAGTATCATAGTATCGGAACAAGAAGTCATACTAACAGTGCTGATGCGGATGGGACGTCTGCATTTGTGCTTCGTGTTAATTCTAGTTTCTTCAATGAGGATGCATTATTATCTGCATCATAAACAAACAAAAAGCCATAGCCTTTCTGCAAAGCGTGTTCTCCCTTCACAGAGAACACGTGTTGCAGTGGGGTCTGCCGGGCCACCCCTCTGTTACCAGGCAGGGTTAGAAAGATAGCCTGTGGCAACTATTGGATGATCGGGTTGATGGGGTAAATTTGATGTTGCCAATTGGTGGGAGGGCTTAAAGGTTTTAAAATCTCTGCACTGAGCTTGGAGCTTTCTCTTCCGCTGCGTGCACCGAACCACGCGCCCACCCGCCCTATTTTCAAGGTTTTGCGTTGACCTTGCTATGCCTGTCATGGGGTCGTTTGCTGTTGGGGCAGGGGCCTGGTAGGAATTTTGTCCATTTGGCTGATTGGCTGGGCCATTTGGTTTTTGCCTACTGCGCAGCAAATCGTCACAGCTTGTAAGGTTGGCGGTTAGGCAATGGTTATAAAATTGGTTGGAGGAGGAGTAAGGATTGGCTGGGCCTGCCCCTCCAATGCTGCTGCGGAAAGGGAATTCTGTTAAAGGAATCCAGGGGCTTGCCATTCTTTCGTCCGAATCCCTGGAATGGGGCTAGGGCTGGCAAGCCTCGGGGAGCATGCGGGGAGAGGTGAGGGCCTGTGGCTCAGCTCCATTTCTTCCCGATATTGTTTTCCCTTACTGGCTTTCGCTGGAATCCAGAAGTCAGTTCTGTCCCCAGGTGGGGGGACAGATAGTCTTAACCAATGCCTAAGCAACCACTCACATTTGTATATTTTAATAAAGTTGTGGACAAAATTATGCCAAAAACCTTAAACAAAAATTATGTGTGTGTTGTGAATTATTTGAGGGGTGGCTTGGGGACCTCAACACGCAACTGGCTTGGAAACATCTGACACTGATCTCCCTAATAAAGAACAGAGGGGAAGGCTGAAGATGGCAAAATGCTTTGGCTGCTTTCATCCACCAATAATGGTTCCTCCTGCTACAAACTTTAAGTGGCTTTAGAGTACCGAAAGATCATTACACCTACAGTTGTGACATGCTCCTCTTTAGCCCTTTCCAGCAATCTAAGTTCCTAGGATTGTGTGTAATGTAGCACTAAGATGAATATTCCATTAGTGCAAGGATTCCTCCATGCATAACAGAACACCTCCCCTACAAGCCTACTAACTATGTTCTGTCATGGATGGACCTGCTCACGTATTTGTGGATAACACAGGACATGCATGGAGGGTGGTGAGTGGGGGAACTCTATTGCACTAGAGCTAATCCTTATCCTAGCACAACTATTTAGTTGTATTTTACCCCAAGAATTTTAACAGCATAAAGTCAGTCTGGGAAAGATATCTCTTCTGGAAACCCTGCGCTGGAAAATTTTAAGGCATCAGTTATGCTATGTCAGGTTTCCCCATCCTGGTGCCCTGCAGTTCTTGTCAAATCCAACCCTCATCAGCCCCAACAAGTGTAGCCAATGACAGGAAGGGATGCGGGTGGTGCTGTGGTCTAAGCCACTGAGCCTCTTGGGCTTGCCGATAAGTAGGTCAGCAGTTCAAATCCCCACGATGGGGTGAGCTCCTGTTGCTCAGTCCCAGCTCCTGCCAACCTAGCAGTTCAAAAGCACACCGGTGCAAGTAGATAAACAGGTACCGCTGTGGCGGAAAGGTAAACAGCATTTCCCTGCACTCTGGTTTCCACCACGGTGTTCCGTTGCACCAGAAGCTGTTTAGTCATGCTGGCCACATGACTTGGAAAGCTGTCTGTGGACAAATGATGGCTCCCTTGGCCTGGAAAGCAAGATGAGCTCTGCACCCCATAGTCACCTTTGACTGGACTTAACCATCCAGGGGTCCTTTACCTTTACCTTACCTAGCCAATTGCAGGAATGATGGGAGTTGTAATCACCCCCCCCAAAAAATCTGTTAGGTAGTGTTTTGTTTTTTTCTGGGGGGATGCAGGGGTACACATACCCTTAAACATTTTGTGAATCTAAGTTTTGCCTCAGTGAGGGGCAGTATTTCAATTTGAGTAGGAAAATGAGAGTACCCCTAAACAATTTTTTGAGGGGAAAAAGCACTGCTGGTAGGCATCAGGTTGGGGGAGGCAGCTTTATATCCTTAATGCCTTCTAAATAGCCTCCGTCCAGTATATCTGAAGGAGCGTCTCCACCCCCATCGTTCTACCCAGACTCTGAGGTCCAGCACCGAGAGCCTTCTGGCGGTTCCCTCACTGAGAGAAGCCAAGTTACAGGGAACCAGGCAGAGGGCCTTCTTGGTTGTGGCACCCGCCCTGTGGAATGCCCTCCCACTAGATGTCAAAGAGAACAACAACTACCAGACTTTTAGACGACATCTCAAGGCAGCCCTGTTTAGGGAAACTTTTAATGTTTGATGCATTACTTTATTTTAATATCGTGTTGGAAGCCGCCCAGAGTGGCTGGGGAAACCCAGCCAGATGGGCGGGGTATAAATAATAAATTATTATTATTATTCTGTGCCTCTCAGGCTTCCAGCACTTGCTACAGAGCATTGTAATTGCCAGTCTTATAATTTAAGAGGCTGTTCTCCTGCACACCTGCCATGATAGGGAGCAGGCAGTACAATTAACCACAAAAGCCTACATGCTTGATTTCCAGCTGCCTTTTCTTGAAGTCACATGGGCAATGCAGTGCCGTAGGATTGTGGCGTGTGGTGAGACTCTGCTAGTACTCGAATGGGTAAGAGTGAAGTTCACAAAATGCTAAATGAAAAGACAGTACTATCAGAAGGGGGTCTTTGTATTGAAACTTACTGATTCCAAGTTTCCTGCATATTCAAGAGATGCTTAGTCTGTGCTTCAAAGCCTCCTGTGGTTTCTTTTAAGCTCCTCCTGCAAGCCTTGTGAAGCCACAGGGCTTCATTGTAGAAAAACAGACAGCTGGTGATACCATACAAAATGATAATCCGGGTGAAAGCTGCCTATGAGAAACTTGGTGCAGTAGGTGCCTCATCCATAGTTTTCTGGTGAAAACGTTCGATTTCAGTAGTACATTTGCCACCTCATGATAATAATAAAAATAATTTTATCATTTGTACTCCTCCCATCTGGCTGGGTTGCCCCAGCCACTCTGGGCAGCTTCCAACGCTTAAAAACATAATGAAACACCAAACATTAAAAGCATCTCATGGCAGGAGTACCTTCAAATGCCTTCTAAAAGCTGTATAGCTGTATATCTCCTTGACATCTGATGTGAGGGCATTCCACAGCTCACACTGAGTTTTGAAGGAAGCTTTTTGGTAAGACTACTGACACTTCTCAATGGAGTTCAGTGCATGCATATGTGTGGTACCACAAAAGGGGGAAGGACAAAAAAACATTAATGACATTTTTTCAATACTGTGGGTGTGACATCTGCTTCATGCCAACACTGGTAGTTTTGATGGGATTTGAGGGAAGAAAGCCTCCACTTAGCAGGCAAAGCTGGTAGGATCTGATGCTCAAAAGCGAATGGAAATTCACTCAAAAGGGAAATTCGGAGGTAAACTTGGAGGCACCCACACAATAAAAGAAAGCCAGACAAACATGAGGTCAGAATACTCCTTAGAACAGAATTTGAGGGGTGCATGGCAGTCTGCAGGGGAGAAAAGAAGAAGACATTTCCATTAACACGAGCAGAAGTCAATCACACAACATTGGATTCTGCCTAATGTATTTTAAAAAGATACATTTACAAGAATTTTCATGCCAATTTCTCCCCCAACTAACGCTCCGGAGATGGAGGGGGTCGCAAGGACACACAGGGAGAGAACAGGGTGGGGAAGTTACACTGTGCAGCTAAAAGTCATTGTGCTAGCATAGCTATTTAATTGGATACAACCCTTCTTATTTCCTGTTACAACAATAAACATTGACCAGATTATTATTATTATTATTATTATTATTATTATTATTATTATTATTATCATTATTATATTTATTGGCATTTTCATTTTCAAAAAACACCATGTGATTTTACATATCTTTACATTTCCTATATTCTGACTCTCTCAAGTAGCGACTTCCCCCTATCCCTACCAATTGACTTTCTAACTTCCAATTATAATTTCATCCGCATTTCTCATTCCCCCCATCTACCTTCCCTTTTACTTTGAGATTTCTTATCATTGTAAACAAGTTTCTAATTTTAACTGGCAAACCTTTAAGCCAGTCTTGTTAGTGTTGCTAAGTGTTTACAATGTTCTTTCAAATAAATAATAAATTTACAACAGTCTTTTTCAAACTGTTGGTCTCGCTGGTCTTGGATTTTCCCGGACAGTCTTGCCAGCTCTATATATTCAATCATCTTGTTCTGCCATTCTTCTGCTGTCGGAATTTCTTGCTGTTTCCACATCTGGACTAAAAGAATCCTTGCCACTAAAATACCTTTCTTAGGAATCTCTTCTCCTAAAAAACTTTGACCAGTTTAACAACCATAGGAATATTGGCCTTCTTGCCACATTGTCCATCTTCCTCTGAATTTATACTTCTGTTAGAAGGCATTAAAGGGTTAATGAACCCACGACCACAAATCACTCTCCATAGTTTCCTATATGCCACAGCACCACACATGGCATCAATGTCAGGTACATTAAGTTGCCCTTCTCTATGTATAGCCTCCTGGATATGATTTTTGTTTTATTTATTTAAAAACACGAAGAGAAACATCCATGCGAACTCATGCCATTGTTTCAGCTCCAAATAATAGGAGTTATTTTGGAGGAGAAATTAAGTGTGCAGCGTCTCTGCAGCAGCAGCAACAAAGTCAGTACATTAGCAAAAGTCCTTCTTTCCTTGCTAATTCTCCTCAAAACCAGCATGGGGTCAGTCGCTCCTCAGACTCAGCATGGGAAGAAACACCATGCTGGGTAGCTTAATTTTTTTGGGGCTTGTGAATCACCAAAATTATCTCTGCCATTACAGTTTATGTTCTAATGCTATTACACTTTAAAGTGTTAAACATTTCTAACGTCCTTTGAATGTGTGTAATTGACAGGAATGTATTGCTTTATTATAGCACCATTCAGTTTTCCAAGAGGTTTCTATGAAGCCACTCAAAGGGAGTGGGATGATTTAAAAAGCAGAACTAAATTAACCTAACCTTCACAGGGGGGGGGGGGAAACCCACACACATCTGATTCACCTTAATCACCAATTTGTGTCCTCTTCTGAGGAGGTTTTGTGGCCTCTTTGGAAGGTTTAAGTAGCGCTGGACAGAATCTGATTCATAGCGGCAAACATTTCAAAGGGATTTCATTAATCCTCAATCAATAGCAAAACATGTCATTAGCTGGAAAGCAGTAACTTCCTAATTATTGGTGGAACAAAGAATTTCCTTCTTCCCAAAATAGGTTGCACAGGCCTCTTTGACCGTCAACCATCCCTCAGAAAACTTGTTCCAGCTAGGAGCTAATGTCTGTCAAAGCAACAAATTGGCTGTGAACTTCTTAGGCAGTGTATATCCACCAGAGAGCTTCAGTTAAGGTGCTCCTAATGTGCACACTCCAGTCTCTTCTTAGTTTACAGATGGGAGAATCTGTCAATTTTGGTTTTTCTCAGTTTTTTTGCCCCTCCCCGTTCTTAAATTCACTTCTCCACATCAGTTTGCACTTTTTAAAATCCTGTTAAAAATTCATCAACATCCTAGTGCAAATTTCTCCTAATATACACATATTTGTATACACATTTTCCCAATATAACACATTTTTATATGTTATACACAACTGCATATACTGGAGTAACTTGCACATTATAAACACATATATTAGTGGAAATATGTGTTTTTAATGTGCGTGTTACTCCAGTCTATGCCTTTGTCTACCCATTTGTGCAAAAAAATGTAAAGGTAAAGGAGCCTTGGATGGTTAAGTCCAGTCAAAAGCGACTATGGGGTTGAGGCACTCATCTCACTTTCAGGCCAAGGGAGCCAGCGTTTGTCCTCAGGCAGCTTTCCAGGTCATGTGGCCAGGATGGCTAACCCGCTTCTGGTGCAACAGAACACCGTGATGGAAAGCAGAGTGCACGGAAACACCATTAACCTTCCTGCGGCAGCGGTACCTATTTATCTACTTGCACTGGCATGCTTTCGAACTGCTAGGTTGGCAGGAACTGGGACAGAGCAATGGGAGCTCACTCCATTGTGGGGATTCGAACTGCCAACCTTCTGATTGGCAAGCCCAAGGGGCTCGGTGGTTTGGACCCGCGCCCCATCCATTTGTGTACCCATTACTTGCAAAATTTGGAAGGGGAAAATAAATTGGTTCCCCTATTAATGTGAACTAAGCTGAATTTAGCACCCATCCCTACTCATGAGAAAAGGACATTATAGTGTCCTCCCATTAAGGTGTTTTAAGGTCTTCAGAAAAGGACCTGTTTCAGGTGCCCCTCCATTGCAGTTTAGGTGAACGGCAGCTAGAAGCCTCTCAGATACATGCCCTCCAACAATTCTCCAATGAACATAGGGACATCCTATAAGTTAAAGAACTTACAGGCCCTTCTTAACATTCCTAATCAGCTTCCTGAGGCAGCCTCTCACTCTTTCTCATGGTAGGGTTGGCCCAGCCCCAGTCATACAGCTGTCCTTTCATATACCTGAAGGCAGGTAGATTATTGCAGAATGATTGCAGGAGCAAAGTTAGGCAAATAAACTGCCAAGACAAATAAGTGAAATGGTCCTTGTTGGATGCAAACCTTAAAAAAAACAGAAAGCACACACACACACACACACACACACACACACACACACACACACAAAACCATAAAAGACAAACCCTCAAGTTTCTAAAATAGTTACTTGTATGCATGCAGAATTAACATACATATAATCTTCATTTTGATGTGGTCCACTGCAACCCCATGTTCTTTAGTGTGTTGTACCCTCAATTTACCAAATATATATTGCCCTTGAAAAAATAATAATTTCTCTTCCCTTTGGCACTGCAACGCCAAATTTACAAGCCTGCTGTGCTTCTTATGCATTTATTTTCAAAGGGAACTCTTTATGCTAATGTAGGGAAATGCTCGAATTGGCCCAGTATGTGGCATTTATGTGTTCTGCTGCATTTCCAAGAAACATCAAAATATGGTGTTTTGTAGACCTTAATTTCAGTATTATACAGGGAACACTGCAAGAAAATACGAAACAATTTGATTATCTCAGGATATTATTAAACATGGCATTCAATGAATCTTCTCTTAACAGTGTACATTTAATGTGCCATTCCTCAGGATATAATCAAAGTACAACAAATCAGTTATGTGTCAGATATGGAAATTTTTAAATCTCAACAGTGTACACACACACTTTGCATTACTTATAGACACACACATATATAAATATTAGCACTTTCCCAGTAGACTTTTTCCCTTTTATTCTTTCTGAATATATTAGTATAATGTGCGTCTGATGCATATTTGATGTATTGCTACTATTGTGCTATGAAGTTTAGAGACTAAAATAAACAGTGTAAAATAATAATAACACTTCTTCAAGAGAAAGGGAATAGCTAAGGCCTGCACGCTTTTGCTGTTTCACCTCTATAATAATGCTAGCCTCCTTGAGATTGGTTAAAAACAAACAAAACCCAAACTTACCCACATTGTCCAGAGTCATATCCTCTAATTTACTCATATTAACTCTCCTATTTTGAATCTCAAGGTCTGGCAAAATTAAGCATTTTAACTAGACCTATAAAGCTTCCAGTGAGATCCTTCCCTTCATTAGATCTTAGCTGAACAAGGATGGGGGATTGCTGCAAACTACTACTTTCATTGGCATCCATCTGTCTTCAGAGACAATGGAAGAGTGTGCCATTGCAAATAAAGTCAAACCATTGGAAGTTACAAGACCTGCTGTGGCTGTAGAGACCAATATGGGAAAGACATGTTTTATTGTAGCCGGGGCAGATGAAGGCAACTTGTTTCACTGTTACAGATGCACCATGGTGTTTTCTCTTTGTGTTCCTCCCAGCAGTCATTTTTCCTCTGGTCACTGATTTGGATACCTAACATGACTGTCTGTCAAATCTAAGTTACACTGTATAGAAGGTTGTTCTGCTAAGCAAGGCTTGTTCCAGAACAAGTCTTATGCTGGGTGGGATGAAACCAAATTAAGGTAAATGGGCAGTGCCAGATTTATGTATAAGCTAAACAAGCTATAGCTTAGGGCCCCACTCTCTTGGGAGCCTCAAAAAAAAAAAACTTAAAGGGGAAAAAACTGGATGTACATTTCTATAATATAAGATAAAGAACAAATAAAATAAAACCTACATATAGCAACAGTGTTTTGTTGTGTAGGCTCCTATGATGTAAGTAATGGGCCTCACCTGCTGGCCTGCTCCCTAAAATATAGGGAATGTTGGGAAAGATTGAGGGCACAAGGAGAAGGGGACGACAGAGGATGAGATGGTTGGACAGTGTTCTTGGAGCTACTAACATGAGTTTGACCAAACTGTGGGAGGCAGTGGAAGACAAGAGTGCCTGGCATGCTCTGGTCCATGGGGTCACGAAGAGTCAGACACGACTGAACGACTAAACAACAACATATACAGGGTGCCTACATTCTGCATGGACTGGTTGCATGGCAACATGTGCAAATGGCTTTAGATACCTATTAGATCCATAAATTACCATATAGCATATATTCAACACAAAAAAGAGTGACAATTTGCTGTTGACACAGGACAGCTGGACATACAAAGGGCCTCATTACCTTCAGTAGCTTAGGGCCTCATCAAACCTAAATCCAGCCCTGGGCATGGGGAAAGAGGAATGGAGGAGTGGTTAGGATAGCTGAGATACTCTGCTCCATCAGGATCAGTTAGGTACTCACAATGGTAGTCATTACTATGTCATGTCTAGGCCTGGGTGATACATTGCTATACTATCCAAAACTGGTTTTGAAGTCCATATTGGTTTCATAATTTTTGAGCTGGCAATATACTGCGAATCATGGTATGTGCTTACGCTATGCAAAAATCACAAAGTGGGAAAAATTGTGAAGCCAGCCAATGCCTCTACATAGCTCTATCCTTATTTCACTCCCCTATCAACTGTTCTAGAAGCTTTTCCACCCATTTCCAAGTCAATTTTAAGGACACAGAGGAAAGAGAGTGGGAAAACTCCAGTTGTGCAAGTGGAAGTCCTTGCACAGGGCTTCTGCTACCATGGCTAGTTAGGTGAATCCTGCCCCTATGGAGGGTCTCAAATGTTTCTCTGAACAAATACCACTACTGCTTATTTGTAGTGTTTTGAAGCTCTCATTTTTTTTCTAAGCTTAAGTTTTTGAAGGATCATATCAAACCAATGGATTTTATTCCAAAAATGGCTGGCACAATCAAGTTCTCCAATACTATAAAATATCACAAAATCAAAAGGACAGGGCTTCAGCTGAATAATAATAATAGTAAAAACAATTGACTTAGAGTTGTTAATATCGCAGAAATATCTATAAATTTTGAGAAATGAATATTAATGGGGGGGGGGGTATATTTGACCAGAAAAGGTAGTAGAAGAAAGGAACTTTGTAGGGGTCCAGAACAGATGGATGTGATATGAAGAGAAGCTGCCAGATCTGAAGACTGGAAAGTCATTGTTAAGAGAAACACAGATATAGAGGTGATTCAGTAGAATTGAGTGAGCAGTGCAGTGAGACACTGGACTGAGGTCAACATGTCTTCATTAAAAGAAAGAAGATGGCCACAATGACACTGCGAACAATGGTTGCCATGGTAGCCAGAGCAAAATCCAAACCAAAATGGGTCAAAAGTGCTTTGGTGATACAGGTAAGAGGACAAGTGGCTACCAGCTCTCTCAGTGATGAAGGAAAGGACAACAATGTTTGCCATCAAAAGCTGACATTTAATGACATGACGGTTACCTTTATGAAGTTCAGGCAAATTACAGAAGCTGAGCACTCATGGGAAATGGCGCCACTGAAAGAGCTAATAATTGGGACCCAGGACAGTATTTGTTGTCTGTGATGGCAAAAGAGTTGTAGATGCTGACTATTAGCATTAAAAAAAAGAAAGTTGCTAGCAATAATCATCCAAGAAAGGGATATTGGGGTCATGGTAGAACCACTGTGCAATGGAAATTCAACAGCAGCACCATCTATGGATGTGATATGGCTGCATACCTTCCATGTTTCCCAATGAACATTGGCTTCAAGGTTTGATGAGACACTGCTGCATATCCACACATATTCCATATTTGTCTTCCTTCTGCCATGTTCCTCTTGCAGTCAAGGGACAAACTACTCAAGGCCTGCCAAGTTATTTTAGCACCTGAGGTAATTCCAGAAATGTTCCTCCTTTCCTCTGACTGGAAAAATACCATAAGAATAAATTAACAAGTTGTTCCCCTTTGATACCCCAAATCAGCCACCTCATACAAACTAAAGGTAGAGCCCACTCTGAGTGCCTCTCAGAATATCCACTCACCTGGGGCTCTGGGGTACAATGTTTGTCCCATGGCATAGCCACAGCCAGTTTTGGGAGGTCGCCATAGTCCTATGCAGCCAGGAGAGGGCTGGTCACTTGGTGTCAACTTCCTCCTGTCATTCCGGGCCCACCAAGCTGAGAGGATAAGCTGACATGGCCAATCAGGACTGGTTGTTAAACCACTGTGGAAACTGTGACTCTGAGGGGAATAGGGGTCTCCTTAATAAATTTCAGTCCCCAGGATACTTTGTGAGGTGCCATGCCTGTTTAAAGTGGCATTCTTATCTTTTGAATATATAGTGAGGCTGGGGTATGTGGCTTCCTTGATTGGGAAAAACATCTGTAAAATAATGCATAAATTGGGATCTTCTGTGCACATGCTGGTTGCTTTAGAAATCAAAATGGAAAACACAGGAGGAGTGAAGTGCTATTCAGATTTGCTAGCTGACCACAGAACCGAAATGTATAACAAAATGTAGAGATTCCCTTTCACTGTAATTGAAAGGACAAGGGTCTCAAGCAACTGTGGTAATTTTATTATTATATTCAAATGAAATCTCATCTCATCATAAAACTGCCTGAGCTATCCAGCAATATGACTTGTAGGTGTCTTCATGCAAAGAAGGCTTCAAATAAACATTAAAATATTTATCAAAATTGCAGAGCAAAATAAATGAAGTATAATGCTGGGTTTGTAGTCTATATTTAGGTTTGTTTGCGCCTTTGTATTGAAAAGACATCAAAGTATTCAAAGGAGAAAAACATTAGAATATTCATCAAATTTGACTGGAAAATAAACAATAACAGTGCTGTATGTTATTCTCTCTTAGCTTTCTCAATTCATTATAATTTCTACAATGGGGTTTATATTTTATCGGACCAGTCCTACCTATTATGATTGAATTGTTCCCATCCATGGTTGCAAAAAAGAAATGGTGCCGTGTCAATTTTCACATCTGACCAGAAGAGTACATCAAACAATTCTAGCCCAAAATTACCATAGTCTACTATTTCAAGCATGCCTAAGGCAGCAGCCAAGGGATGGATGTCTGTCAGCTGATGCTGGAGGAGAAGTTAGCAGCCAGCAGCAGTTCTATTTAGCTGACTGCAACCTCTGTGAGCTGGTGACCAGGACTTGTAAACAGAGGCATTTGTGAGGGTGTTTTGAGGGGGAGGCCCCAAGGGTTGTCTCATGGTCTACATAGGACCAAGAGACATGGACAGGGATGGAGCTGCTGCAGTGACCTGCAACAACTGTCCCATGTTTGTCTTCCTCCCTAAGAATGTGCAAAGTCAGACCTACAGATGAGCAAAAGCAGGTTGCCTTGCTGGAAGAGAAGGTACAACAACTTGAGGCGCAACTATTCACACTTTGAGATACTGGGCAAGATGAGGAATTTCTCAATAGAGCAGAGTGAACTGTCCTGGAACAGAGGTGCAGGTGGGAGGAGGGAGGAGGAAGGTCTACCATTGCAGGAGTGAACCCCCAGAGGAACGTGGCACACAGAAGCAGAACTTTCAGGAGCCATGCTGTGTCACCGGAGCTGCAAAATCAATTCCGTGCCCTTACCTCACACACTGATTCTGGGCCAGAGGAGCAAGGACAGAAGCTGCATACCTCAGAATACACCAAGGTGGCTGTGGAAGGTACAGTGTACAGAACAATTCCAGTAGAGAAAGAAGTGGTGGTAGGTGACTCCTTACTGAAGTGGAAAGAGGCAATAGTGGTTGGAAGTAACAGGATGTCTCATGAAGCTGTCAAGTCCTAAAAGTCCACTGACCATAATACCATCCTTCTGATTCATGTGCATACAAAAAATGCTGCCAGACACAGTTTTTGACATAGCAAAAGACTCAGCAGCAGGA
This sequence comes from Podarcis raffonei, assembly GCF_027172205.1. Lineage (NCBI taxonomy): Eukaryota > Metazoa > Chordata > Lepidosauria > Squamata > Lacertidae > Podarcis > Podarcis raffonei. The sequence continues at coordinate 71,123,460 of NC_070608.1, forward strand.
AGAAGAAGAAGATGAGAAGGAGGAGGAGGAGGAGGAGGAGGAGTTTGGATTTGATATCCCGCTTTCTCACTACCCTAAGGAGTATCAAAGCAGCTCACAATCTCCTTTCCCTTCCTCCCCCACAGCAAACACTCTGTGAGGTGAATGAGGCTGAGAGACTTCAGAGAAGTGTGACTAGCCCAAGGTCACCCAGCAGCTGGATGTGGAGGAGCAGGGACACGAACCCGGTTCACCAGATTACGAGTCCATTGCTCTTAACCACTACACCACACTGGAAGGTTGTGGCCAAGAAAGAGAGAGGGAAATACTGGAAGTAAAGCACTGGCTGTGTAGATGGTGGTGTCAGGAAAGATTTGGCTTCTTGGACTATGGTCTTCACTTTTTTTGAGGAAAAACTTGTAGCAAGAGATGGGTTGTACCTCACAGCGGTTGGCAATAATGTGTTAGCTAAGATTCTTGCAAACATGATCAGGAGAGCTTTAAACTAAATCCTAACTGGGAGGGAGACAATATTACAGATGGATGGGGAACACCTCACACTGGGCATAAAAGCTTCATTGATGTACAAGAAACATAGGTGGTACTACAGAAACCTGCTAAAGGGCAAGAAGCTACAAGAAGAAAGCTGCTGGGGGGATTGGCTTGTGGCTTCACTTGTATCTATACTGATGCACAGAGTATGGGAAACCAGCAAGACAATACAAGAGGACAAATATGACCTAATAAGCATTACTGAAACATGGTGAGATGACACTCATGACTGGAATGTAGAAATTGAAGGGTATAAGCTGTTTAACAGGAAGGGAGGAGAAATAGCATTATATATAAAGGCTGTGTACACTTGTAAAGAGATCTATGACCTGGAGCATGGAAAGCAGATTGAGAGTATATGGATTAAAATTGTAGGAGAGAGAAACAACAGTGACCTTACTGTGGGTGTCTGCTATTGACCTCCAAGCCAGACTGAAGAATTGGATCATGCATTCCTACAACAGATAAACATTCAGAAAGACAGACAGACAGACAGACAGACAGACAGAGAATAGGAGAACAGTAATGGGAGATTTCAACTAACCCAATATCTGCTGGAACTCAAACCTTGCCAAGAATGTAAGGTCCAACAAATTTCTCCATTGCCTCACTGGCAATTTCATTTTCCAGAAGGGGGTCATCTACCTTGGACCTGGTCCTCACCAACAGGGAGAAATGGATTGACAGTGTGGAAATACTGGAAACTCTGGGAGGAAGTGATCACACACTTGGGTTTCATAATACAGAGGCAGGGGAACGCTTGAGTGTAGTTGGACATGCACTCCAGAATTTAAGAAGGCTGTTTTCAAAAAGGGTGAGATGTTCAGAAATACTCAAAGAGAAGGGAGTCCCAGATGGATGGGAGTTTCTCAAAGGTGAATAATGAGGACACAAATGCAGACAATTCCAACATGAATGAAAAGTGGGAGGCATCTAAAGAAACCAGGGTGGCTGCATAAGGAGCTTGCAGATGACCATGAAATTTAAGAAGGCCATATATAAGAAATGGAAAAGGGGGGGATTTGTGAAAGAAGAGTATGCACAAGTAGCCAACACTTGCAAGGAGAAGATCAGGTGGGTCAAAGCTTAGTATGAGCTCAGACTTGCAAGAGAGGTTAAAAATAATAACAGTGGTTATCAAAGGTTTTTAAATATTTTCCTAGGGGTTCCTTTTGTTGTATGCTGGGTGCATACTTGAGCACTTTTCATTTGGAATCCTCTCCAGGAAATCTGTGTTTCTTCATTTACTCTTTACCTGTTCACATTCCCTGGTTGTATCTATCCACCTTGCTTGATGGGGCTGAACATGCTGGAATAAGGGAAATCAATGATAACACCCACCCAAATTCAATCCCCCCAAGTGGTGGAATAGCAGTGTGTTTCCCCAAAAATAGTGGTTTCCAAATGTTCTTCTTCATAACAGGGTACTTTTGGAAAAAAGGGGGGATCATTGCTTTCATTCTGGTAAGAGCTAGAAGCTTCTTTTTCAGCAAAGAGAAGTCCTAAAGAGAAACTGGACTTTAGCAGGGGTTGTGGAAGGGTAGGGAGATGGTGGGAGGAGACCACCCTGTCTGCAGATCTGTGGATACTCTGAAGAGACCTTTTCATGAGCGGTTCCAAAATCTGTTCATGAAGTGGGGCACATTTATATTCAGATGTTCCCTCCACCAAGCGAGATTGCATTTTCACAAGGAAAACTATGCCAAAGCAGTGGGACACCGTGAAAAGCTCCCACACATGGGGGAATTACTGGGCATGAAAACTGGGTATAATCCATATTGAAAGAAAGGTATGGACAGGCCCTAACTGGTGAAGTCTTCAGTGACAATCTGCATGTGACTCTCCTTTGGAAACCTTTGGGCAATTAACCTGGACAATTTGGGCAATTAACTAGCCTGAACACTGTTGAAACTTTTGACTGTCACACTCTATCAAGTGTCTGTTAAAGGTACCCATCAACACCTTGCGATTGTATAATTCCACTCTGCTAAGCTTTCAGCACTCCCACCCACAGTATGCTAATTACAGGCATCTGAGCATCAGAATTGACACCTCTCCATTCCACATGATATAATGGTTTGTTTAGACACTTCTTTTGCTCTTCCACCTATCATTGCTTGAGACATAAATGTGGGGATGTCATCTCACACCTCATTCCTTTTCCCTTCTGCAGGGCTCCTTTCCTCCAACCTCAAATTTCTACTCCTACCCCCATTGCACCTTCCCCCCTGCAATGTTCTGTTTCTCCAGTGAACTTTCCACACATTCTTCTTATTTTGTTTTTGTTCAATCTATTTTTATAACACCTTTTAAAGTTTTTTTTTATAGCGATTTTAAAGCCTTTTACGGTTTAGCAAACTTGGGAGTTTCATATCTAAACAAGGGTCAGCACCTCCCATCTATCTTCAAGAAAGCTGAGAAAATGACCCTTTCCTGAGAGAAATTCCAGCAGGTGGGAAATATCTATTTCCACTGCTACCAGCCACAATACTTTGATTCTTTAAAAAACACACCCAAAAAACACCTTCCTTTGTACATCAAAGACTATTGGCTATTCATAACAGCCTTGATTCTGATAACCTTTGATGGTATTTGTGCAGTTTTTGTACAACTGAGTTGTCTTTTTCCAAAACCAATGGCAGCTTTGCTTTTTAAGCGTATATATGTACAAACGAATTTGTATATGGAGATGCAATCTGTGCCCAATTATGAACATTTAAGTGCAATTTATTTTTAAAGTGATAATTGCAGTTTAATACCTCACTTGAAAACATATTTACTTAGATGTAAGCCTATTTTATTTTGGTAGAATATCTTTCTGTGTAAGACCTGACTCAGAAGTGAGCAGAGTAATGTGGGAGTTAACTTCTTCAAAGTTCACTCCATGATATTCTAGTAACATCTGAAGAAAGGAGCAGAGATTGCTACGCAGCCTTCCCATGCTAGTGTTAACACTCCACATGATCAGAACAGAAATGTTTCCTTGCTAGACCCAACCAAAGTCCAATGAGTCCTGCATTATATTTCCAACGTGGAGGAACCAGAGACAGTAGCAGTGTACTGTACATGCTTCACATACAGAAGGCACCAGGTTCAATCCATGGCATATGCTGTTAATATGTTCCAGTAGCAAATTATGAGGTGAAGTTCTGCTTGAAACTCTGTAGAGCTTCTGCCAGTCACAATAGGGGAGAGGGTGGTACTGTGGTCTCAACCACTGAGCCTCTTGGGCTTACCGATCAGGAAGGTCAATGGTTCACAACCACATGACGGGGTAAGCTCCTGTTGCTCTGTTCCAGCTCCTGCTAACCTAGTAGTTTGAAAGCACACCAGCACTTGTAGATAAATAGGTACTGCTGTGGTGGGAAGGTAAACAGCGTTTCCATGTGCTCTGACATTCGTTACGGTTTGCCATTGTGCCTGAAGTCATGCTGGCCACATGGCCCAGAAAGCTGTCTGTGGACAAATGCTGGCTCCCTTGGCCTGAAAAGTGAGATGAACGCCACTACCACACACACACACACACACACACACACACACACACACACACCACCCTATACCAGTTGCTATCAGAAGCACACACACAATGACAATTATGGGTTGGCAACTCTGGTGTAAGGAGGAAACATGCCATTGAGTGAATTCACACAGTTCTTCTCTCCAGATGTTACCAGAGTAATGTGGGACTGGGCCAACTGGAAAGTGTTCCTGTGTGGCTCTTAGAGCATGTTAATCAGATCCCAGTCAATCACTGATAGTACTAGACACATTCCCCCCATGGTACCATCAGTTGGAAGGTTGTGTGGTAGCCATCTAAACTTATAGCCTTAACTTGTACATGTGGATAAACAAAGCACACTTGTGTGAATAAATATCTGTTTGCCTTTATGCTCACTATGAGAGAATGTTGGTTTTTCCAATCCCTAGAGGGGGGATTTGGCAAGAACCCCAACTTCAGTGTAATTGATGGCAATGGAATGTTCTAATGCAGAAAAGCAGTGTCACATTAATTTCCATATGAATCAGTCAATCACCGGCTGCCATGATGTCTTGCATTTCTGCTTGCTAATGAACCAGATAGGGATATTTGTTCATTGTAGGTGTGTAGAGCTAAAATAATGGTCTTCATGCAAATCAGCAAACATGATTGGTGATCTTGGCATCACAAAGTAATAGAGGAAAGCAAGCTGAAGTGACCAAAAACAAAATGGGAGAATCAATGGAGAAAACAATGTGCCATAGCAAATAAGGAGGTTGAGTCAAGGAGGACAGACCTAGCTACAGACATTAGCAGGAGTGAATGAATGAGATTACTATTTCAGAGGCAACATAATTTAAGTGCCAGATTCAAGGGAATAATATTGCATTTGTGTTCCACTTGTGAGCTTTCAAAAGCATGTGACTGGATTCTGCTAGTACTATGAGATTGGGAATGTCCTGCCTGAAACCCCAGAGAGTCACTAGATGGAGCAGTGCTCTCATTCATTATAAGGCAGAATGAAGATTTTGGAACTCCATCTCGATGCCCTGTGGACTGTGACACCAGCTATAATAATAATAATAACAACAACAACAACAACAACAATAATAATAATAATAATAATAATAATAATAATAATAATAATAATTTATTTATACCCCGACCATCTGGCTGGGTTTCCCCAGCCACTCTGGGCAGCTCCCAATAGAATATTAAAAACATGATAAATCATCGAACGTACAAAATCTTCCCTAGACAGGGTTGCCTTCAGATGTCTTCTAAAAGTCAGATAGTTATTTATCTCCTTGATATCTGATGGGAGGGCGTTCCACAGGGCGGTCACCATGACCAGGAAGGCCCTCTGCCTGATTCCCTGTAGCGTCACTTCTCGCAGTGAGGGAACTGCCAGAAGGCCCTCAGAGCTGGACCTCAGTGTCCAGGCTGAACGATGGAGGTGGAGACACCCCTTCAGGTATACTGGGCCAAGGCCATTTAGGACTTTAAAGGTCGGCACCAACACTTTGAATTGTGCTTGGAAATCTACTGGGAGCCAATGTAGGTCTTTCAGGACCGGTGTTAGATGGTCATAGTGGCCACTCCCAGTCACCAGTCTAGCGGCCACATTCTGGATTAGTTGTAGCTTCTGGGTCACCTTCAAAGATAGCCCCACGTAGAGCACATTGCAGTAGTCCAAGCTGTTTGGAAAGTATCTGGGGTAAGTGATATTTCTTCTATATTCTGCAGTTTCCCTGAAACATGTCATTAAGGGAGCAATCTAGTGCAGAAGAAGTTGGCACAAAGCAAGCCAGCGTAAATTAAACTGGTGTAAAGTTACTCCAAACCCAAACACTCTTTGGCAGTTGGGGTGCTGCTGATCTCCCTAAGCCTGACAGAGAGAAAACAAGCCTTTAAAACAATGTTCTATGGGACTTCCGGGTTAGCGCCATTGGCTAATGGCGGATTCCCTCCGAGCTCCGGAGGGAATCGGCTTCGTAGGAGTGGGGTCTTACCGCGGCGGCGACGCGGAGACCCTTAGAAATCACAGGCGGTGAAGCCTGTGAACCTGGTGACTCGGCGGGCACCATTAGCGCCCCTCGACCCGCGAAGGAGCCTTTTTAAAGGCTACGGAATGGGGGACGGGGTGAGTGGCGCGGTGCTGAGAGTCGACTGCTTCTCCTGCGGAGTGAAGCCGCGTTGCCATGGCCAGAGAGCACTGACTTCTTATTGTAAATTGGACCTCGAAACAACAACCCGTGAGTAGTACGGAATTTGGACTTGCAAAGGTAAAACAATGTTCTATGCTTGGCTGCCAAGACATGTGACTGAACTGAACAGGCTTAGGATCCAAACTAATTCTTCTCCCTCTGATCTTGCCACACACCCCAGAACGCCATTCTGGGGGATTTCCATGGGCCTCAGCTCAGCCAATTTTGGCTCAGCAGAAATGAGCAAATTATGCCGGCTGAGATGGAGTTGAGGACTTAATGCCAACTGAGTCACTAATCCGCAAGCTGAGCCAGAGTGCACCTTAAGCTGTTCATCTGAGTCAATATTGCCATAAGATTGCCCCTTCAGTAACAGAGATGGTAGCATGTGTGATAGGATTGCCGTATTTCAAACAGTGAAAATTCAGACAGAAAAATTGTTGACTTTTTTTTATCAAAGTTGTTGAGCTATGGAATATTGGCAAAAATGGCACTGCTGACATGGGTTGCCATATGTCTGGATTTTCTCGGACATTTTGGCCAATTTCTGCCCAGACACTGCTGCCGACTGCAGTATTCCAGATATGTCCAGAAAATTCCAGATGTATGGCAACCCTGACCTCTGATAAACTTCTAGATAATTCAATGAAAATAAGACCGGCTGCAATCTGAATCTCTAGAGGCCCTCATAGCAGAACAAAAGCAAAATTTATTATTTTAATGATGACTGACATAATTAACTTGTTTGAATTGTTCACTTGCATCTTTTATTTCACTTTTAACAAAGGACACCTAGCAAGGGCCCATTTGCCCTTTTAATGTAGCTTATAAATTTCTCAAAAAAACAGAGTCAGGGAAAGAAGAAACACAGTAAGATTACACAGAAAGAGTGACAGAATTAGTTTGATGAGCCACAAAGGAACAGTTTATACCCTGAAAATGCATTGGGCCACATTATTTATTGTTGGTTTGCTTCAAGAAAAGCATCCATTCTCTTATGAGAAAAAGAGGAGGAAATTTCACAGAAGACACAGAGTAGAAGCAAAAACTAAAGCTATTTAAATAAAATGCAGTGTTGCAATTCAAAATGAGGTGAATCCAAAGCTAAATGTTAGTTAATTTGAGGCTCATAGTTGCGGGCGCTATTATTATTTTACAGCAGAAAACAATTCCCTGTGTCTTTCCCTTCTATTTATAGTTGCTCAAAGTAGGTTTCTAAAGATGCCTCAAAGGATTAGGCGGTTTATATGCCCTTGTGATCACAACAGAGCTGGCTGCCAACGGGAGATGGACTGCTTCCATGTTCTGGCTGCTCCTGTGCACACATTGCACTCTATAGATAGAGACCATTTTCTATGGACATAGTTCCCTGAGGACCTATATATGTTTGGTTGGTGCATCGACTATTCTGGAAGACAACACACCAGGCTAGATAAATCACTGTTCTGTCGCAGTCAGGCAATTCCTGTGTTGCTTAAAGAGGCATTTATTGCGCAAATGCTTGACTGGTGACAAGCTTAGTTTTCTTCATTGCAAATTATATATGTGGATCTTGGGAAATTAAATTTGCTGGTAGGAGAGCTGAACCTTAGGTGATGTGGTGATGGAAAAATCTCTAGTGGGTCTCGTGAATCGAGAAAAGCAGACTTCACTATCCCAAAGCCTTCCTCCAGGGCTGCCAGGGCACCAATGAGAAACTGAAGTACTATTTCAGCTATGTACTCAATTGACATTGAAGACTGCGGTATGGAAATACGGCCTTCCAGGCATCTCAGTCTGGCTTCAGGACTCTCCTCCGAAGGCCAAGTCACCCAGCTGACCCTGCTCCGTACCTACTTTTGTCTGGCTGGGATATATCCTTGAGCTGTTATAACACTCCTTGATTACTGGACAGAGGCGTGTGCAAAGTAACCAACTGATATTTCCATGCCCAACATGTAGGCGATTGTAAAAAGAATTGCATCCATTGAGTCCCCTGCTTTTGGCTCTGGCCCTGTCCACCACTGGCATGTGGTCCCCAGAAGGGACCACAAGGGCATGTGGCACTTAGGATGAAAAAGGTTCCTCACCCCTGCCATAGATGTGAGACAGGTGAAACATGAAATGTCAAGACATACACTCCAAGTGTCCCGATTTTGCCTGGATGGTCACAAAATTCCCAAACCATCATGGACTTCTGACTTGATCACAGGCTGTCCTGATTTTCCCCACCAGTGGATAGGCACTATGTAAGCAGCTCCCAGGACAGCAGCAGCATTGGGAAGGAGCTGTTAGGGCTCCTTCCCAAAACCTAGTTAGCCCCATTTTGGTGACAACTCCATTGACACGTACCAGCTGAATTTGTTATTTGAAGGACTGATGTTATAGGGATATAAATAGGCAGAGATTTCTGCCCGGGGTTCATTACACATCAGGGCTGCTTCTGTTCCACTGCAGTTCAGCATCCACTAAAACCTGCATTATTCATCTCACTTTCTGCTGTGGCTGAAACATATGCAATTAAATATGTGATTAATTTCAATGGAAGAAAATAATGTAATTATTTGCATAACATATGCAGACTAAAGAAACATTGATAGTGAATATGTCTTCATTTGTGCAATTTCCATTTCTGATTTCAGGTGGGCATAGAAATGGTGGGAATTGCTGTTCCCATTTCCAACAAAATTCTCCAACATCCCTAAGTGAGCATACCGTTAACCGATATAAGACGTATCCCTCCCCCCCGCAAACGAAGATGGTTTTGTTTTAAAAATTCAGTTTGATCTGAAATTGTTTCTATCCATCACTGCAACATTTAGATACTTTCCTACAACTAGAGAGCTGGGATGAATCTTTCGCTCCATTGCCTAAAAAACCTCAGATGACAGTCCCAATAGAAAAACAGAGGAGCTTATCAAACTTGGCGGCCTGACCTGTGTATTTGGGCAACTTCCATTACAAAGACTTCTTTTAGAATGAGAAAACAGCCAACATCTGTCATTAGTAACAGAAACGAAGGTTGTCTCTTTGTTGGGAAACATAGAATGGTATATATTTGTTACTTTCGTAAGTGCAGTACTCCCACTAAAATCAATAAGCCTTAGGTGGAGACCAACAGTCAATTTAAGACCAGAATTCATTTTGTTGTTGATGATGATTTTGTGCAAGAGAAAGGAAAAGGAAAACAACAACACCCACATGTCTCTGTATTGAAGCTAGCGTCCCTCCCCACTCCCTTTGAAAAGATCCTGAGCAAATCATGAGCCAATTGTTAACGCTCATCTTGGCATGGGAGAAATCACCATGTGAAGCCATCATTTAACATTTTCCTTTTTTTTGCTAAGAATACTGCTGAAAGCCTTGTTAAATATAAAGGGGAAAGGCTCTCTTCTTTAGAGTGTGTTAAGAGTTGACAGTATCCGGCATAAAAAAGGCACAATCCATCTGTGATTGTGCGTGCATCTCTACGCACGCATGGCTGCACATGTCTTCCTCACAAGATTCCAGATGACCTTAACAGATTGGAAAAATGGGCCAAAGCTAACAAAGCAAATTTTGATAGGTATAAATACACTTAGGCAGAGATACACAGATATAAGATGTGGGACACCTGGCTTGACAGCACTACATGTGTAAATGTAGCCCTCTGACAGGGCCGGCATGAAACATCAGCGGTTCTTTGATATTATGCCACAGATGGTCAGCCACCTGATACCAGCTTGGGAACTTGTCCAGTGGAGTAAGAGCTGAACCACTGCTGGGCTCCAGTTCATGGTGGCTGCTTTCCATGCGAGATTATACAAAATGTCTGACCTGCTGTTGGGTGGCCAGCACAGACTGGTGTAAAGCACCAGCTCGGTTTACATTAAAAATGTCAGTCACTGCTAAAACACATCTGGAGGTGGGGAGGGGAATGGTGGAGGCCACTGCCCCTCCTCCTGAACCTTCCAGAGAAGAGGAGGACAGTATAGATTTACAACCGTGGTTTGAAGAAGGCCATGACTCTGAGACTGAAGAAGGACAAAGCTGGGAGAGAATGGAAGGAGAGGAAGGGCGAGCAGAAGAGTCAGGACAGCTGGTTGACACATTATCATTAGAAAACATTCCCGATCCCCCTTATCTTAGAACTAGGAGGCTGTGAAAGTGGAAGAACAGAAAGCGAATAAACAAAGGGCCTCACGCAGCCACTGTATAAGGGTTGAGCTGCTGGTGACTGAGAGTAAAAGGAGGGAGGAGATTACTTGGAGCAATGCCATCATCCTAGAAACAGCATCCTGTGTATTTCTCTGTGAATATTGAATAAAATACCTTGGTAAGAGCTTCTGGCATTTTCATTACTGGCAGCCTGCCATGAGGGAGGGTGATCAGACTCACTGAAGCCTAACAGTGTGTGTTGATATGTGTGTGTGTGGTGCCAATAGGAAAGTGATTGACAACTGGAGCAGGGGTGGGCCAGTCAGTGAGCTTTGGGGCCATCAGCAGATGCATGATTATGCTGAAGCCTGAAGCCTGATGTCAGGATTACCTATTGTCATCAGTTGTGGTGGAGGATGTCCCATTGCAGCGTTGAGGTAGGATTCAGCTGCAGGTCAAGATGACTTCTGTGTGTGGAACGGGCTGGGATGGTGGGTGGTGACTCCAGCAACAAAATGTCCTGCCTATGTCTTTCTCTGTTTCAGAAAGCAGACATGTGGAGAGGGAAGGGGAATTGGATCACGATCATGACGTCTGGTGGCAACTCTAATCCCTTGCTCCTGCAAGGATTCCCTGACTGAAATCACCTCTATTAAACATGCAGGGAAATACATGGACATAAATTGTTTTCTCCTCCAGATTGGTGTGTGTGAAATTTGAAACTGGGCCTCAGCAAGTGTTGGACATGGACACATTCTTGAAAACAAGTAGATTTCACTAAGAGATGGCTGCAAAAATTGCCTCGCACTGGGGAGAAAGCACTCCCCGTTGGATCCGGGAGCATAACGTAATGCAGATTTGATTCTCATAAAGACCTAAGTACCATACACATCCCAGGAGCCTTTGCATTTTTCATGATACATTACTGTAAGACAAGGAGACAAGGTAAACCTTTAAAGCAGGAGGAGAACTCATACCTAAAGCAACAACTTTAAGTTCAAAAATAAGCTGCTGGGGAACATTTTACTGTAAACACGGCATTTAATTCAGGTAACTACTGGGATCACTTTAGAGGAAGGAGAAAACATTCTGGTTATTTCTGCAGCCTGTCTAAAAGGCTCAAGAGAGGTTCAGTGGGCTGTTCTGTGACAGTGCACTCTAGAAATATAGTGGCAGAGCGAAATGAATGAAGGGCAGATAATGCCACTGGCCATCTTAAAGGTGTTAGCTAGTACTACACTTGCAGTGAATGTCAGCCTGACTTTACTGCAGGCAGGTTATGGCATTTCTATTTATGATCATATTTCACCGGGAAGGGATAATACAGAATGGAGGGGCAAACACTCTGTCACATGAGTCAAGAGGACTGACTCATTATAAACAGAAGCATGGTTGGACAGAACAAGTGCACCGCGAGTATACTGAGCAAGAGAACCTGGGGCAAAGGACTTCTTTTTTCCTTGCACACTTCATTCCTTACCCTCCTGTCCTCTCGCCTCCATCATTTTTTAATGTGGAGTGCATGTTATGCTTGTCAACCCGCCGCAATGCCACCAGAAAACAAAGCAGATATTTTGAAGATATTTCCATGAATCTTTCATCGGGCCACAGAAAGCACCCCAAGATCCAATAAATATTGACTCGTCTATGTACCTATATCCAATTAAACATCAAATTAGCATATACAGTGTTTTTAATACATGGATTCTATCAGCAAAAGTAATGCAATGTAAACTCTCATTTTGCATAACCTGCCCCTAAAACCCAATAAAGAAGAGAAGGCGAGGGGGGTGTTAATAGAAAATCAAGAAAGGGAAAAGATGGGATAGAAAAAAAATAATAATGCACAATTATAGTAGCTTCCCCTCATATTATTTTGTTTAATGGAAAGAATTCACATAAAAATTAAGAGTTACAGCTAGGCACAATAAAATATTATGTAGGCTAGGTCTTCTAAATTTTATGCCTGATGTCAACAGGCAAGGAGTTCTAAAGTGTAGGTGCTGCTACAATAAACAATCAATTTCTAGCAACTGAAAAAAGTACAACTGTAACAGTTGTGTTATTACAACATAACTTATAGCACAAGCTAAGCATGTTTGCTTAGATGTACGTCCCACTGTGCTCAATGGAACTGACCCTCAGGTAAGTATGCATAGTATTTGCAGTCTAACAATACCATCATATCTGTGTCGGTTCAGGGCTAAGTCCTATTGAGTTCAAAGGGGTCTTTCTCTCCAGTGAATGTGGATTGCAGCCTTAATTGGCCACTGAAAGGAGGAAAGTGGTGGTACATTTTTAGTAACCAGAGAAGGAAGAAGGGTTGCTATTCTGTCTTTGCTTTTTCCTTCTCCTCCTTCCCCACCATATGGGTGTAACTGCAAGACAGGATAAGCCAAGCATTAGACCTTTGATAACAGTCAGATAGCATGCAATAGCCTTCCCAGAGGCACATGTCAAAACAAGAAGAGATGAAATAAGCATTTCTCTGACAGAAACACACTCTCACTCTGACGTTTTCCCTTTCCTCCCCGATACTAACTGTGTCAAAACAATAAACAGCACGATTTGCAAGGGACTTTTAAATGTTTTGTAGGTGAAGAAATTTGACAATTCCAAGATTAAGAACATCCTGCATTCCCCTTTGAGCCAAGCAAGCTTCATCTATATATCCTGTGACATGAAAACAAGACAACAGCATAGGATTGTTCACAGGGTCCCCAAGTGACAGGATTGGTTGCTGGGAGCTCTTTTATAACTTTCTATCCTCTTTCACCCTCAGCCAATGAAATTGCACCCAGTTTCCACAAATCTTAGGAGCTGGTGTTAGCAAACTTCGGACTCGTTAAGGATCTTGTCTTGGTTTTCCTCTGAGGAAATTTGGTTGCTAATAATTAGACAGGAGTGCCATGTAGGGTTGCCATATTTCAAAAAGTTGTTGAACTTTTGTTTTGCCCCAAATTGTTGAGCTTGTTTTGCAAGATCACCAACCCACAAGGGCTGCCAGATTTTCTGCAGACATTTCAGTGATTTCTGCCAGGATGCTGTTTACGAGGGCTGAATACTGGCTATGTCTGAGAAATTCTGGATGTGTGGCAACCCTACTGCTGTAGGACTATGGCTCCAATGAGCCTGACCATGTGGGTTGGAATTTCTGGGAACTGACAAAATCAGGAGACCCACATGTTCCCCAGCCCTCTATTGGACACAGATATTTCCACTTTTCCAAGCAGGAAGAAGCATCTAATGTTAGCGCTAGAGGACTGCATTTACTTTGGATGAGACAGGATTGTAGACTTAGATGCCTTGAAGATGATCTAGTTAAAAAGCATTCATCCTGATTTGTTTTGCAACAAAATTGTGGGGAGGTTAGACAATGACAGCTACTTATTACGATTGACTGTCAGGTCAAACAATTTTCTAATACATTTTCTAATACATTTTTCTCATCACTTATCACAAAAGGTCTGGGTTTTTTAGGAGGAGAAGCAAGTTCGTTGGACAAGAGCAGCAAATCAATATGCCCATTGCCTAATTTCACTTTTCTGGTGTGTGAATGAATCCCTACCCCAAACAGTGACAGTCTCTAACCAGCCTTAGAGTATCAGCCTAGTAGGTGTTTCATTTACTAACATATAAGCAGAAAACAGTTGTAGCACACAAACTTCTACAAGCAGGCAGAGATGCCACTGTTTCCATATTCTTCCTCTCTCTCTGTCTTTATATTAAGTTGGGAGTGGAACTGTTTGAAGGGGAATCCAATTTTGTACCAGGCCTTTGGATTATGCAATAGGGTGGGGTGGGGAGAAGCTGATGGGAGCTAACTGGGTTGGACTGGATGACCCTTGGGGTCATAGAATCATATAATTGCAGATTTAGAAGGCATCTTGAGTATCATTTATTCCAACTCCCTGCAATGCAGGAATATGCAGCTGTCTCATATGGGGATCGAATCTGAAACCTTAGCATTATCAGCATCACGTTTTAACCAACTTTCTACAATTCTGTGATTTTATCAGTTTTCCCCAAGAGCATTTGCAACCTAAAATACTTCATATTTATCCAACATCTCCCAACTGAACCTATATCTCTACCCTCTCTGCCTTAGGTCTAGGGTGTCTTCTTCCAAGGTGGGGAGTAAGAGTGGAGATTCACCATCCATCAATAGACACTTGCATTCTTTTGCCTAGTTATTTTTTCTAGAATGTATGGTCATTCTTTGCTTAATATAAACTGGGTTGTACATCACAAAGCCCAGGGCCAATTGTGCTTGTAGCTGTTGTTAAATGTGCAGCCATATCCACTGGGGTGCTGCCAGGTCCACCGTCTTTTCACACTAACCTTTCTTGTGATGGCAGAGGAGGATTGGAGCAACTCCTTAGGATTGGTACACAGCACAGAACACAGAAACAGGAGCTGGCTTCTCCCTCCCTCCCTTCCTCCCTCCCTCCCTCTCTCTTTCTTTCTTGGTACCTGCCAGTATTCAAAGCATCACATTATTGTAAGTCTGCCAATTATGTGCTGACACCAAAAAGGGAGTACAAAGTGTGTTTTACACAAGGATAAAAATGCAGTGGTAATAAAGCCATAAGCAAGAAGACGCACTGCGTACACATAAAGAAGAATACCTTGCAAAACACACTTGACATTCATTCAACATTCCTTGCTGTATTGAGTTGTTGTATGTACTTCTCAATGAACAGTAGAATCCTATGTGCAATTATGCCAAAGCAAGACCCAGTAGGTTGAATTGGGCTTTCTTCCATTTAAATGTGGGGCATACGGTTGCTGAGATATTTTATTTATTTTATTTTTAATGGAAACTAAACCTTGCTGAGCGGCATAAGTGGGTTTGGCTTTGACTTCTTTGTGCTGTCAGTTCTTTGAAGACTCCCTGAGAGTTTAAAGTGTTTGTCATTAATTTAAAAGGACTTAGAGTAGTGACATGGGTTAATGGTTTTACCAGGAAATAATGTAGTGTCATTACAATACATCATCACAATTCCCAGTGTTCCTGTTCCGCTTCTTCATTGCGGTCGCTGGTGGCATTGATGTAATCTTTCATGATCCACACAGTTTTTTTACAGCATGGATGTGAATTCTAAATCAGAACTAAATGGTCATAGACAAAATGCTGGCAGATTTTCAAACAGGCATACAGTGACCATATACTTCCAATTGCTTGTCATTTTCTATTCTAAAATGAAGGCGGAGGAGAACAGCAGAAACGTTAGTGTCTCCCATGAGGAGAAAACAAAACAAAGGGTGAAAAAAAAATCAGTATGTGTATCTGTCACACCACTGAAAATGGTAATAATTCACTATGAGCGCACACACACGCACACACACACACATTTTTGAATAATTCATACTAGGCGTGGAGAAAAACTCCCCTGGGTGCTTTTGCTGGGCTTATCTAAACTATTTTGCCTTCCCTCAGAATTCTTCAGTTATCTTACTTTGAAATTCACCTGAGGAAACTGCGCACTCTCCCCTTTGAGAAATTTCCCCAGTTGTAATGAAAGTTCTGTGGCTTCTTTGAAATTCTCATGTTTTGCCCAAGGAAAAGGTTCCGAGTTCACCCTGTTAGGTAAACTACCATTCTATTCCCACTTTACAGAAGATGGAGGGATGTGACTGACAGCAATGAATGCAAGAATGAACACACATTCTTTTGTTTTAGGTTCTTTATTTATTTAAAATAGTTGTAGGTTACCTTTTCGGGACAAACCCTCTCAAGGTGACTTTCAATGTAGATAATCAGTCTGTAATATCAAATGGAATTGTGGCAATGTTTGCGGCCCAACAAAGCCTTGCTAGACTTTGCCAGATCCTTGTATTGGTCTCACCACAGCATCCTCATTTTGAATGAAGCATAGGATCAGGTATAAGTGAGTTTGCCGAGCCAACACTGTGGCTCAGTATGCTTAGCCATGGTCATTCCTAATGTTGATTTGTCAACTGAACCTTGGTTAATGTTGGTACTAAAGGGTTAAGAGGTAACAAGTCGCTCTCATCACTGAGCAGCTGGAAGTCATTAAGCATCCAAGAATGTGAGTTAGTTTGTATAAATAGTCAGTTCACTCAGTTTGTGGGCGTGTGGGCTGATATGAGTTAGGTTTAGAGTAAAGTTTTCTTTATGCCGGAGATAAAAGCATGTGTGCTTTATCGCCAGGGTTTTCTTTTGTAAATAAAGTTTTTTCCTGAGTTCCAAAGTGCTTGCTCCAGGATTCTTCATTGAAAGGTACTGACTCTCCTGCCTTCTTAAACCGCTGCACGAAATTCTCTGCTGAGATAAGATTTATGGCGTTGGAAGCGCACTGGAAGTTTACTTAACATTAAACTAATTAAAGTTTAATGGACAGTTAACATCCCAAACATGTGACCCCACTATGGTTTGATCAGTTCAGATTCACATCTGAATGTTCAATACTGCAGATGGAAGCAGTGTCCAGGCGGAAATCACTATAATATCTGGGTAAATCTGGACATATGGCAACCAATGTCAGCAGTGTCATTTTTGGAGATTTTCCTTTAAAATAGCTGATTTTTTATTTATTTATTGCAATTTTGCCAAAGGGAAACACTTTCGTTTCTGGATTTTCACTTTTTCAAATATGGCAACCCTTATGTTTAATGAACACCATGGTTTTACAAAAGCATCTCAGTCATTAAGTATGATTTATGTCTTCAGATGCAACATTCAGCAGTTGTTGAAAAAGCAACCATAGCTTTGTCTCATGCCTGCTCCAGGCCATTGTCAGGAAGTCCAAACCTTGAATGAAGCCTAGCCTATTCAGCTGGCATAAGCTGTGTATGCTTTGGAGCTACTGGGGCAGGAGGAGAAAGAGACAAGGACACATTTACAATAGTGTTGTCTTACGACTGGAGGACTTTCCTTCTGTTTTTCTTCCTCCACTGTTTTAGCAGGCAACAACTTCTAAGCATCTGATGGAGCGCCAGCTGCACTTTTATTACGGGGTTCCTATCCCTTTCAAACTAGATCAGTGGGATTCAGGGCTCAAAGATCTTTGTGTTCCAGCTGGAACCAATTTACAAGCCATCATATTCTATTTGTTTCAACTTCTTTTGATTAAAGCAATTACTTTCACATAATTCAAAGACAGAGGCTTTGTCTGTTGAGGCTACAACAGCATTGTGAGGACCTGCTCTTTCGTTCCTATTTTATTTGCCCAATCTGTTATAGAAATCAACCACACATCTAACCTTGCTGTTGTGCCAAATTAATAACAAGCAGCCGGGTTTTTTTACCTCGCACTGTGGGGTGGTGGAAAGAAGTCATTCGCATCTTTGAATCTTAAAAAGAAGAAAAGTGACAATAAACTACAGAAGACACCTCCTGATGTGATACCTTTATAACTGCTGACTTGTTGCCAGGGAAACTGAGCTCAATTTACTTTTTGCTTAATTAGTACTTAAATCATAATTAAACTTCACATCAATCGTAAATGGCCTGCAAATTGCATATGAGTTCTTTGAAACGGTTAGAAAGCACAATGGAATAGAAATCCAAAGGGTCCTTTTACTCCTAGATCTATATGTCCTGTGTTTTCCAGTGGTACCTCAGTGCATCCTGACAACAGTCCCATGGAGCAGGATAGAGTAAGGAGGTGAAGACGCATATATTTAATGGCAACACTCTATCTACCACACCATATCCAAACCTATTCTGTTCTTTTGTCTCTCAGCGAAAGGCACCCGCATCAACCACCACCATGTTCATGGACAGACTTAGCTGAGTGCAAATACCACGCTTTCTCCTACCAAAAAACCAACAATGTAAGTCTCATTTAATTTTTAACGGTGTGTTTGGTTTCTCTAATGATATGCTGCTTCTATTCTTCAGGGGATGAGGCTCTTAGTATGACTTATCAGAGTAGCATCCAGACTCACAAGTTGTGCATTGACCTTCCTGTGTCTTCAGTTCTTTAGAGGTGACGTTACTCCATGTTTTATTCCAGGAAAAGCACACTAGGGTTTGCGTGTGTGTTGTGTTGTGTTGCGTTATGTTTCACTGTTTTAATTGTACATCACCTTGAGATGTATATGTGGACGGTGATAAATAAGAACATTTACTGAGCTATGTTTGACAGCAGAGGTGCCATCTTTCAAAGAACATTGAGGGGGCCTGACACGATGTCCTGATGTTGCTCCACATCTGGCTCTGTGTTCAGCCTCAACAATTGTGGGGAGGGGCAGCTACTTCAAGAAAAAGCTTGAGGGAGCCCAAAGAGCCTCGCCCCCTAGAGCAAGCACCTAGGCTTGACAGCTATTGTATACGTTCATTTACTTTCATTGGGGACTTTCAAGATTCACATGTGAATGTTAACATTCACCACATTTCAGGAATTTGATGTAACGTGCACATACATACACAAACGTGAAGAACAGTTTGCAAGTTGGGGGGAAGAGACACTTCCTGGTAGCAAACTTACAATACAGAAACCAATAAACTGAAATAAAAGAGCACTTTGAAACATTAGGGCCTTATTGTTATCAAGTGTGGTGTAGTGATTAATGTTGGACTAGGACCTGGGAGGCTAAGGTTCAAATCTGTCTTCTTCTTTTGCATGGATTTTTAAAAAAGTTTTTCTTTATACTTTTCAAGTTCATATATTTCATTAATTTTACAATCATTTTAACATTTCAGACCTTGGTTCCTGCCAAGCCCTGCCTGTCGTTGGCTCTCTCTCTCTGTGTGTGTGTGTGTGTGTGTGTTTGGAATTATTTTATTTATACTTTTCAAGTTTATACATTTCCCTAATTTTATACATTCCATTAATTTTACAATCATTTTTACATTTCAAAACGTGACTTCCTTCCCCCTCTTTCTGTGGTTCCTTAAATTTGTTTTTAATATCTTCTGCATATCCAAATTAACCTAATTTGCTCATTTATTCATCTTAATATATACTCTTATCAACTGCAGGTTATGACAATAATCCTGCCAATGATTTTTATCTGTTTGCAATTTATTTGTAAATATTCAATAAACCATTTCCATTCCTTTATAAAAAGTTTGTTATCTTGATTTCTTATTCTTCCAGTAAATTTCACCATTTCTGCATATTCCACAAGTTTTTGTATCCATTCTTCCTTTTCTGGAACTTCTGCTTTTCCCCCATTTGGGGGCGAGTAGCATTCTTCCTGCTGTAGTAGCATAAATAAATAAATAAATTTCTATTCAATTTAAGTAGTTCTGTCCCTATAATTCCCAATTTTGGGAATAAGGTTCAAATCTCTGGCTGGAGGGGGGAGAAAGCCCTGGTTGTTTCAAGGATAAAATGGGGAGGGGAAGAACCGTGGATTTCACCTCGAGCTCCTTGGAGGAGAGGTGGGCTAAAACTGCAATAAATAAATGGTTGCCAGGTGATTCCACCTTGAGAACATAATAAGAAGAGGTCTGCTAGATCAGACCAGTGACCCATCTACTTCAGCATTCTGTTCTCACAGTAGAGAGACCAGATGCCTATGAGAAGCATGTACGCAAGATATAAATCATAGAATTGTAGAGTTGGAAAGGGACCCTGAGGGTCATCTTGTCCAATAACTTGCAATGCTTGGGTTGTCCCATGCAACCTTGGCATTATCAGCACCATGCTCTAACTAACTGAGCTATCTGGCTCATGAACAGAAGAACACACTCTTGAGTTGGATACTGCTCAATCTTTGATCATTCATTCTTTTATTTAAGGCAGGCATCCCCAAACTTGGCCCTCCAGCTGTTTCGGAATTACAATTCCCATCATCCCAGGCAACTGATCCTGTTAGCTAGGGATAATAGGAGTTGTAGTCCCAAAACAGCGGCAGGGCTGAGTTTGGGGATGCCTGATTTAAGGGATTTATACCCTAATCCTTCAACATGTTCCCAGGACAGATGGAAATGATTAGTGCACAACAGATGTCTCACTACACACAGGTGAAAATTACTTTTGGTAGCAGACTAGAGACTTTTAGTCAAACCGTAAGAAGCACTAGTATTATTTTATTTTTTTTTAAGGGGGGGGGGACACACACGGTCAGCAGACTGGAGCTGTTGCTCAGGAACCTTTTCCCAATGTTAAATCTCCCCAAGGAATTTATACAGAACAAGGAGTCTTGGTTACGGAAACAAGCAGTTTATCTGGCTGTGTGTCTTCAGTAGCAGTACTGAAAGTAGTACAACCATTTATCATCAACATTGACACCATCTCTAAGGAAATCTTCAGAGTTCAGACATATCTGAAGTCTTGTTTTGAAGAGCTGGATTTCTTTCTTTTTTTCTCTTTTGCCCTCAGCTCCCATAATAAAAGAACATTATGGCCCTGTTTGGATTTCTCTCCATCTCTGGCACACTGCAGCTTGTTTATTTACCATTTTACTAATTGTTTCATAGGCTGTCGTAAGTGGGCAGGGATCAGGGGGAGAAAAATTCAGTAGAATGCTGTACCATGTTCAGGATGTGAAACTTCAATAAAGGAAAACAATAGAGATTAAAGACAGATACAGACTTTGAAGAAGAAAGAAGAAGAAGAAGAAGAGTTTGGATTTGATATCCCGCCTTTCACTCCCTTTAAGGAGTCTCAAAGCGGTTAACATTCTCCTTTCCCTTCCTCCCCCACAACAAACACTCTGTGAGGTGAGTGGGGCTGAGAGACTTCAAAGAAGTGTGACTGGCCCAAGGTCACCCAGCAGCTGCATGTGGAGGAGCGGAGACGCGAACCCGGTTCCCCAGATTACAAGACTACCGCTCTTAACCACTACACCACACTGGCTCTCACACTGGCTCAAAGAGGGAAATGGATCAAGTCAAGAGGACTTCATTTTAAACCCATGCAACCACATTGAATAGAAGTGGGTTTAATTGAGCCGTCAGACTCGCACAGGAGTGAATGACTGGGAATGAAAAATGGAAGGGGGGGAAACTGCCTAAAACCAAATCGAGCACCCATTGATGGTAATAGGCAAGGTGGGTTGGTTCTGCTCATGAAAGGTTGGATGGTAGTGAATGAATGGGGCAGGGTAGAAAGGGAGAGGCAAATTTTAGCAGATCCCCCACTTCCCTGCCTCCTTTTCCTTACTGCTTGATAAATGTGACCCGACAACACATTCTACTTCTTGATGCCTCCACTGATTCTGCTTCCTCCTGCACCAGGGTATTCAAATCAAGGACCACAGGAAGCTGCCTTATGCCTGGTCGTCTGACAATCTAGTCCAGTATTTAATCTGACTACCAGTGGTTCTCAGGAGGCCTTTTCCATCACTTGCTGCCAGCTCTTTTTATCTTTTGATGGCAGAGACTGAACTGGAGTCCTTCTGCTACAAAGCTCTGCATCTGAGCCTCAGCCTTTCCCTGGGTTTCACACCAGATCTACTCATATTGACTCATGGCAAAATTGTAGTAGCCACTTGAGTTAGTGAGAAAAGACATGTTTTAAAAAAGAAAAGAACATGCTGCCTTTATTTTATTTTATTTTTGCTAATAAAACACTCAAGGTAAAGTGAAAAGATAATCTATTTATTATGCAACATTTGACCTGTTTGTGAAATTTCAGATTTGAAGTGACCAGTACAAAAGAAGGAATGCCAGAAACTCTGAAATATTTACATATGGAGTAAAAATATTCACAAATACAAGGATTTGTGAATGTATGTTTCTGCTGCATAGCTCTATGCTTGCAGAGAACTTTATCATAGGATCCTGCTGCTACTAAGGGATTTTTACACTGTTTCCAACAAGCGTACCATCTGTATATCTGTGTACACAATTTAGCTGAGCTATACAAATAGAGCCAGATATTTTTCACCTGGGTTCAATGCAATGTGTCACCAAGCCTGAGACTTGGCTCTTAGACATAGCTGTCAACATTGTCCTTTTTTTAAGGGAAATTCCCTTATTCCGAATAGGATTTCTCGCAAGAAAAGGGAAAAGTTGACAGCTATGCTCTTAGAGGCTTTCAGCCATCCTACAGATTATAGCATCTCCCCATCTCAGCTGCTTGCCTCTATGAAATGTCATCATTATTTCAGCTCTGGGATAATCTGAACTGCAACCCCATGTTTTTCTATATTTTGGATGCTTCAGCTGAGGAATTTTCCATTGGTGTTTAATGGTATGAAAGACAAAGAATGAAATTATCTAGCCTTCATTGCTGAGTTTTTACAAAATCTAATCATTTGCAATTATGAGATCATTGTTTCACTGAACCACAAAACCATAATACTTGGAAGGACCAGAAAGGTTATTTAATCCAATCTCCCTTTGTCAAGGTAAGATCCACAGCACTCAAACTTCCAATGTAGCAAGGAGCCAATTTGTTCTCATATGCCTCCATGGAAAAAATGTATTTCTTTCTATTTAGTATTTCCCATTGCCGTATAGTTATTCCTTTTCTGCATTCCCAGAGTGATGTGGACACAGAGATTCACACACCACTGCTGGTAAAAGTGAATTGATCATATGCCCCATTGAAATAATAAAAAACCCAAATGTGAACACTTAAAATTGCTTGTGATAATCACAATTAACTTTTGCTAGATTACACTGATTTAGGTAAGTAGTAAGATACATCTCTTTCCTTCTGTCAGCTCCTAACTTTCTGCTTTTTCACAGAAGACTGGGATTAAGCAGCAAAAAAACTATGACTTGTGCTTCTCCACCAACCTTTAAGAAAATGATCACTCCACTTGTGTATAGGAATTTTGTATGGTTCTCATGACTGGCCAGAATCAGCAAAGAGGAAACTATTGGAAAATGACAGCACCAAGAATGGAAAACTGTACAGTATTGCTGTGTGTAGATTCATATTGTGCACCTCCCCTCTAGATAAGTAGCAAATTGCTCCTATTTGAATTTAATTCTTCGATAAAGATTTTCAAAGGTCACTTTCATGAAGTCCCTCTCTGAAGATGAAGTGGCAGCCACTAGTTTAGATGGCTTTACAAAATAATTAGATATATGCAGAGAAAATAGATCCTTTGATGTTAATAACCATAATGGCCGAAAGTGGAGGGAGCTAGTCAGAGGCATTTTGAGATGCTTGAGGAATTCAGTCTTTGTGAATTCTGATGCAAACTGACTTGATCTACACCTCTTGGAGTAAAGTACAGAGTGGAACTTAGCTATCCCCTTAGGGTGCCTCCCGACTGCATTTTGCAGAATGGCTCCAATTGCATACCGTGAAAATTGGGTTCATGTAATCCAAGTGGATTAAAATGGTCTGTTGCCCTAATTCTCCCTTTTAAAAGAAACTGAGCTTTTACATTTAAAAAGTGTGGAATGAATGAATGAGTGCTGGAGAGATGGGGGAACACTCCACAAAAAAAAATCAGGATGAAGGCTGGTGTTATAACCTCCATGCAAACATACGAGAATGAACAAACTCCGTGTGAATTTTGTGAAAGCAGATCAAGATGAATGCTCAGTAAATAGGTTATCTGGAGGAGCCCTTAGGTAACCTTGGAAAATCATGCGTCTAATATGTTCAGGGAGCCTCCATGAGTACAAAAAGTTCACCATTTCAGGCTGACAATGAGAGGAATAGAGCGGCTCTGCTTGTTCCCACATCTTCCCTCTCTGTGCTTTATTCACAGACCAATGGAAAAGGGCATTGCTCTCCCTATGCATATTACACGTACAGCGTAAGTCAGTATTTTGTGCATACAGTGATTGAAGTAAATGTTATTCATAGTTGGCCAAAAATAAATTTATGCCATCTCAGGAAAAAGAAAATTAGTGTAGCAAACTGTTCTTGCTGATCCTGCCCAGGAGTTGTATAGTCTGGGCAAATAAAACTCTCCTCTCTTCTTTTTTAAAACAAGTTACTCTAAGCACACCCTGTGCTATTTAAAGCAAATGGAAAGAAGATCTAAAAGATGCTGGCAGTTTTTGATCTGCCTCTTAGCTTCTGTTTTGATTTTCAGACTTTCCTTGTAAATGCATGTCTGCTTAATGAGTCTGGGTATTTCTCCCCCTCCCCTCTCGCCCCCACCCCATTTAAAGCTCTTTTCTAAAGTCAGAAATGTGGCTCTTCAAATTATCAGTTTATCATTGCATATACATTTTTCCATTTATGTTTGTAGTTGTATTCATGGTAGAAATGTATTTTCATAGCGTAGCTAATGTCTATTTATCCTGCTCTTTCTCCTTTGGGCTCATTATTTGTTGATGAGATTTTTCTTTCTTTGTTGCTTGCATCTAGGCTTCTTGAAAAGGGCCATTTCTAAAAATACATATTTAGCAACTCTTTCATTCTTTGTTGGAAGCAAATGCCTCCTAGGCAAATCTTGTAAGGCCCATTCAATCCACTGCCAGGAGTTTCCTACTTATTTATTTATTTAACATTGTGAATACTCAGTTTAACACGACCATCAAATTTGTTGCATGTGGCCGAGCGGTATGAAGCGATGCACGGCTATGGAATCACAGAGATTTAAGGACGGTCTGAAGTTTAAACCCTCTTTCCTTTTAAATAATAAGTTCAAATACAATTAGAACAACAACAACAAAAGATGTTAAAGGAAAAGATACAAAGCTCTATATGCAAAATCAGTTCAAAATGGTTCATTCAACATTCACGTTTTTCCCCCTTTATACAACATATCCAGCTGAGCTTGAATCACAATTTCTCTTGTGCATCCTTCAGAAATTAGATTCTGTGGTGCAATCAAATAATGTGGGTGGTTAGGGGAGCAAATATGCTACCCTCTAATGTCCCCCTTGGCTCCACCTTTAAAACTTCATGTATTGGATGGAAGGTTTGTAAGATCTGTAAATGTAGGGAGTGGGATGGTCATAGCTCTTTCCTATTGTTATTAAGACTCTCCCTTGCTTGCCTGATTGGTCTGCCTCCTTTGCTTGGAGCTGAGTGCTACCACAGAAACCCCACCGAAAAGTTCCCATAACTGAGTCTCAAGATGCACCATAGCTTTGAGACCAGTCCTAACATCCAGTAGGTAGGGTGGCAGCAAAGCAGTTGAAGACCAATAGCTTCCACTGGGCTTTTTATTATATTGGGCTTCTTTATATTGGCCAGAAAATCATAGAATTGCAGAGTTGGAAGGGACCCTAAGTATCATCTAGTTCAGGCTTCCTCAACCTCGGCCCTCCAGATGTTTTGAGACTACAATTCCCATCATCCCTGACCACTGGTCCTGCTAGCTAGGGATCATGGGAGTTGTAGGCCAAAAACATCTGGAGGGCCGAGGCTGAGGAAGCCTGATCTAGTTCAATCCCTGCAATGCAGGAATATGCAGCTGATCACATCTGCAACCTTGGCATTATCACTGCTGCCATACAAAAGTCAGAGAGAAATGTCTCCATCCTCTACCGAAGGAAACTAGAGGCATTCTGCTGTTCAGGTACACAATCCATTCCGGCAAAAGGAAGGTATGGAGCAGGGCAGGTGAGAGCTGTGGAATGAACAGAGTAAAAAAAAAGGTAAAGGTAAAAGATCTCTGGATGGTTTAGTCAAAGGTGACTATGGGGTGGCAGCACTCATCTTGCTTTCAGGCTGAGGAAGCCGGCATTTGTCCACAGACAGCTTTCCGGGTCATGTGACCAGCATGACTAAACCGCTTCTGGTGCAACGGAACACCATGATGGAAACCAGAGTGCACGGAAACTCTGTTTACCTTCCCGTCGCAGTGGTCCCTATTTATCTACTAGCACTGGTGTGCTTTAGAACTGCTAGGTTGGCAGGAGCTGGGACAGAGCAACGGGAGCTCACCCCGTCATGGGGATTTGAACCACCAACCTTCTGATTCGCAAACCCAAGAGCCTCAGTGGTTGAGACCACAGCGCCACCCGTGTCCCAATATGAACAGAGTACCCATGACTTGGAGATTGTCCCAAGGGCCAGATAGAGCAGCATGGAGGGCTACATTCACCATCTGAAGTTCTCCACCTTCCCTAGATGCTATTGCAGGGACCAACTATTAGATTTACTAGGATAGGAGCCCTTTCATAGCAATTGCAGAGCCTGCCAGCCTTTATTCAAGAGCTGATGACCAATTGCCCCCAGTGTTTTGCCAGTCCCTCAAGAACTGGATTAATTAACGCCTACAGCATGGCATTCACTTTTATGAATTTCTTTTTGGAAATACCTTTTCTGGAGATTAGTAAGCAATGTCATGTTTCCCATAGATTTCAACATGCTGTAAGAGGAGCTGACAGGGCGAGGAAGTATAATAATTTAAGAATAAAAATGACATGCTCCTATGTTTTGAATCTTTTGGTTATCATCTCCATATGCCGTGTTAGCAGAGTAATTAGCTTCATTAGGAGGAGCCTTCTACAAACAGCACATGTTGCAGCCAAATGATGTGGCATCATCCTGAATGCGCAATCAAGGCCGAAGTGAAGATCATCAAACTCTAAGACCATCCATTTTAATCAGCAATGCACCAGGGCAACTAGAATTGCACTCAGCTGTTAAACTGATAATTGTGTTTGTGGAAGAGATGGTCTGAAAAACACACACACTTCTGTCAATTGACCCACTCTGGAAATTCTTAGTCTATCCACCCTGCTGAAGAAAACTTTTGTTTTCTGTTGTGGGCACTTAGGAGGGCATCTAAACCCAAAATCTGCTGGAATGAGAGAGTTAGGATCCAACAGATCTCCACATCAGCCAGGGTTACACTGGCATAAGTCCCCAACCCTGGCTCAGCCAGAGGTATCTCAGTAAAAGTCCCTCATCCCAGCTCAGCCGGTACAAAGCAAACTGAACTGGCAAAGACTTTGCCAAGCACAGAGTGAATCCGTTTTGGCAGTGGGACCAGGCATCCAGTCAGGGGGTTCGTATGCTGGATCCTAAAACTGTTTCATTCATGTCATGTGACCTGGCAACCAGGAGGAATTTACACTGGCAAAAGGGGAGGTCCAAGTCAATCTCAATTTGACTTGTTTTCCCTTTGACAGGCTTCGACCAACACAGCCAGGAGCAGCCTTGCTCCTAAATGGGGTTTGGATCTGACACATTTTATTTTATTTTGATAAATATTCAGAACTACGTAGTGAGCCCCTCCCACTTTCATGGTTATGGTTATCCTCATTAGTAGGCACATCCATAACTTTCTTATTTTTACTCCTGCCACTGGAGTATAAATGCACTGGAGCTTTGAAGGCAATTGGGACCTGCAAGCAGGTAAGATGGCAATCCCCACACTCAGCTGGAGCTCATCAGAGCTTGGCTCTGGCACCTCTCAGGTGGGTGTCATTGCCATTCTAAGAAAACCAAGGAGAAGTTCATGGTGAGATCCGGCACCACTTTTCCTAGAAAAATAACACTGCTCACACTGCTTTTCTTGAAGAGCTGTTCTTCCATCTGGTCTTGGAAATGCTGTTGTCAGATTGCTTTTGTCTTCTAAACACAGCCAGAAAACTTAACAATGTCTTTAATTTCTCCCGATTAAAGGTTTTGCCAAAGGGGGAAAAAAAACCACTTCCAATTTTCTCATAAAATTCAAACATTTAAGTTTCCTGTGGCAAAAAAGTGGAGATTCATGGAATCATAGAGTTGAAAAGTACCCCAAAAGTCATCTGCTCCAACTCTCTGCTGTGCAGGAATCTCAACTAAAGCATCCATGACACATGGCCACCCAACCTCTGCTTAAAATACGCCAATGAAGAAGAATCCACAACCTGCTGAGGGAGACCATTCCACTGTCTAACAGCTCTTAGTGTCAGAAAGTTCTTCCTGATGTTCAGTTGGAATCTCCTTTCTTGTAACTTGAATCCATGGTTCAGGTCTTATCATACAGAGCAGTAGCAAACAAGCTTGCTTTATCTTCCAAGTGACAGTACTCTTGATATTTGAAGATGGCTATCATATCTCCTCTCAGCCTCCTCTCTTCTAAACATTTGTCCTTATGTAAAACATTTAAAGTATATCACCGAAAGGTATATAGATAAATGAAAAACAAAAATAAAAAAAAACTGACATTTTTCAAGTGGTTTCAACAACTTTTTCCACTATATGTGTTCACTATACTCAGGCAATAGAGGTGAGCATGAGACTTCACACCAATAACTGCATTTTCATAAGCAAAAACAGCCTCCATTGCTTAGACAAATACTACATTGTGTTCATTATCTTTTTCTATGCCTTTTTTTAAAAAAAGAAGACAAGGTGTCATTACATTTGGAAGGATGGCACATCATAATAACACATCTACTTTACGTAATGAAAAATCTGGTGTAGCATTTGGTAAAGAAGCAATTATAATCTATGTTAACACAGTATGTGTGTTTTGCTAGTGATTGATAAGCCAAAGACTTAAACGAAGAGTGAGTTCTGTTTGATGTCAGTCAATTTTGACAGATTTCTCACTTACTCCAGCCACAAGGAAGGTGTCGAGTATATAATTTCCTCCCGCCCGTAAATGAGTTTTGAAAGTTCGAATTCTTTGGAACAAGTTTTAGATTGCACGGTTTTGATGAATGTGGAACAACGAATGCAGTTAAGGAAAAACAGAATCAACTCCAATATTCATCTAGCTCAGACCATGGTTGCACAATGTCTGTCTCACCAAACTGAAGATGACCAACTTCTCTTATATTGTGACTTGCTAGCTGCTTCACAACCCATCATTTTACTGATCACAATCAGGCAGGTAGAAACAGGAAGTTTGTTGGTGTGTGGTGGACCAACATACATGGTTGGTGGACTGAATTCTGCTCAGGGAATCTTGACTCAATGTAGGTCAACTCTACAGCTCAAAATAATCAAGATGGTAAAGGTGATAACAATTGTTCTGAGTATCTCATAGTGAGACAGAGATAAGTACAAAGAAGACATTTCTATGTTTCATTTCAGGACTTTCATGAGGCTCACCTTTACTAGATATGTCTTTCTGTATGTGTGAAAAATAATCCAAACAATGACCTGTACTTGTCAACTGATAATGTCTTTTCCACAAGCGGCCTACACCACGAATTGGACAACATTTTAAAATCTGCTCTCTGCTTTCTTCTCTTTCTAAAAGAAATACTTTTTAGGATGACCCTGCTAGTGAACTCCCCTCCCAAATTTGGAGTGGACCCAGTTCAAACAAATTATTTCAAGACACAACTTAAATTATTCTAAAAATTTTGAATATTGTGGACTATTTGAATCAAGGTGCTGCAATACTCCCAGTGCTGGTTTCAGGAGAGCACATTGGTTTATATTCTTATACACACACCTTCAATTCTCCTCAAAGAGTTACAGCTCCCAGAGTTTCACGGGAAGAGGGATTTATTGTTAAAACAATCTGGAAAATGTAGGTCTTTGAGAAGTATAAGGTAAAGGTAAAGGGACCCCTGACCATTAGGTCAAATTGTGACCGACTCTGGGGTTGCGGCACTCATCTTGCTTTATTGGCCAAGGGAGCCGGCATACAGCTTCCGGGTCATGTGGCCAGCATGACTAAGCCACTTCTGGCGAACCAGAGCAGCGCACGGAAACGCCGTTTACCTTCCCGCCGGAGCGGTACCTATTTATCTACTTGCACTTTGAGGTGTTTTTGAACTGCTAGGTTGGCAGGAGCAGGGACCGAGCAATGGGCGCTCACTCCGTTGCGGGGATTCGAACTGCCGACCTTCTGATCGGCAAGTCCTAGGCTCTGTGGTTTAATCCACAGCGCCACATAGGGGTCTCTTAACAAGTCTCAGCATGCTTAACAAACTACACTTCCCAAGATTCTTTGGAGGAAGCCAGGGTGGTTTAAAGTGTTGATTCTGCTTTAAATGAATAGTGCAAATGGATTATCAGTTGGTTGCCATCCTAAGACATGTTGGCAGTTGTGGAGGGAGGACAGCAATTTGTACCCTGCATAGCTGCTTGCCCATCCCAGCAGTTGCAGAAATTGTAATAAATTATGGGAAATGGTGGATGTTTGCTTAATATGGAACACTGCCTCTACTCTCCCATTCTAATCCACAGTGACTACCTAGAAATGCAGCCGTTGAGTCCCCCCCCCCCATATATATCAAAGGAAACCCAAAACAGAATTATGGCAGCATTATGATGATTGCTGGGAAATATGGTGGACTGGAAGCCTTCTATAATTATCTCAAGGAACGTTTGCCATGAAAGACAAAACTGACTGTCTCAGCAAATCTTGTGGCTAATTTAACCATGGTGGTAAAACTGTCAGTGGTACCCTTTGCTCAGTAATTGACTGGTGCTAAGGAGCATTATGACCTTTGAAAATGTCAGACTCTGAGATGAACCTGGTGTGAAACATCTCCCACCCCTCCCAAGCACGAAGATCCCTGTACAAGTTGGAAATTGTTTTGACACTTGTACAATTACTGACTGACACCAAACCCATTTTGCCTTTTGTTTGCCTGTGAGGATACTCTACTGTGGAAAGCTGTAGGTGACAACGAGTTTAGGATACTTACTTTATTTGTAGATGGATATCATTTTGTTCCTTTTATATTTCTTTAAGAACTTCAGGCAAAAGAGTAATGTCTAAAGAGGACTCTGAGGACTGAACACATTGTAGCTTAAAGGGCTACATTATATTATGGGATGACCATATTCCATTCATTATGTGGCATCTGTATGATGTAATGAGATAAACATCCTCTTTTTAAGCTACTCCACTTCAGCTTCTGGTCGCCGGCTCAGAAAAAAATCTGACTTTAAAGACACAATAAAATATCTGTGCCATCTCCTCTGGTGAAGACCATCTATGTAGCTTGCTCTAGCCATTTCCTTCTCTTTGCCTTTAAAAATTAACTCTACCACTTTAACCTCGCCACCCACAACTTCCTACTGAGGAGCAATCACCATTGGGACTACTGCAAGGGACGAGGGAATGTTTAACCATTTTGCTCTCTGTCCTATATTTCTGATGAACATTGTCCAACACACACACACACAGCTGGGGAAAGGAAGGTTTTCCTTCTCAAGTACAGGATGCCATTCAGATTTCAGAGGTTTGGAAGCAGTTGTTATTCTGCTTGCAGTGACTGGGTGCTGCTAAATCACCCATATCAACCTGAAGGCACCCTATGTTAGACTTCAGGTCTTCAGCTTCTGGGTTCATATATTTCTTTCATTTCCTCCGAAACATTACACAGCAGAACACATTAGTGTCATGACATTCTCTCTTCTAGCACCCTCTCTTCTGCCTCTGGTATTATGATGATACCAGTGACGTCATTGTGATGCAAGCAATGACCTCACAAGAAACCAGGCTTTGTGGAGGGCTCTGACTGACTGCAATGAGAAAAGCACACTCTGATGTTGCTTCAGCCACAACCAACCGTAGACTGGGCCTTAGATAGGGGCAGCATTTCTGTCTCACTTGTTAACTCAACCTTTACGGCCTCTTCAAGTTACAGGGGCCAGGCCCACTTTAGCAGTCTTTTACCCTGAGGGAGCAGGGCAGACGCTGGCTGTACTGCAGCTTTTGTGATGTGGTCCTTGGAGCCAGGAACAATCATGTGACAGGTTTGGGCTGCAGGCACACTGCAACTGTGGGCTCATTTTGTGGATGTGCTTCTGGGGCCTGTTCAGCCTACAATAACCCTTCTGATTCTGTGAGTCCTCATCGCCTAAAAAAGAGGAATCAGATCAAAGAAACATCACAACAGGTGTGGACAATATGAAACACCCTGAACAATATGGAGGTACAAACAAGAGTCAAGTTTAATAGATGTTAAAGGCGAAGGAGGGGTGTGGTTGCCATTTCCAGTAGTAACCATGCATTTGCCTCGACAGCTAGTTCTACCCTAACAGATAAAAAGAAATTCATACCCTCCAACATTTCTCCAATGAAAATAGGGATGATTCCATCATCATCATCATCATCATCATCATCATCATCATCTTCAGTTTAGTATTTATACCCCACCCATCTGACTAGGTTGCCCCAGCCACTTTGGACAGCTTCCAACATATAAAAAACAACAACATAATAAAACATTACACATTTACAAACTTCCCTATACAAGGCTGCCTTCAGATGTCTTCTAAAGGTTGTATAGTTACTTATCTCCTTGGCTCGGGGGTCTCTTAACTCCATACCCTCCAACATTTCTCTGACAAAAATAGGGACTTCCTAAGGAAAAGCGGGGCATTCTGGGATTAAATCAGAAACCAGGATGGTTTCTGTAAATCTAGGACTATTCCTGGGAAATAGGGACACCTGGAAGGTCTGGAAATTCAGAGCACAGGGATGGCAAGCTATGCTGTGAAGCCTAACTGAAAAAGGGCGGGGGAGGGGAGGCAGGCAAGACTATAATTTAAGGATGTGAATGGAATGAAGATGGTCCCATGGCGCTTCATGAAAAGGAAAGCAAGGATGTGTGTGCCTAATGACCTAAGCCCACTCATTAGGATTATGGTTGTGGATAAGCACAGCAGGCCTTATCATTAAATCTACTGCCATCGTTTCCCAAAATACTTAAATTCATTGCAGAAGGGTTATAAAGTACTTCTAAGTGGCTCTTAAAAAACACGCATGCAGGCACATGCACGCGCACAGACACATGGAATCACTCTCTTTTTTCTCTTTAATCCAAAAACAGAAAGCAGCGTAAGTCATTGAATTTACCAAGTGCATTATCTGAAGAGCCATTTCTCTATATTTTCATGTATATATGCATGTCTTTTGTTCAATAATGAAACAAACAGGTTTCATTTTTGCCTTTCCTTTTCCCCTGTCAGGATCTGAATGCGAGAGTTACATCCCTCATTAATGACTCATCCCAGCTAATCTCTATTCTATTCATAGCTTCGCACTGTCTTCTTGCCACGGCTTCCCTTGCCGAACCTATTGTTTCAAATAGGGGGAAAGGCTGTTCTGTGCTCCTGTGGTGTGAGGACATTAGAGTGCCTTGAATCCCCCCTCCTGCAATTATACCCTTCAAAAACATCAGAAGAAATTGAAGTTGGAAGAAATTGGAGGCATTTAAGCTGAGGCTGGATGGCCATCTGTCAGGAATCCTACATTACAGATCTTGCATCGAGCAAGGATTTGGACAGTATGCCTTTTAAGGATGCGTCTAACTCTGTAACTCTACGGTTCAAGTTATGGGGAAATGTGCCGTAAACAAGCTTGCAAAAGGTACATCAGATTCAAGGAAATGTTGTTTTGAAGCTGGTGTGATTATCTGACTCAGCATGCTAGCCACATCATATTGCTCCCCAAAACTGTGCTCTAAACATTGGTCTCCTATTTTCAACAGCACACACATCTTGGAGATAAATGTATAGAAAGTTAAAAGGCTTAGAAAATAGTTGAACTTCATGTACCCCTAAAACCTGGGTTAGGAAGGCACATATTCCAAAAGACAGTAGAGAATCCATTAAATTAAACATTAAATGAAATATAGAATCATAGAATCTTAGAGTCCACCACCTCTCGTGGGAGTCTGCTCCACTGCCAAACAGCTCTTAGTGTCAGAAAGTTTTTTCTAACTTGAAGCCATTGGTTCAAGTCCTACCTCTCCAGGAGAAAACAAGCATGTTCCCTCTTCCACGTGACAGTCCTTGAGATATTTGAAGATGGCTATCATATCACCTCTTGGTCTTCTCTGTTCCAAACTAAACTTACCCAGCTCTTTCAAGCAATCCTTGTAAGGCTTAGTTTACCTTAATCACAGACCCTTAATCATCTTGGCCACCCTCATCTGCACATATTCCAGCTTGTCAACACCCTTCTTAAATTGTAGTGCCCAGAATTGGACAATGTATTCCAAGTGTGGTCTGATCAAGGCAGAATAGGTACTATTACTTCCCTTGATCTGGACACTATACATCTGTTGATGCAGCCTAGAAAAGCATTAGCTATATACTTACTACTGCTGCTGCTTCAACAATATGCAAAGTAAAAGATATTAGCATAAAATAAGTGAATGCAGCAGGAAAACCAGCACCAGACCATAAAAGGACAGATCCCAGGTAAGCTGAAAGAGGTCCGCCAACATAGGAGTGGCAACACCAGATGACACATTGTCCAGGTTTCAAACAAATATGGCAGCAGCCCTAGCTATATGCCTTGGTATCAGTAAAAGTTGCCCGTATCTCTCGTGCTCTTGGGTAACCTTCTTCTCCTTAAAATAGGAGTGGGTAACTTTTGGCTCTCAATATGTTGTTGGGCTGCAACTCCTTCCTGGCAGAGGGGAAATGAGTTTTTAAAATAGTAGTCTACTCCGGGTTGCCAGGTCACGTGACTGAGCCAGCCTAAGCCCCCATCCCTCAAGTCTTGCCTTCATAATGCCTCTTTTGTGGGGCTTACGCTAGCCTCATCTCATCCAGCTGAGCTGGAATGAGCAAGTTATGCTGGTGTATCTTCAGTTGAGCTGGGTTTGAGGACTTAATGCTGGCTGAAATGAAGTTTTGCTGCATCCTAAGCTGCTCATCTCATTCAGCCTTGCCCCCTAAGTCTATATTTTAAGAGGCTTCTTTGCTGGCCTGGTTGATCTGACCATAGTTTTCTTCTTTAGCAGGCCTGGGGCATATGGACTGACTCCTACTACATGTGGGCTTCCAACAGGTTGCTGGCTGGGAACAGGAGGGTGGACTTGATGGGCCCAATCTAGTCCAATCTAGCAGGACTGCTCTTATGTTCCTAAATCCCTAATTGTCATGCTTCAGTTTCTCAGATCAGGGCTCGCTGCAAACCACCTCTTTGGAATATTTGGCCTTGCATAAGTATTAGTTGTTGTGTCTACAGGATTATGTTTCCTACATAGGACATGAACCTAAAGATAGACTTCCTGGCCATGGTTCAAGCACTCCTCAAGACTGTCACTATGGCACAGCAAGCCTGAAAGAAAAAGCTTGGCAGGAACAGAAGCTACACAAAGTATCTGCTTGTAAGTATTTAAAGTGCAATCAGTGTTGGTGTCCATCATGAACCAATTAGATACAGTGGTACCTCGCAAGATGAATGCCTCGTAAGACAAAAAACTCGCTAGACGAAAGAGTTTTTCGTTTTTTGAGGTGCTTCGCAAGACGAATTTCCCTATGGGCTTGCTTCGCAAGACGAAAACGTCTTGCAAGTTTGTTTCCTTTTTCGTAAAACCGTTAATACCCAGGGTGCATTGCTTGAAGAGGTGCAGTTGCGACTTGACTTTGAGGAGCAACTCATAGCACGCGGTGTGGTAGCCTTTTTTGAGGTTTTTGAAGACTTTGGTGATTTTTGAAGCTTTTCCAAAACTTCTTTTGCAGCCATTTGGTAAGTTAAACTTTTAAAACTTTTTTGGGGGTTTTTGGATTTTGGGTTGGGGTGTTTGGAATTCAAGGACTTGGTGTTGGGGAGGGGTTTGCAAGAATCTGGAAGCTTGTGTGGTTTTTTTCTGCATTTTTATGATTTTTTGTGACCATTGGGCCACTCTGCTGTTTTTTTAAAAAAAATTCTGGGTTTGAATTTCTGTGTGGTGGGTGGCTGGGGGAACAGTTTAGGAGGGGTTTGCAAGAATCTGGAAGCTTGTGTGGTTTTTTTCTGCATTTTTATGATTTTCTGTGACCATTGTGCCACTCTGCTGTTTTTTTAAAAAAAAAATTCTGGGTTTGAATTTCTGTGTGGTGGGTGGCTGGGGGAACAGTTGGGGAGGGGTTTGCAAGAGTTGGGGAGGGGCTGGGGGAACATTTGGGGAGGGGTTTGCAACAGTTGGGGAGGGGTTTGCAATTTTTGTGTGGTGGGTGGCTGGGGGAATAGTTGAGGTTTTTGAAGACTTTGGTGATTTTTGAAGCTTTTCCAAAACTTCTTTTGCAGCCATTTGGTAAGTTAAACTTTTAAAACTTGTTTGGGGGGTTTTGGATTTTGGGTTGGGGTGTTTGGAATTCAAGGACTTGGTTCTGGGTTTGAATTTCTGTGTGGTGGGTGGCTGGGTGCTTTTGAATTTTTTGGATGTGAAGACTGATTTTTTTTGGGGGGGGGTTGCGAAGGTAGGAGCTGTGCTGCCATGGGACCCAAGAAGACTGCTGCTGCAGAGGCCGGCGAGAGGAAGAAGGAGAAGGTTGCGCTGGAAATGAAGAAGGAGATCATCCGGAAGCACGACGGTGGAATGCGTGTGACAGACCTCGCCAGGGAGTATGGGAGGAATCCATCGACCATCGGGACCATCCTGAAGATGAGGGAGAAGATCCTTGCGACTGATGCAGCCAAGGGAGTCACCAGGATCGTGAAGAACCGCCCAGCTGTTCTGGAGGAGGTGGAGAAGTTGCTGCTCATCTGGTTAGAAGAGAAGCAGCGTGCAGGGGACACAGTGACTGAGGCCGTCATTTGTGAGAAGGCCAAGGCCTTGCACGCAGACCTTGTCCGGGAACAGACAGGAACCTCAGGCGAGCCAGAAGTCTTCAAGGCAAGCAGAGGCTGGTTTGACTGGTTCAAGACAAGATCTGGAATCCACAGCGTGGTCAGGCATGGAGAGGCTGCCAGTTCTGATGTTCCTGCGGCTGAAAACTTTGCAGCGGAGTTCCTGGAGGTTGTGAAGACAGAGGGCTACGTTCCACAGCAGGTCTTCAACTGCGACGAGACCGGGCTGTTTTGGAAGAGGATGCCCAAAAGGACTTTCATCACACAGGAGGAGGCCAAGTTGCCTGGCCACAAGCCCATGAAGGACCGTCTGACCCTGCTCTTCTGTGCCAATGCAAGCGGCGACCTGAAGATCAAGCCCCTGCTGGTGTACCACTCGGAGAACCCACGGGCCTTCAAGAAACACAAGGTCGACAAGGAGCAGCTGAGTGTCATGTGGCGATCCAACAGTAAGGCTTGGGTCACACGTGTGCTGTTTGTGGACCGGGTCAATCTTGCTTTTGGCCCTGCTGTCAAACAGTACCTGTTGGACAACGACCTGCCGCTGAAAGCTTTGCTTCTGATGGACAATGCTCCTGCTCATCCTAAAGGCCTTGAGGAGGACTTGTTGGAGGAGTTCAGCTTCATCAGCATCATGTTCCTGCCGCCTAACACCATGCCACTGCTCCAGCCGATGGATCAGCAGCTCATCGCCAATTTCAAAAAACTCTACACCAAGGAGCTTTTCAGGCGATGCTTCGAGGTGACTGATTGCACCACCATCACCCTGCGGGAATTCTGGAAGGACCACTTCGACATCGTCACCTGCTTGAAGGTGATCACCACGGCCTGGAACGGGATCAGCCAGAGAAATTTGAATTGCGCTTGGCGCAGCCTGTGGCTGGACTGTGTGGCACCAAGTGACTCTGATGCACCAGAGTCAACAGTGGTGCAGGACATTGTTTCCTTGGGGAGGACCATGGGCCTGGAGGTCACAGAGGAGGACATCAGCGAGCTGGTGGAGGAGCACGACCACGAGCTGACCACCCAGGAGCTGGTCGAACTGCAGGCAGAGGCTGCGCAGGAGCAGGCCTCGCTGGAAGAGGAGGAAGCAACTGAGGAACGGCTGTCCTCCAAAGAACTGAGGGACATTTGCCTGAAGTGGAAGGATGTGCAGGCTTTTGTACAGTGGCACCACCCTGACAAGGACCTGGCACATGACCTTGTGAACACTTTTGATACGAGGGTCATGTCGCCTTTCAGGGAGGTGCTGAAAAGGCGGATGAAGCAGCAGACCATGGACAGGTTCTTCAGCAAGAAGCAAAGAGTGGAAGAGGAACCTTCTTCGAGTTGTCCCCCAGAGTCTTAGAAAATGTACTGTACACTTTGTTGATTTTTAAATGTTTTTCTGTCATGTTTAGAAACTTAATTTATTGTTCCTTCAATTTTTGAAATGCTCTTTACAGTATGTGTGACTTTAAAGAGCACTTAATAAACTCTTGTTGTACCAAATTTGGCTTTGTTTGGACTTTTTTTGACCATAGGAACGCATTAATTGAATTTCAATGCATTCCTATGGGATTTTGTGCTTCGCAAGACAAAAAATTCGCTAGACGAAAAACTCGCAGAATGAATTAATTTCGTCTTGCGAGGCACCACTGTTTTATCATCCTAGCTTCTTTACCACCATAGCCTATGAAGCTCCCTTCCCACTTCTTGGTGAAACGCTTGATGTTCCTTGTATGTTGTGCCAGACTAACTATAGTGGGCTGACTTAACTATAGTTTGTTAAGGGCGCTGGGAATTATAGCTCTGTGAGGGGTAAACTACAATTTCCGAGATTCTTTGGGGTAAGCAAATGTGCTTGAAATGTATGGTATATGTGCTGCCTGTCTGGGGCTGAGTTGCAGGAGTTTTCATTTTAGTTGTGGCACTGAAACAGAACTTCCCACAAATTCCAAATTTTGGCTATGATTTGGAAGATTGCCATCTGATTTTAAAGTTGTTTTAAGAAAATCCAAAATCCAGCCTGAGGAATCTAGTTCTTAGTTCTTACAAAACATGAGACACAGTCTCTCTTGTTTGTTTAGATCAAGAGTAGTCAACCCTTTTATACCTACCGCCCACTAATGCATCTTTCTTGATGGTAAAATTTCCCTACCACTCACCAGTGCTCAATGGAAGGATGATTCAGCTTGTGCCGTAGAACACCCTACCGCCCACCTAGAATCCTGACATGCCCCCTAGTGGGTTGTAGGGACCAGGTTGACAACCCCTGGTTTAGATTCTCTCTCACACACCCCATCCTCTGAAAATCCTGGTTTGTAGCCAACTAAATTTTACTCAGAGTAGATCCACTGAAATTTATTAGTGGATCAAAGTTAGTCTACTCTGAATATGACTAGGATTGCATATTGGTCAATGTGAGAAACAACATAAATAAATTCAGTCGACTTTAACAGTTGAATGTATGGGCTCATGGAATATTAATTTCTTAAGGAAGAGAAGCAAACTCTTCTTCTTCTTCTTCTTCTTCTTCTTCTTCTTCTTCTTCTTCTCCTTCTTTTATTGCCACTTGGTGCAGGAACATTCCACAGCAGCAGACTTCCTTTATTTCTCATCCAGTCCCTGTGAGAGCAATCTAAAATCTGTTTCCAGTGGTTGACTTGCAATATGAGTGAAGGCGAAGAGATGGCAGCCCTGGAAGTGAATACATATTAATAAAGCTGACAATCTCGCATGAATTTCCAAACTGACTAGAAACATTTCTTTCTTTATCTTGGGAAGAAAGAAAATACTGAAATTACCTATACAAATCCCAGGGAAGTCTTAATGAACACATAAGAACAGCAGGCCAAGAACTATAATAATGGGCTGAATTTTAGTCCCTCACTGGGATTCCATCAATGCTTATTAAGCACCTGTGAGAGGCAAAGAGAAAGAGAGAGATCTTAGCACTGTACGCTGTGTCAAGAATTTTGAGAGTTTAATTAGAATGGTAGAATTGTAGAGTTGGAAGGAATCCTGAGGGTCATCTAGTCCAACCCCATGTAATGCAGGAATCTCAACTGAAGCATCTGTGGCAGATGACCACTCAACATTTGCTTGAAAACCTCCAATGAGGGAGAGTCCACCACCTCTCATGAGAGTTTATTCCATTGTTGGCAATTCCCTCTAATAGGGTCTATCACCTCACAAGAGAAGAAGAAGAGTTTGGATTTGATATCCTGCTTTATCACTACCTGAAGGAGTCTCCAAGCGGCTAACATTCTCCTTTCCCTTCCTCCCCCACAACAAACACTCTGTGAGATGAGTGGGGCTGAGAGACTTTCAAAGAAGTGTGACTAGCCCAAGGTCACCCAGCAGCTGCATGTGGAGGAGTGGAGATGCGAACCCGGTTCCCCAGATTACAAGTCTGCCGCTCTTAACCACTACACCACACTGGCAGGATTCCACGCCCCCCCCCAAAAAAAAATAAGGTAGTGGCTTCTGCATACTCACAGAGCAAGTTTATAAATGAAAATCAAAAGTGAGGAAGTGGGGGAACCTTTTGAAACAGCCTGACAATGATCTGAGCTTCCAAGAGGTATGGAATAGTATATTTTTGTGGGATTTAAAGCTGCAGCCAAGTACAACATTCCTACAATGGACATGTTAGGGGATATTTTGTACCACTCAGGGGAAGACTTCCTGTTTCCTCCTGAGCTGGGAAAGACTTCCACTACATGTGACTTGAAGAGGGTGTGGTCTGTTGTACTAGCATGGAGGAGCACATGGCCTCCATGTTCTAATCAGTGTGTATTCTCCATTTTGTGTTCCTAAGAGTTAGGAGAAGTGACTGCTGAGTCGCAGTCACTTGAGACTATTTCCCTTATGGGGCAGTTCATGTAGATATATAGATATGTAACCTAAGCCTGCCTTCAGGGATCTATCTGTGAACCTGAATGAATCTGTGAGTAAACTTATTTTATATTAAGTTTAATCAGATTCTCATGTCTATTCTTTTTAAGAGGGATTAGAAGGCATCTTACCAGGAATCTTAAGTAGTGAGGCTCAGACGAGCCAGCAACAAACTAACTGCTGTGTAATTTAAAAAGGGGGATGTTTGGAACTCTGCTAGGATATGGAACTTGCTAGCACAAGTTAGGAAGGATATGATTAAATAATATATCCTCTCCTACCTCCCTAATCATCCCCACAGTTTTCAATTAGGAAAGGTGGGGTGGGATGGGGAGAATGAAAGAGCCCACTGAACACAGGGAGAAATCCTGCAGTAAGATCCTCTGGGCTGAGTGGGTTTGGGATCCAGCAGATCTCTGGCTGAGTAGGGAGGTTTCTGGCATGGGTGGGCTATGTTGCCAAAATTCCCCACCCTCAGATCATTCAGAGATACACTAGTGTTATTTCCCTCACCTGTCTCAGGCTGGACCCAGCCAGCTGAGCCCATCCCAGTCGTTGAAGAAGAAGAAGAAGAAGAAGAAGAAGAAGAAGAAGAAGAAGAAGAAGAGTTTGGACTTGATATCCCACCTTTCACTCCCCTTAAGGAGTCTCAAAGCGGTTAACAATCTCCTTTCCCTTCCTCCCCCACAACAAACACTCTGTGAGGTGAGTGAGGCTGAGAGACTTCAGAGAAGTGTGACTAGTTCAAGGTCACCCAGCAGCTGCATGTGGAGGAGCAGGGAAGTGAACCCGGTTCACCAGATTATGAGTCCATCGCTCTTAACCACTACACCACGCTGGCTTTCTTGAGTCAGTGTAAACTTTGAAAAGGGGGTGCAGCAGTTGGACCAGAGGGCGCTTCTTGGGTTTTCGGCCTCAGCCACCAAACTACCTTGACCAGCTTTAAGAATTATGCACCTTAACTTATGGGGAAAGAGCAACAAAAATGTCCTAAGTAGCAAAATGTCTTGGGCCAGCCTTCCTGAAGCAGCTTTTATCTGCAGAGCCGATAAAGCGTGTCCTCCCTAAAAGAGGGCACGTGATGCGGTGAGACCTGAAGACTGACCTTCTTGTTGTGGGTGGGTATATTGGACAGCCACAACACCCAACTAGTAGGTCCCTTGTTGCTGGGTTTAATCTGGTCAATGGAGTGCTGTCTCAACGGATTGAGGGACCTATAAATACCTATGCACATGACCCAGAGCTTCCTCTTTTGGTTCGTGCATCGAAACACCCGCCCACCTCTCCCTATGTTTAGGGCTGTGTGCTTGATCTTATTATGCCATCGTGTGTCATCTGTCATTGGGACAGGGGCACGGCAGGAATTTTACCCACTTGGTTGATTGACTGTTGCCATTTGGGTTTTGCCTGCCGCGTAGCAAATCTTCACAACATGTAAGGTTGCGGATAGGCACTGGTTCAGGTGATAGGGATGGGAGAATGGTCTTGCCATCCCTATGTGCAGGGTATTCCGTTAAAGGAATCCAGGGACTCAACTTGGTTTGGTCAACTCCCAAGCGGGGGTTGTGCCCATGCCTGAGTCCAGGGGAGCATCCGGGGAGTGGACATAGCCTGTACCTGGGCTTTCTACCTAACTCAGGTGTTCACCCTTGGCTGACCTATGAAAGAGCTCTGAATCAGCGCTACCTGCAAGGGTGCAGGGAGCTAGTCGAACCAGAGCCTATGCAACCATTCACTTTCTGTAATCAATAAAGTTGTGGCCTAAATTCTGCCCAAAACCCAACTAAAATTTGAGTCAAATGTGTTTTTATTGAGGGGGAGATCTCTGGGTCTGAACACGCAAAGACAGCTGTGTGAAAGAGGGTCTTATGAAAAACCCCATCAAAAGAAGAATGGATAATGAAATTGATGGACTATGCAGAAATGGCGAAGCTGACCGGGAAAATCACGCACCGAGAGGACAATAAATTTAGTAAAGAATGGCATAACTTTATAGAGTACATCAAAGATCACTGTAAACAATTAAAAACGTTAGCAGGGTTGACATAGCACTTGTAATTTATAACGACAAAGGAGAAAAATGGAAATGTAATAATTTAGGTAAATGCAATTAGATACAGAAAAAGGAAGGAAATTTTTGGAAGCCAAATATTATGGTATTAATGTAAACAAGTGTGTGTGTGTGCAGAAAATTGTTTTCGTTTTGAAATTTTGATTTAAAAAAAATAAAAATAAAGAGGGGGGTGTCCTGCAACTTCAAATTGCAGATATGACAGCTTGGTTGTTTTAAAACTGGCTGGGGTGGGCAGCTATGTGGAAGTCCAAGAAGAAGAAAACCTAAAACTATATGTAGTATGTAGGAGATCTTCTTTCTGTGTCATTCACTGCATGTATGCTACAAGCGTATATTCAGAA
Organism: Podarcis raffonei; assembly: GCF_027172205.1. Classification (NCBI taxonomy): domain Eukaryota; kingdom Metazoa; phylum Chordata; class Lepidosauria; order Squamata; family Lacertidae; genus Podarcis; species Podarcis raffonei. The sequence goes on from NC_070608.1 coordinate 71,166,348, forward strand.
CATGGGGGGAAACACCATGCAGTTAAAAGGAGAACTGCATTGCAAATGGTACATTTTTTTAGTAACCACTTTTCTATACTCCGTGGATACAGAATGTTGGAATGTGGCCACAGAACCTAAATGTTTCAGCATTGTTAATTTATCAAAATGTGAAGCCTCTGCTTGTGAAATCCTAAGGGGAGAAACATTTCCTGAAAACCTCTACTTAACTTGGAAAAAAACCCCAACCAGGCTGTTTTTCAGTTCCCTTGCATGACCTATAAAGGGATGGAAGTGAGAAATGACAGGTTGGAAGCAGACAAATTTTATATACTGTGGGACCCAAGTGGCATGGGGTTTTCTCATAGACTAGGGCACCTTTTATCTTCAGGTCTGCAGTTCACATGAGGGTCAGGCTGGCAGCGGGCAAACTAATTTTCTGCAGGCAGATGGTTAGTGACCTTTGCAAAGGAGATCAGTGCTTTTAGCCTATGGACTTAACGGGCAGCATTTTCCTCCAGAGTGGTCAGTAAAGGGTACCCTAGTCAGCAATCTGAATGCTAAGGTTAAGGCTGCATCGTGTGAACTTCCCTACTGCACTAAATGCTTATCCTTCCAGGACATTAGAGAAGGACATCCTTGGACACATTAGTACTCACAACAGTCCAAAATCTCCCCCACTCCCACTTCTGCTAATGGTTCCTTTTCGACCTCACTGTCCCCTAGAAAAAATAAACCTCTTTGAAAAACTTCAAAAGTCTTGGCTGAAGCCACACTAAGATCCTCAGTTTTGATCCTGTGTTTCTGAGCACAATTCAGAGTGTTGGTGCTGACCTTTAAAGCCCTAAATGGCCTCGGCCCAGTATACCTGAAGGAGCATCTCCACCCCAATCATTCTGCCCAGACACTGAGGTCCAGTGCCGAGGGCCTTCTGGCGGTTCCCTCACTGCGAGAAGCAAAGCTACAGGGAACCAGGCAGAGGGCCTTCTCAGTAGTAGCACCCACCCTGTGGAACGCCCTCGCATCAGATGTCAAAGAGATAAACAACTACCTGACATTTAGAAGACATCTGAAGGCAGCACTGTTTAGGGAAGCTTTTAATGTGTGACATTTTAATGTATTTTTAATCTTTGTTGAAAGAGTGGATGGGGAAACGCAGCCAGATGGGCGGCATACAAATATATTATTATTATTATTATTATTATTACTACTACTACTACTACTACTATTCTAACTGTGTTTATCGATGTGCAAATCAATATTAGCTAATTTGTCAGCATGTCTTCAGAAAGGAAAAACCAAAATGTCCCTCTGTTTTGCCACCCTATGGGATTGATCAGTGGTGGCTATTTTTTCTAGAAAAAGAGGTGCCGGAACCCACCCTTGTACTCTTATAACGGCAATGGCACCCACCAGAGAGGTGCTGAAACTAAGTTCCTGTGAGTTCCAGCTTGGGGAAAAAGTCCTGAGAAAGTCCATCAGGAGGTGGAGCCAACTAATTCTCATATTGCTCCCTTCCTCCTCCCTGCTGAGTTCTACCATGGTAGCACAAAGACAGTGTGTCAGGATGTTCTCAGCAGGTTTTCAGATTATACACAGCTCTTCTTCAGGTTTTGATTATGAGAGCAAAAAATAAACATCCAATAGTCTAGATAGAAACAACTGGGTAGTCAGGGTGATGGTTAGTTGGTTGCAGAAGTTTACTGGCCATTCCTGTTGGCATGGAGATAGTCTAGGTTGAATACAAACATGCCATTCTGATGTCATGTGTGATGTCACAAAGAGGATATGCTTTAAGTCTTGGTAAAGCCAAAAACAGTTAACAGTCAGACTGCATCTCAGCATTGTCAAGATGGATTTCCATAATAGGTGATGAATAGTTTTATTTGAGGGGTATATTAACTTTTACTATTGGGGGAAAGTTTTAGATTGGTCTGCCACTTTGTAACCCTTTCTTTCTCCTCCCTGGAAGGGCAGAATGGGGAAGTGGTCCACCATTCCTCCTCCTCTGCCTAGACACAGTGCTGACAGACATTGCCACCTCCTGGAACAGGCAGTGTCACCCCTAGACTGGTGTAAGAAAGAAGGCAGGCAATGGGGGGCAGACAGAGGCTGGTGGGACAGTGTCCAATATTTTACCAAAAAATATCTACCTCTACTGTGAGTGGCAAGACAAAGAGAACCTTTTTTCTGGCTATTTTTCAGAGGTGGTGGGGTGTAATAGGTGAAATAAGGTGCTGGGTTTTTGTTTGTTTTTTTGCCTTCAATGTTAATAATAGAATGTAATATGACCAGGGCTTTTTTTCAGCCAGAATACACTGGAACTCACTTCTGGCATCTTTCAATTGGGTACCACTACCATTATAAGAGAACAAGGGAGGCACACCTGGTGAGTTGTGGCACCTCTTTTTCTAGAAAAATAGCACTGAGTATGACTGTCTCCTTCTGAGCATAAAGAGGGAGGGAGGGAGGGAGGGAGGGAGGGAGGGGGAGAGAGAGAGAGAGAGAGAGAGAGAGAGAGAGAGAGAGAGAGATGCTGGCTTCCATATTTTCCCAGAAATGCATGCTTGGTAGGCATGTGGTATAATTCCTTAGGTTGTCACGGCGTTGTGGAGGTGAAGTGACAGCAGGAGCTCTTCTCTGACCATTACTGCCACTACAGGCAGGATCATGCAGAAATTGTTATTATTTAAGAAATGAGAGAATATCACCAGAAACAGCATTTTTACAAAGGAAGGTGGAGCAGGAGAAGAAAAGATCCGCTGCTGCCACCATGGTCAGCTCTTAAGCAACTCTTTCTCTCTGACCCTCTTCCTCTGCTGTTATTGTCATCTTCTTCTAAGGTTACAGGGAACCAGACAGAGGGCCTTCTCGGTAGTGGCGCCCACCCTGTGGAACACCCTCCCTTCAGATGTGAAGGAAATAAGTAGCTATCCTATCTTCAAAAGACATCTGAAAGCAGCCCTGTTCAGGGAAGCTTTTAACATTTAACGCTGTATTGTTTTTAATACTTGATTGGGAGCCACCCAGAGTGGCTGGGGAAACTCAGCCAGATGGGCGGGGTATAACTTCAACAACTTCTTCTTCTTCTTCTTCTTCTTCTTCTTCTTCTTCTTCTTCTTCTTCTTCTTCTTCTTCCTCTTCTTCCTCTTCTTCTTCTTCTTCTTCATAAGCCTGCACCACCAACTGAAACATGCAAACCTTCGGTGCTTTCGCATACTGAGAATTCTGACTCACAGCCATCAGTTAAGTCCTCACACAGCAGTTAAACTAACTTTCACCGGAACAGACAGAAAACTTTCCACATCAAATACATTACAATACAAACGTCAGGACACATTACACAATGCCCATTAAAACATAATTCAGATAAACAGGATTTTACAGCCATCTATGTTACTGGTATCTTCACAACTGTGGACGTTCCTCGCAAAAAAGTAATTTTAAAATAGCATGATGTAGCCAAAACTTTTAAGTTCCATTTCCATGGGAGACCTGAACTAAGTGTCCTGCAACTGGGTGCCCACTTCAGGTTAAGCCTTCTGTTGTTGACATGGGTGTTTTCAATGGAAAAGGACAGAGCTATTACTAGATACCATGCCATCAATGTCAATTATCTCCATTTTGAAGTTTCTTCAGATAAGCAGTCAGCCCTTCATGTAGCCCCTTAGCAAAGAAGCAACAAAGGCAGAACAATGCAGGCTGTCATTGGAAATAATAGCAAAAGCAACCTCTTTTCCTGATGCCTAGATTCAAATGTGCAGTTTTTGGAGAGGCGAGCTGAAGCACTCAAATGTGCAGCCTGAAGAAGCATTCCTTATTTACCCCCTGCTGCAAGACTTCATTCCAAAATGACAACTTGCACAACACATGAAAAGTGTCACTCATGGCACAATATTTCAGGGTATGTAAAAATTTCATATGGAAGCGCAATATCCCAGGGTCTGAAACTAGGAATCATCGTCCATCAACCTGTGCTGTAAATAATCATTAAATGCAAAATACCCTCTCCTGCGGTGGCATATAATAATAGCATTGCTGTCCTTTTATAAGCTCGAGTCTGGATCCCAGGTACATTTCAGTCACTAAAAAGTTGCCAATTCATTTCTTTTATGTGTTTTGCTCATATGGAAATGAACAGAAACAGACTCCAACAACACAGAATGGCCATGCTAAGATGAGAGTTGAGCCTTTATTTCGTGGAAAATAATATTCTATTTTTAAATATATATTTTTAGCTACTGAACTGCTGGAGAATTTCAGTCACCCCCTGGAAAAATACTCAGCAAAATGGCCTCACCATTTGCACCATCCATGATTTTTAGATGTAACTGTGGATCCAGTTTTAATATTGTTTTGTAATATTGTTATGCACCACTCCAGGCTTCGAGCAGTGTGAGATTCCAGGGGTACCAGGTGTGCATACCAGGGTTTATGCTCCCTTTCGGACAATGAGATACAGTGGAGACTGTGGTGTTTTTATGCTGTATGGTTTATATACAACCTGTGCCTACTCTGGAGGGGGCTCTGAGCATCACATCCGAATCAGTGCCAGCTTCTTCCAAAGGAAGCAGCATCCCTGCCCTGCAATGTGCCTGTCCCCAAGAATGGTCACATCCCACCTGTTCTAACCTTGCTAACCTAAGCTCTGGTCATTTGTAACACAGAGAAGCCCCACTCATCTGCATTCTCACACCTGGTTCTTTGATGCTAAAGGATCATTAACCCCAGGTTCAGAACAGCCTTTACCAAAGGTGTCATGGGCTTTGAAGATGCTCAAATTCAGGATGAAAGGGGGAAATGTGCTAAGAGGAAGGCATGCTTGGCAAACCCTCACCGTCATCAATTTCCACCCAGAAACCTATGTCCCCACTGTGGAAGGACGTGTGGATTCAGAATTGGCCTCCACAGTCACTTACGGACTCACTGTTAAGATCATGTTCATGGAAGACAATCTTACTCGGCTACAAGTGATTGCCAAAGAAGATTTTAGGAGGAAGCAATAGGCTTAGCCTTTACTCTATCTAGTCACCCTCTCTCAGCTCTTCTAATATGTACTAACTAATATGAACTATGAACTAATATGAACTAACTATAGAGTTTTGTTTAACAATTTGTTTCGGATGCAAAGGGGCCCAGGTCAAATCCCAGGTAGAGATGGGAGAGAATCCTGTCTGAAATCCCAGAGAGCTACTGCCATTCAGGGTAGATGATCCTGATCTTGATGGACCACTGGTCTGGCTCAGTATAAGACAACTTCCTTTGTTCCTGTGAAACAATGTTATCTTCACAAATATAAGCTTAGGCTGAGCAATAGTTACCGACCCAAGATCATCGATTGTGTTTCATGGCTGAGCAGGGAGTTGAACCCATTCAGCACTTTAACCATTACAGCGCACTGCCTCAGAGCATGGGGGAACCAGGTTTATTTTGCTTTGTTTAAGCATTTATTAGCTACATTCTCGGTCCCCAGTGCAGAATCCAAAAACGGCACTCCGGTTAAAACAAAGAAACAATTGCAAACCGTGAAAGATGCATAAAAGGGCAGAAATACAAAATCACCCATAAGCAGCCACAGTCAGAACAGAATAGAAGAGAATAAAGCAAATTCAAAACAAACACAGCAGTTAAACACACATTCAGTTTTCCATTAGGAAACCCATTTGAAAAAAGCCATCTAATAATAACTTGACTTTAGAAAGCCATCAGCATGAGGGCCGATGGAAGCCCCACTAGCAAGAGCATTCTATTATGTGGTTGTCTCGGCAGAAGAAGCCAGGCTATGAAACCCCTGCAGTCTTCACCTCCCAAAAGGGCAGGATGCAAGGAAAGAGGAAAGTGCGTATCAGAGATGCTCCCCGAAGTCCGCAGGCCTCAGATAAGTCTGAAAAAGTCAGAACCAGCACTTTAAATTGAGCCTAGAAGCAAAGTCAGAGAGCTTGAGCTAAAATAGGAATTGTATGCTCTTTGAGACTTGTCTCTGTCTGGAGGAAGGCCACAGCTTCTAACCGTAGCTTCCAAGCCACCTTCAAAGGTAGAAGGCAACCCGTTTGGCCTGTGCTTGCAATGCCTATACAGAAAGAAAGTGATTTATTGGGTAGAACAGAGAGGACAAGTGAGAGAGGTGGCATACAATCCCTCCAACCCAAATGAGTTTTTCTTCTCAGGCCCACAGTACAATGAACAGCTAGATCAATAACTGAGTGGCAGGAACTGTACGCTGAATGCCCCTTGATCTGAGATACATATTTTTAGAATATTATTGAGAATTTGTATCAATTAGAGCACAAGGAGAAGGGGACGACAGAGGACGAGATGAATGGACAGTGTTCTCGAAGCTACCAGCATGAGTTTGACCAAACTGCGGAAGGCAGTGGAAGACAGGAGTGCCTGGCGTGTTCTGGTCCATGGGGTCACAAAGAGTCGGACATGACTAAACGACTAAACAACAACAACAACAAAGTATCCTGCTTCTGATCTTTCGATGCTGGGGGTGGGGGGAGGAAGCAGCTGCCAGAACAATTTGTTTGACTGATTCAAAAAAGCAAGCAAACAAAAAACTCTTGAGGGGTGTTCTTCACAATGGAGAGATGCCTCACTGACTCATCTTCCATAGGGCATCTTTTTTATGCTGTGGATCTGGCATGCACTGTTTTTTGCAGAATGTGAGATAGTAGCTTTGGGCTACGTTTTCTAAAAGAAAAGATTTTAAAGTGCAAATAATAATAATAATAATAATAATAATAATAATAATAATAATAATACAATATCTTTTGCTTCTATCTAGTAAAGAAAGAGTAATCATGATTGCATTACAAGTTGCCAGCAAGAATTTCGAGTGAAGGCGTGGAGACTCCCCACATTATGTGGAAAACTCATGTGGTTAAGATACTATCTCATTCAGTAGTTTGGCGAAGTTGCAAGACCGAGGTTCTCTCAGGCTGCAGTCCTACACAGTAAGCCTATAGCTTACGTGGGACTTACATTCCAGAGATGGTGCCTAAAGCCAAAATCCCTTATAGTCAAAGCACCTGAGATGCAATGGTGAGTAGGACTGCCAAAGTCTTTTTCCTAGATGTCTGCCCCCTTTCCACCCCCCTTTTATTTTATTTTTTACAAAATTGCCAAGCATGTAAAGTTAAATGTGCACAACCTAAATGTGCCTAAATGGGCTTATCATATACTGATTTGCTTGTCTAAGTCATATGTATGACAGAGGGAGATATGCACTTGTATAGATATATTCATGTGGCTGCATACATGTGAAATCTATGCATGAAAGTCTGTGACTGAGTTACATGTGTGTCTAGTCTTATGCCTGAGTTAAGTGTGTGGGTGGGTGGGTTTAGGACAATCAGGAGTTGGCTGGGGACACACTTTGAGCGTTGCCCACAGCATCATCGCATGTAGCTTATGAGAGCGTTGCCCATCTTTCTCTGTGAGGAAGCTTGTGGGCATCTGGATTGTGTAGCACACTTAAATACACATTTTCCTTACAATTGTCCTACTCACGTAAAGAGACCTATTGATAAATATAAACATGGGGTGTTTTAGAACAGAGGCAGCCCATCTATGACCCTCCAGAAAGTAGCAGACTTTGAGCTCTCAAGTATCAGTGGCACCCTGTGCGACACAAAAAATTAGTGCCTCCTCACATCTTGGGCTCCATTTTACAGCATTGTTTTGGTGCCCCCTGAAGCATGGTGCCCAGTGCTACCCTAAAACTGCCTCTGCTCCCGATGTCGCTGAACAGCTACCACCAGCACCTGCTCCTTTTATAGGGCCTTGGACCCTACCTCAGTCTCCTTGCTGGCCCAGTTTGAGATGGTCAGGTGACTGCTTGCTCTGAATTAAGGCCTCACCATCCCTTTTACCTGGTGATGTCTAGGAGTTAAACCAGGAGCAGAAGTTTCATATGAGGAAAAACAATAATAATTCCCCATCTGCTGTCTGAGCTGGGGGTTATGTGCCTTAGTTTTAAGTCAAGGCTAGAGTGCCATGATCGTCTAACTTTAAGAGGATAATACTCTTAAAGTATTAAGATAATACACATAAAGATAATGAGGAAGGGTTGTAGCTCAGTGGGAAAGGAAGCTCCCTCCCTCCCGGTTTGTTGGTGAGCGTCGCTGTCGCGCTGCCAGCAGAGGCTCTTGGAAGTGACTTGTGGAGAAGATGGCACTGGCTGAGGTGAGCTCCTGGGAACATGGAGGGGGCAATGGCTGCTGCCGCTGCTACTGAGTGGCTAGACCCGCTGTCCTACTTCACCTGCCCGGTGTGCCCGGAGGTGTTCAAGAGCCCTGTGAAGGTGCCCTGTGACCAGGCATTCAAGGATTGTCTTAAGCCAAAAGAGCCAGTTTGTGGAGTTTGCCACAGTATCCTGTCTCATGGCAGCAGAGCTTTCAAAGTGGAAAAGCAAATTGAAATGACAGTGGTAGAGAATCTGCTTTTCATGCTGAAGGTTCCAGGTGCATTCCCCGACACCTTCAGGCAGAACTGGGAAAGATGTTGTGGTGATCACACAGGGTCCCTGGATGTTTGACAGTCTATTGATCTCTGTGCCACCACTGTGATTGCTTTCCCGCTGCCACCAACCCGGTTCTCTCAGGTACACACAGAGTCCAGACAGTTGTTAACATTAAATCAAATAAGCAAGTTTATTTTATAAGCCTTAACAAGTTTATGGTTTCAGATAATTTTTCTTGTCAGTTTCTTAATCTTAGTTTCTATACCGGCTTATACCTTTCCTAAATAACTGCTAACTGATTATCCCAACTGTCTATCTGACTCCTATCAGTTTCTCTCATTCTCTCACAACACAACTCGACCAACCCACAGACTTATCCTCCCTCTTCCTTCTCCAACTCCCAACTGACTTCCCAACAACTCCAACTCTAACTCTAACTCCTCCCCTTGGGTTCCCACTGGCCAATCACTTCACACTCATTTAACCCTTTCCTTATGACCCACCTAGGAGGGCAAACGCCACAGATGTGCTGCCTGAAACTCTTGAGAGCTTCTGCCAATCTGTGTAGACAATACTAATCTAGATGGTCCATTGATCTGGCTCAGTATAAAGCAGCTTCCTATGTGCCCACATTCTGGAGAATTTAGCAAAGTGAGGCAGTTCTCAGTAAGAGGAACACCTGGGCTCCAGCAGCCCCATGTCTGCAACAAGGCCTTTTGATTCTGCTCCTTCCTGACCTAGGGCTGTTTTCTGCAGTGGGCCTTCTCCTCAACAACCACTTTCCTGTGATAAAAGGGATAAGGTTAATTCAGGGATGAAGTTAATTTCATTAAGCATGAATTCTAGAGCAAGATTTCCCCAGGTGAATAATGCTTTTAGTTCTCAAGTGGATTGTACTGAGCATGCCTTGACCTTAACATTTTCACATAATTCTCCACTCCTTGTCCTCCTCTCAGGAAACCATGACCTCTCATGATACTCGTCAGATTCCAAGCAGCTGAAACACCTCACAGCTGGCCCATGACAGTACCTCAGATGCAAAGGACTGACTATTCACAATGGCCCATTCCAAATAAAATAAAAATTCTTAGTACCATTGGATTAGTCTCCAGAAACCTTGATAATTCTGGACACAATCTGTAGTGCCCTGGAGAGAACTTCCTCATTAATTCTTATCACAATGTGTTGGTAACACAACAGGGTAGTGCTCTGGATGTTATGCTGAGAGAGGAAAGGCAGAAGTTATCTTTAAACATCTGCTAGATTTACTAAGAAAATTGCTTGACTTCTGTAGCATGGAAACATTAGAGGTTTAATTGATAAAAGTGAACTAATACTGGGAAAACAAGTCTTGTTCGCAAGACTCTAGAACCTGAAAAAGAAGAAGACAATGCACGTACTTTTGTAACCTAAGAAAATCTTTAATAACAATTATCTTTTTACAAAAATCTCTACCCTATATTTTTATTTTTTAAAAAATATTATTATTATTTTGAGCCACCCCTCTCCCAAATGTATATGCAGTGTTGCATCACAAGACATCACCCCCCAAGAGGAATTCTTATGGAGTGGGGAGATGACATCTGTCAAAACAGCTCCCCTGCTACTAGGACTCCAGGGAGCAGCAAAAATTCTGTTTATAGTTAAGACTCAAAGGGATAAACACCAACAGCAGGAAGTGCTACCTATCAACACACACACACCCATTTACAAAACCCACCCCAAAACTCACCATTGTGGAGGAAGATTTTGCCTTAATCCTAACTAACATCCTTAGCCGATTTAAGCAGAGAAAGATTCTATCTAAACTATTCCAGGGGTGACAAGACTGAGGTTTCTGCCATATGCTTCTCATTTCACTTGAACCATGAGGTCTACCAGCTTGGACTAGGTACAGAGTAGCAGGACCACGTACACTTAGAATTAAGAACAAAGGGGTCTATGAGCACATACTCGGGCCAGTGAATTGTTTTCATGAAGGGAACTAAGATGATTTCCTATCCATTCTGAAGGAAATCAGCTCTGAGTGCTCACTGGAAGGACAGATCGTGAAGCTGAGGCTCCAATACTTTGGCCACCTCATGAGAAGAGAAGACTCCCTGGAAAAGACCCTGATGCTGGGAAAGATGGAGGGCACAAGGAGAAGGGGATGACAGAGGACAAGATGGTTGGACAGTGTTCTCAAAGCTACCAACATGAGTTTGACCAAACTGCAGGAGGCAGTGGAAGACAGGAGCACACAGCTTGGTGTGCTCTGGTCCATGGGGTCATGAAGACTTGGACATGACTAAACGACTAAGCAACAAGATCATAGTCCTACCATTCAAAAAATAAACTGGTGATGAAGTATAAATTCCCATTTTGGACATAACGACTAACTGTGGTTTCATTAAACCAGTATGTAAGGAAGGAGGAAGGGGGAGACAAGGAGCGGGGAGGGAGTGTGCCTAACTATGGTTTGGCAGGCTGCGGATCAAAACTGAGCCTGAGTATTTTATAGACTGTTAGGCAATAATTTGTCCGGTAGGCTATGTTTGCCTTTGTAGACCATAAGGTGTGAAAGTCTGGTTTATCGCATGATAATCTTATGCAGAAGTTATTCTCTGCAACTATGTAAAATTTGGATGGGCATAAGAAAAAGATCAATCTTATCAAAAAAATCAGATAGATTAGGAATATTTTCAATCCATATCTTCAGTACTCCTCAGCATTATTTGCCATCACATCAGTAAATTTAAGGGATAGAAATGGACTTTGGAATCTAAGTTTATGAAATGCTTTATTTTGTGGACACACAAAAGCTCCATTTTGTCCTATTCCACTCTGAAAGTAATAAACTGTGCAGGAGGTTTAAAAGGAATCAAGAAAATCATGCACAGAATTCTATTGGGGAAAAAACATTTCCTGAGAATTATGTGCATGAATTTCTTGGATTATTTTAAACCAGACTAAGGGTTGGTTCACACATGATGCGACCTGTGGCAGCAAGGGTGGCATGCATGTATGAATGAGCCAACAGAATCAACTATCACAAACAGAAATTCTTCTTTCACATCAGCTCAAATATGAGCTTCTTACTAGAGTCTACTAACTGCACACCTACACAACCTGTGTTCAACCAAGCCAAGTTCAGCTCATCCAACCATGTATAGCTTCCCAGAATAGGATGAATAAACATCTAGTTTTTGCCCTTCACTTGAGATTGCAAAAACAAGTACCACACAAACCATAATACTCTGCTAGTGTTTTGTGCTGGGCTTAGTAAAGTTGGAAATCTCCAACTGTTCTCATCTAGTGGTGAGAAATTAGAGCCTGCCACACATGCTAAATGTGACCCATAATTCTTCCTGAATGCTTTACATTTCTGATATTATGCCTGAAAAGGCTCTGTTGAAAGGGTTGTCCTCTGTACATTTCTCAATAAAGTCCCTCAGCACTTTTCTTGGGTGGGGGGGCACTCAATGTGGTGAGATGCAACCAGTCCAATTGTAAAAGCAATACTCTAGAAAGAAGCATGGAATGTTCAATTGCTCTGTTCTTCCTTGATATGCTGAAGACATACTACTATATGTGTGTGTGCATAGTTCCAAGAAATTATTTTCTCAAAAATATGAGGGGAAAGTGGTTCTCTCTCCAAGTCCTATCCATGGTACGCTCAGAGAGTATATGGTCATTGTCGCAGAGATAGGAAGCTTGTTTAGTATCTAGCTCTGCAATGGAAATCTACTGTGATTGAGGAGGAGGAACATTTAATTGAGAAGAGCATTGTAATGCCTGTTCTTACCCACTGATATACAGTGGTACCTTGGGTTACATATGCTTCAGGTTACATATGCTTCAGGTTACAGACTCCTCTAACCCAGAAATAGTACCTTGGGTTAAGAACTTTGCTTCAGGATGAGAACAGAAATCATGCTCAGGCGGCGCGGCAGCAGCGGGAGGCCCCATTAGCTAAAGTGGTGCTTCAGGTTAAGAACAGTTTCAGGTTAAGAACGGACCTCCTGAACGAATTAAGTACTTAACCCAAGGTACCACTGTACTGCTTAAGGGGAGTGGGAATCTCATATGATTTAAATTCCTTCCTGCTACATGCATACACAGAGTGTTGAAATAAGAATAGCGAAAGCACAGCTAAGAAGCTCAAATCATATATATGACTGACACCCTTCTTTGGAAATTAAGCCAATGTTCAGACTTGAACATTCAAAAACTTTACTTGCAGAAACTTACAGATGAATTAAAACATAATGTTTACAGTCATGTGTTTCTCGAAGCATGGGCTTACAGTCCTTGTTCTAACTTCCAAACAACTGTATTTTCCTCTTCTGAGAACTCAGCACTCAGTCGTCTGTATCTCAGTTGTCCATGCCTTGCAACTCCTATTAGAGATTTCCACTTTTACCTTCTCCTGAAGCTTTAATCTCTTTCTTTAAGCAAAGAAAATACACTCCAACACTCTATTCAACTTAGCAGTGTTCACAGTGGATTTCAAAACACAGCCATCCTGCTTCACATAGAATAGAATCTCTCCTTCATGAAGTACCTCCCATGTGACCAACATTAGTCAATCAAATGAGAATGACTAGAGAACTCTCTAGAATTCACTTACCAACCAGTCAAATTTAAACACATAGTAATGCATACAAGCATTTACAATTTCAGTGAATTAAATTACTATACTTAACACACAGTAGGTCCTTGTAGCAACACTCTGAGCTGTTTTATGACCTTTTCATTACATCAGCGTGGAATTCAAGAAGCCCCAAATGCAGAGATTTGTAAGTTTGTAATATATGAAAATGAAACAATTATTAGCATTGCTGCTCATAATCAAATACCTATTTAATTAAAAATATATATACAAAAGTATCCTGGTTCCAAACCTGACAACTTTCTTACCTCTCTGTCAGATGGTCTGCTCTGTCAGATGGTTGGAGGAGCTTGCCCAGGCATTCTTCCACCAGCAACAGATTGTCCAAAGCACAAATTATTGCCCTGAAACATTGAATGAGGAACAGCTGCAAAAAGAAGAATGGTAAAAAAGTAAAAAAAAATAAAATCAATTTATTGGAAGAGAAAACACACACATGTAGACTGAATGATCTCATGAGATTTTGCCCTGAGGCAAGTTGGATGGCATTATTGATAACAGGTTCTTGCCAAGAGACAAACTATATTTTGCCACTGAGGAGGCAACTAGAGATGTTCTGTTCAGAAAATCTTGATGTCAAGCTTATTCACATGGATTTTTTCTGTAATTTCTCTCTCACCCCTTGATCCTGAAAAGGTAGTTATTTTTCTTCAGCCAGTTCTACTAAAAATATGAACAAATCTTGCATATTATCGGCATTTGTGTACACATTCTTATACAGTGGTACCTTGGTTTAAGAACAGCTTAGTTTATGAACAACTTGGATTAAGAAAACTGCAAATCCGGAAATAGGTGTTTTGGTTCGTGAACTTTGCCTTGGAATAAGAACATGTTTCGCTTCCTGTTGAGTGTGGTCCATTTGTAAATTGAGTCCCCGCTGCTATGGGAAACCACGTCTTGGTTTAAGAATGCTTTGGTTTAAGAACAGACTTCCAGAACAGATTAAGTTCTTAAACCAAGGTACCACTGTACGCATATTACAGGACTATTTTATATACAGATTTCCTAAAGTAACCAGCACTTAAACAGATAGTGCAGCAATGCATGCAACACTATAAAAATCTGAAGAAAATAAGAGAGGTGAAATCACACAGGTGTTCTGGGAGGGAATTTCTTATTTGATATTTATTCCAAGTTTTCATAAAATTCCCAACATATGAGGATAGTAGATTTGTAAACTCATAAAACTAAGCTGGCAGAAGATGACTGTGTAGATGTATTCATTTGTAGCTTTGGAAAACAACCTATTTAGTCCAGCCACTAGTGTCAGAATAGAATCATGCTGCATTTGTGCTTGTCCACTCTTGTGAAGTGAAAAAGCAAAATACACCCCACTGCCACTCTTAACTAAAGAGCCTTTACAAAAAGAAAGAAAGAAATACAGAAAACTGTTGCCCAAAGTTGCATGTTCTATCTAAAGAATGTCAGAGAATTCTGACCAAAAAAAAGGGAGCAGAAGTTGCCATTGTTTGCTTATTTGTCCCATGCCCAAAATGGAAATCAATCCAATAAATATGATTGGTATTCACTGTTGTTGCTTTCCGTCCACAAATTATACATAAAGCAATTCACTACATTCCTCTGCAATTGTATTATGTTTCCTTTGCAGTGACATGAACAGGGTGGAATAAGGCAAGGACAGTGTCAATTACAGAATTAATTGCCTAAGTTTTGCCACAGAGGACAGGGAGACGAAAAACATGTTTTTTGAAGGAAGACAAACTGCAGTGGGATGGAAACTGCACTGCATTTGATGACTGCAAGGCAGTATAGGAAATGGCTTCTGATATCCCTGGTTTTATCATGCTTTATGGAAAACCTGACCTAGTGTTGTATCGTGAGTAGCATCTAAGATGGCATCAGCCTGACATCATAACTGCCTAAAGATTCAACTGCTTTTATGGCCATCTGAGAGGCTGCACTCATTGCATTAAAAATGGTGCTTCCTTCTTTCAGCCAGGAGTTGAGAGTAGGAGCTCATCCAGACTTCCACTTGTCCTACCTCTCTCCTCCAGGAAAACCCAATCTTTATTGTAGAATTGGAGCGAATGTCAATTGGCTTTTCTGCAGATGGGCATTTGCTCCGATTCAGTGCTAAAGAGTTTTTTTTCTCGAGGAAAGTGGTAGGACAAAGAGAAAACTGCTTTCTAGACACAGGTCAAGAAGAAATGTAGATGAGTCCTTGGTTACATTGTCTGGCTATATAGGAATTGGCAGGAAAAAAGAGTTATATGATTCCTAGCGGTGTCTGTCAAGAGGATTTCTGAAGGAGAATCTCTGTATTATGTACTGCTTCAATGCTTTTAACCTAGTAGTGTCAAACTAATAAATAAAGTTCTTGTTTCTCTTACTGGGCTTAACCTCTGCCAAGAAAGTCATGGAGTATCTCCAGAGAAAGAGCAGCATTCACTCATGTGAGCTCCCCCCTGTAATCTGACTTGGCACAGGTCTACCACCTCAGTGAGAACTAAGGCTTTGAAAACCTGCACAGTTTTCTCTCATTCCACCCAACGTGTTGAACTTGCCTGCCAACTACATCAGGCGGCTTCCACTGACCTTCGGCAGGGGATGTTTCCTCAAAGCCTTTTCCTCTTCTCTGAATTCTTGAAAGAGGAAACCTTGTCAGAGAGGTAGAGCAGGGGTTTTGCTCCAAACCGTTGAAGCTGTTGGGGAAAAAAATCAAGCATCTCATTGCATAACAGGGATGGAGAACTGTTTTTCCATCCCTCTAGTCTAGTCCGTATAGTTAAAGCTATGGTTTTCCCAGTAGTGATGTATGGAAGTGAGAGCTGGACCATAAAAAAGGCTGATCGCCGAAAAATTGATGCTTTTCAATTATGGTGCTGGAGGAGCCTCTTGAGAGTCCCATAGACTGCAAGAAGATCAAACCTATCCATTCTTAAGGAAATCAGCCCTGAGTGCTCACTGGAAGGACAGATCCTGAAGCTGAGACTCCAATATTTTGGCCACCTCATGAGAAGAGAAGACTCCCTGGAAAAGACCCTGATGTTGGGAAAGATGGAGGGCACAAGGAGAAGGGGACGACAGAGGACGAGATGGTTGGGTAGTGTTCTCGAAGATACCAGCATGAGTTTGACTAAACTGCAGGAGGCAGTGGAAGACAGAAGTGCCTGGCATGCTCTGGTCCAGGGGTTCACGAAGAGTTGGACACGACTAAACGACTAAACAACAACAACAGTCTAGTCCAATGACTGCATTCAGTGGTGGACAACCTTCTGGGATGGGGCAACAAAGGTAGCTCTTACCTATGTACAGGGGGTTACAGTCTGGATGTACAAATGGATTTCCAAGATGGTTACTTGCTAAAATAACCAATATTAGGTTTGAAACAAAATATTTAGAAGTAAAGCTTTGTATCCAGTGTAGTGCTAAGTAAGTGCTTTGTCAATGAAAGGATTCCCATTTGGACAGCAGGATTCTCTTTCCCCTTTCGCATCTGGTACGTGCCCCATGCCCTCCCCATGCTCCAGAGTGTTGGAGGAAAACGTAGAACAGATTTAGGGGGTTCACAGGGAGAGGAGATGGAGGAAACTCCTGTTGAACAAGAAGAAATCTTTGTGCTGATAGGATGCTTAATAAATGCTGCACAGGATACAAATCACTGTGAGACTGGTGACTTCTTAAAAAGGGACCTTTTCATTGGCCGTGCTGTGCTCACGAAATGGCTTCCCCAGAGAAGCTCACCTAGCACTCACAATATAATTTTTAGGGGCCTGAGTTAAATCTCCGTTTCTCAAGTTTTTAATCAGAATCCATCCGTCACTTTAGGGGGTTTTGTTTACACCAGTTTCCTCTTTGCTGGGTTTCATGCTGATTTTAAAGTGGTTTCAGATTATGTGTTTTATGTGGGGGGGGGGTTGGAGGAGGGGGATTTTTGCTGTCTTTGTTTATTTTATCTTTCTTAAAACTTCCCCACCCCTTTCCCCTTTGTATTTTACTCATAGCTGTCAACATTTCCCCTTATTCCCTTATTCCAAATAGGATTCCTCTAAGAAAAGGCAAAGGTTGACAGCTATGATTTTACTGTCCAGAGGACATGGTTGGATGACTTGGATTATGTATGTAATGAATGATATTAACAAGGGAAGAGAGAGCTGAATAAAATAATAGTTTGCCACTTCCTGGAATTTAGAGATACACTCACAAACCATTACATCAATGATTTTAAGAGAAGGCTCCTGAAGCGTACCAAGACTCGCCGGATGATAGGGCTGACTTTCTTTTCTGCTGGTCAAGACCTCACATTACTCCCCTGTACCATCAAACTTCCCCATTCCTGCTAAGCCACTCTAACTCTAATCCCACTTCTACAGCAAATACTTTGATGTCATAATAATATTCATCTAAGTTTCACCCAAGGTATTGTGGTGCTTCAAAAATCCAGCGTTGCCCAGTATATGAGAGAAAATCACATATGGGATTAAATGTTTGAAAATAATTGTGCCTCACAGAAATCCTGTTGATAGCTGCTAACTGTCTTTAGGACCAGTGCAGATTTGTTGGTACTCATGGCGTGCCGAGTAATTTCAGAACGGGCTAGGAGGCAGATATCATCTGATCCTAGATTCTACAGGTGGGGAAAACAGATATGTGGTTCTGGTAAGAGATAAGGAAAGAGGGAAGTTATTCCTACAGCAAGCGAGAGAAGAAAATGGATACTGTTGCAGAAAAAAAAACCCCATAGTGACTTACTACATCTTGTTCAACAGGATCATATGTCCTTATAATGTCCTTCATTTGAATAGGTATTCCATCCATAGAAGGGGAGTCTCCAATTTGATTCTAATAATTTTTCCCAGATCCCTTCTACCATTACTTCCAGGCAATGTGCTCAACCCCTGCTCATAAGGCTACATTTCTTGGTGCACTGGCCGGAAAAAACAGATTCCCTGAGGATAAGGGATGTGGGTTCAAGGCGTCCCTGCGGTGAACAGCTAGGATTCCAGTGCACATCCTGCCAAGTTCGTGGGAGGAATTGCCACCTGTTCCTGAGTGGAGACACTGCAAGGACCGGAGAAAAAGCAACGGCCAAAAGAAGGTACCTCGAGGAACAAGGTAAGCTCCACAGGGTATAGGTGGGAGCAAAGAGTTTGATCAGCTCCACCAGTAGGGCAGTAAAAGGTGCCACTGGTTTTGGTTTTGCCCAGAAAAGCAGCAAAAAGGGTGCTGCTGGGCCCCGGTCGAAGTCTAAGCACTGTCGGTTGTGGTATTGGTGTTGGTAAAAAAGGGGATTGGGGGAGGTGCATGGGTTTTTCTGAATGTGCGTGTGGGGACACTCCAGTGAATGTTTTGAGTGTGTGAAATGTTGGAAGCAACGTGTGATCTGTGACTGAGTGAGAGAAATGACGTTAGGAGGAGGGAGTGTCCCAGTATCCCAGTATCCCGGTGTCCCAGTGTTCCAGGGTCCCAGGGTCATGGAGAAAAAGCAGTAAAACAACTCCCATGACCCCCCCTCCCGCAATGTTTCCTGAAAAAAAAATTGGAAAGACGCCACAAAGGGAGAAGATTGGGGATTTTAAAAACCTGAAGAAAAAATAGACTCCAAACACTTATGTGAAGTTCCTGACTGTTCCCCATGGCTTAGGAAAAGTAGAACTGTGATTACCCCTGCCATGCCAAACTGTGCCCAGTATGGCAGCAAGTAAAAAGGTAAAGGTACCCCTGCCCGTACGGGCCAGCCTTCACAGACTCTAGGGTTGTGTGCCCATCTCACTTAAGAGGCCGGGGGCCAGCGCTGTCCGAAGACACTTCCAGGTCACGTGGCGAGCGTGACAAAGCTGCATCTGGCGAGCCAGCGCAGTACTCGGAAACGCCGTTTACCTTCCCGCCAGTAAGCGGTCCCTATTTATCTACTTGCACCAGGGGGTGCTTTCGAACTGCTAGGTTGGCAGGCGCTGGGACAGAGCAACGGGAGCGCACCCCGCCGTGGGGATTCGAACTGCCGACCTTTCGATTGGCAAGCCCTAGGCGCTGAGGCTTTTACCCACAGCGCCACCCGCGTCCCTATGGCAGCAAGTACAAGTTTAAAAACAGCAGTCTTGCCAGTCCCAGAAGAGGAGGAATAATTAGCCCCCCTCCACCCTATGCAGCAACTGCACCAGGGCTAAATGAGGTTCCCCCTACCCAACCCCCAAAGCAAAGAGACTGAGGAAGAAAGAGAAGAGGAAGTTGAGAATGGTGAAATTCAGAAGGAATTAGAAAATGGACAAGCAGACAGTCCAAAAGAGTGTTTCAGTATGTAGAACCACATAAAGCAGAGCTGGCTAGAAGCAGCACAATGCAAGGATGAGCATTGACAGAAAGAAACAGAAGGGAAGGCTTTGAGAGCCGCATGGGACAGAATTGTTAAAAAAAGAGACAATTAAACCCGAGGGATTAAAAGCCCTAGGATTACAATACTGACCATTGAGGAAATCCGCAAGATAAATGCCCTCAGGGCAGTGGACAATACTGATGTTGCAATTGAGGCAGCTAAAACTCCACTTTGATGGCCCCACCCCACTGAGTGTATGACCCCCTGGAGTCATCCGATGCCCAGGACCACAGACCTCCAAGCACCCTAAATCAGAATCCTTCTTTCGAAGAGGACCCAGCCAAAATAATTAGGGGTTTGTCTTGAAACAGCCAGAGAGGAGGATGGCACTTAGAGCTGGCAAGTAGCCAGAAGGCCAGAGACAAAGACTTAATCCTGGAGGGTGTCCATGGGAGGGGCAGGATGCCTAGGGAAGAAGCCAGTGTGCCATCTGCAGGCAAGAGGGTCACTGGAAAATGGAATGCCCACAGGCCCGACACACCCCACCCCCACAGGCTGGGAACAATACGATTTCTCAAAAATGATTTCTTCTCATCTCTGTTCTTGCTCAAAGACTGTTGCAGAAAGCATGTGAACAGACTGTTTTTTTAAAAATCATGCAAGTAACAGGACATCAGCTTTTTCCCCCCTTGTGCCAGGTGCTTGGAGGTAGCTTCAGAGCGTTATCTCTTGGCAGCTATCTCAGAAGGACATTGCTGTATTCTCCCCAGCCAGCTTCCCTGAACCCCACACTGTCTGGATTTACAGTCAAGCGACATAAACCCAGAAGGCCAAAGGTTACCCACCCCCCTTGCCCAAAGCACTAACCTGAAGAAATGACTTTCTTAAAAAAGCAAGTGAATGCTTTCTGTGAACTTTGTCAAGTTTTTCTTTTTAAGGTGCAATTTTACTCTGAAAAAGGAGCCGCAGCATAACATAGGAATTTTGAAACTTTGAAACTTTGCCAGAAGCAAGGAACACATCGTTACGGACACTGGCAATGATTTGGCACATGAACTGCAAATTTGCAACATGGCTTACAGGCCGCAAAATCTCTGAGAAAAAAAATAGAGCACAGGAAAATACTTTTTTAAAAAATGTCAGCTGGCAAAACTTAACCCAAGGAACAGAACTGTTCAGTTTCTGTTAATTGATTCTCATGAAAACTTACAGATTCTGGCTTCACACAATTAACTCAAGGCAGTGTCAATTTACTCTTGGCAGAAAGCCAAGGTCTGCTTGACCTAGAAACTACTTACTCTGATTGGTTAACGACCAGCACTCAACTCTGTTATCTAGGAATGCTAGCACAGTTTAGGTTAGGTGTGTTAGGAGTTAGGAGTAGGAGTGCTGTGTATGGTTAAGAGAGAGAGAGAGAAAGAAAGGATTTATTTTGCTTTGTTTTGTATGCAGAAACTCTGCTGGTTTCATTTTTCCTTTTAATAAAATCTGTAAATAGTTATTCTGAGTCTAGCTGACTAGTCATTTCCACCTCAACTAGCTTCTTCGCTGTGCAGGAAAACTCTGCTACGTTTGGGTTAAAGCCATTAGAGCTATGCTTGACACTTCAAAGTTCCATGAAGGACTGTTAACCCCTTGTGAAGTTTCCTGCCAAGCATACCCTTTTGAGTTAATATACCTTATGTGCAAATGTTATCTATCAATTTGTTCTGTGCAATCGCTGCCATCTTTGTTATCTCTTCTCTTAACAGGTGAGCTTTTGCCAGAATGCCTTGTGCCTTGGTCGAGCCTCTGCATCCCTATGAACCAGCTGATGAGGACCCACATTGGACCCAGATGCCCAGAGATTGCTCCAGCATTGTTGGAAGGGACCCAAGTCGCCCAACGCCCACCAGACGACCCGACACCCGCGAGACTACAGCCCTGCTCATGTCACTCCTGGACGCTGGCGTTTTGCACGGCTGAAGAATCCAGCATGGATTGAAAGAGGACGTTTTCTCATTTTCTTTCCTTTCCTTTTGCATATACAGTTTTTATAGAAGGTTGCTGGGCCCCTGGATAGCTTTACACCACCCCTGCAGAGAAGGGTATTTGTGTGGGACATTCAATCAGGGAAATTATGCCCCAGCTCGCTTCCACCTGGCAGAGCTCCACCCAGAGCCTCCAGAACTTAACTGAAGCCCCTTTGAACCACAGCACCGACTTTGTAATAACCCTGTGCATGAATGGCACAGATAAGGCTAGGTTCACCGAACTACTGGCTGGCTTTGTGTCAATAAATCAAAGAGTGCCAGTGACAATCTGACATGTACCTTCCCAGCCCAAACCGTTACACCTGAGTCCATGCCAGAAACTTTTTCTGGCTGCAATGTGGGCTTCAGAAGGGGAGGTATCTGCTCAAGAACGAGAACATGTGGCAAGCATGGGGTTTGCTTCCTGACCCGATACCTCTGCACCCCGTCAAAGGAGACGCTCAGCTGACCTAGCAAAAATTACAGGCAGCTCCCAGCTCCCAAACTTGGGGCAAGCATCAGTGGCCTCAAGAAAGGATAGTGGTCCATTTGGGACAGGCCTGGCGGCTGTCCAAAAACAAAGAGGGGGAATGTAGGGGAACAGTTAGGATCACCCCAAAAACACTAAAACTGTTCATGAATCCCCCCCCCGGCCAGGCCTCGCCTCAAGCATTAAAACTGCATTTCCTCTAAGACAAAAAGCATTAGCTAAGCATATTCCGCTCTGCTGTAACAAAGGTAGCTGAATAGAACAGTGCTTTTTTCATTTCTTAGGCTAGTTGGCCTTGTTAACCAGATTGCAACTTTTCTGTCCAGGAACCATGCCAGAACAAGAGATTGAAACATAACTTGGAACACTCTGAAACCCTCTCACCCCCTTTCTGGGAAGAATCCAAAAATGGTCCCAAGACAGCTTTCTGTTCATGCTCAGAGGAACTCATGGGGCAGGACTCTGGGAAAAGGAGGAGAAAGGGGGAGGGATCTGGAAGGGGTATATATGCTTGTGCACATGACTGTGAACTCGTGCATGCTTTTTGTGAACTATCACACTTGCTCCTTCTACCAGTTCATGGATGGTAGAAATAAAGCTTTTTTTCTGAAACTATTCCTTGATGCTACAATGTAATTTCTCTTCTTGTGGGTATTAATACTCAACCATCAGTTCACTTACCCAAAAAGAATATAGCAATGCATTATTGCTTGTGTCCAGGATAATCCTTTGGTCCCACATTGAGATCTGAATATTTCTTCTTACTTCTTCTGGTTGCCTTTGTTTTAAGGGGATATTCTCTATAATATGAAAGTCTATGCAGATCATACAAATATTCCTGATGCAGTTTAATCTTACATACAATCGCAAAATCAATGTGCATCTTCTCTGAACTCCCAATGGCAGAGGTCCTAGGATCTCAGAGCTCATAGGTCAATATCCAAGAGAATCATTTCAGATGAGGTGATAAGTGGGAGAATGGAGATAGAACATGATTGACGTCTACCTCTTGTTCTCCTGAGCAGATTTATAATTCCTTCCAGTTTGTGAGTTAAATTTATTTGTCTACATCACAGGAAGATTGTGTATCTTTCCTTCAGGTGAGATATGGAAGAACAGTACTCGAGAGCCAGTGTGGTGTAGTGGTTAAGAGCAGTGGACTCGTAATCTGGGGAACCAGGTTCGCGTCTCCGCTCCTCCACATGCAGCTGCTGGGTGACCTTGGGCTAGTCACACTTCTTTGAAGTCTCTCAGCCCCACTCACCTCACAGAGTGTTTGTTGTGGGGGAGGAAGGAAAAGGAGAATGTTAGCCCCTTTGAGACTCCTTCGGGTAGTGATAAATCCAAACTCTTCTTCTAAAAAAAAAAAAATACTGGAGGAGATGGAAAAGCATGGGGAACAGGAGGAAGTAAAAACAGAGTGTTCTTACCCTTCTGTACTCCCTTTGTAGCCTCATGAAAAGGTGTTTGGGGAACTTAAATGCTGTTCCAGAAAAGATGGAAAAGATGGAGCCCATTATAAGTAAGAAGGAGAAGCAAGCTAGCAATCTTCTCTAACACTGGGGTTTTCTTCAACAACAAAGCCATTTGATTGATACATAAAATCTGTTAAGTGAGTTCAATTATATTTAAGTAGTTTCCCTGCTCTTGCCAAACACTCATCCTCATGTACACTTGCTAGATTTTGCAGGCACTTTTTTACGATTATTCATCCTGATGTCCGCAAATGGAACTCTATTAATGCTCATTTCAAAGGCCACTGTAAATTCAGACACATATAAACACCACACACAATGCTGAGCCTGCAGAACCGCTTATACATCAGACTATTAAGAAATACTTTTTTTTTTAATTTGAAAAGTAAATCAAGGAACTTTTTAATAGGTTAGGAAGGAAGGCATAAGCATAAATAAGTATCATAGTTTGTCCATTCTTTTAATGGTTTCATTGCCATCGTAAACTAAAATGTTAATAATTTATATTGTGTGTCTTCCTTTTAAAATAAATAAATAAATAACTGCTTACTGAGGAGCATAACAGTGTATATAGATTGTAATGCGACTGAGGAATTTACAGCCTTGGTACTAGGCTGGTTAACATGAGCCAGTGAAAAATGGTGCCATAAAATTTCATTTACCATTTACCACTATGCTGGTCTGAAGCAGCCCAAGCCTCTTTATGTGAGCTCATAAATGGGGGGTTGCTTTTATTATGTGACTCCATTAACCATGCCATACCCCCCAAAAGGCAGAAGTTATCACCTTTAAATGAATACCCTCGTCAGGTCAGGATTTATGTGCCTGTATGAAGAAGAAATAAGATATACATGTGTCTTTTGCACAGATAAATATGGACTGTAGAAGGAATCCAGTTGTGTAAACCTCAGACACAAACAGATGGCTTAATGCCTCAGGGTTTCTCCACACTTACCCTTCCTCTGATTTAAAGCTCCACATTGAAGCACTGTGGTTTTTTTGTTTGGTTGGTTGGTTTTGGTTTTGCTGCAGAGCTTTCCCTGCAAAATCCCACTCTTTAAACCTCAACCAGAGCAAGCATCAATCCATGGAAAACTCAAATGGACATTTGCTCCAATTCAGCTTTAACGAGCAGGTTTTTGCGGAGAAAGATTGGGGCAAAACAAATAAATAAATCCCAAACTCTGACATGGACCTCTGCCTGGATAAAGTGGGGTAAAAGTAATTGTGGATAAGCCCTCAGTCAAAAGGAAATTTTCCCAATTCCATCAAATATTCAGGGAATGGGAAAGGAATGCCAGCATCCTTTCTGAAAGAGTGAATGTTGGTTAGAGGCACCATAGAACATACTAGGAAGGAGATAATGGAGTCCAAGTTCCTTTTGCTATGCTCTGGGTTCCACTGGTAGGATTTCAGAATGCTAGTGATAATGGATTTTGTGCATGTGCCAACCAGCCAACCAACCAACCAAACCCCCTTCAGTATACACACACCCATTTTTTTTTGGTCTTGTTGTTGTTGTTGTTTAGTCGTTTAGTCGTGTCTGACTCTTCATGACCCCATGGACTAGAGCACGCCAAGCACTTCTGTCTTCCACTGCCTCCCGCTGTTTGGTCAAACTCATGCTGGTAGCTTTGAGAACACTGTCCAATCATCTCATCCTCTGTCATCTCCTTCTCCTTGTGCACTCAATCTTTCCCAACATCAGGGTCTTTTCCAGGGAGTCTTCTCTTCTCACGAGGTGGCCAAAGTATTGGAGTCTCAGCTTCACGATCTGTCCTTCCAGTGAGCACTCAGGGCTGATTTCCTTCAGAATGAAGAGGTTTGATCTTCTTGCAGTCCATGGGACTCTCAAGAGTCTCCTCCAGCACCATAATTCAAAAGCATCAATTCTTCAGTGATCAGCCTTCCTTATAGTACAGCTTTCACTTCCATACATTACTACTGGGAGAACCATAGCTTTTACTATACGGACCTTTGTTGGCAAGGTGATGTCTCTACTTTTTAAGATGCTGTCTAGGTTTGTCATTGCTTTCCTCCCAAGAAGCAGGCGTCTTTTAATTTCATGGCTGCTGTCACCATCTGCAGTGATCATGGAGCCCAAGAAAGTAAAATCTCTCACTGCCTCCATTTCTTCCCCTTCTATTTGCCAGGAGGTGATGGGACCAGTTGCCATGATCTTCGTTTTTTTGATGTTGAGCTTCAGACCATATGTTGCGCTCTCCTCTTTCACCCTCATTAAAAGGTTCTTTAATTCCTCCCCACTTTCTGCCATCAAGGTTGTGTCATCTGCATATCTGAGGTTGTTGATATTTCTTCCGGCAATCTTAATTCCGGCTAGGGATTCACCCAACCCAGCCTTTCGCATGATGAATTCTGCATATAAGTTAAATAAGCAGGGAGACAATATGCAGCCTTGTCGTACTCCTTTCCCAATTTTGAACCAATCAGTTGTTCCATATCCAGTTTTTTGGTCTAAGTTCTTTTTTAAAAATTCTGCCTTTCTGCACCAGTGGTCCTGCACAAGTCTGCAATATTTTGAAAAAGGAACCATTTGGAAGCTTGCTGTGGCCTCCCCACCAACAGCTGCTGCCTGAGGTGGGAACATCACTCTGCCTAACGGTAGGGCGTGCACTGTTTCAGAAATTTTCAAGAAGCAAGCATGATGTTTGGGTTGACAGCTGACCACCTTCATTATTGTTGGCCACTTTTGACAGTAAAACAATAGCCATAGTGGAACTAACTGCACTTTCTGTTCTTAGCAGGAGTCTTAAATATTTTAGATATGTTCACACAGTTTCTGCGTATCGGATTTTACCCCCTTTCCTCTCTCTAATAGCTTCCCTTATACGTTAATCCCATCTGCTTTTAGCTGGCCTTCGAAATCAGATAGCGATGGCAGAAGGTTAACCTTTACAACAGCATGTGTTTTGTAAACCATTTCTTTCCTGAGAAGCTTAACCTGAGGGGGCAGAGAAGGGGACGTTGAAGAAAGGTGATTTTTAAAAGGTGTACCTTTTCCGAAACCTGTAGAGCAATGCCAGGACTGACTGCTTCCAAAGCTAGAGGCAAGATATTCAGCATGAAAAGGGAAGGTGGTGTGAATTAACCCATTCGTACATGTAATGGCTGTCTCTGGATGGCATACATATATCCATCAAACTGAGAACGTCCTCAAGCTAAAAAGTTAAACATGGCCACAAATAAAGTTGATTATTGGATATCTGTTGTACTGAAGTGATCTTAAAAACCTGGCTCACATATACACACATGTCACTTCTTTCCTTTAAACTTAAAGGAATGTGTGAGAAGACTCTTCTGAAAGCAGCACACTCTTTCAGGTGGTGAAAATCCTGTATGAGTGGCCACATCTTTTTTTAAAAAATTATTGCTCAATTTCCACATAACAAATTATCAAACCATATACATTATTTCCCCCCCTTTCACCCCCACCAAGGACTTCCCTCAGCTCCTCTCCCTGATTTCTCTTCACATATTTTCTCTGCATATTATAAAATTGTACATATCCTTACATATCTATCCATCATGTTAGCAACCAATAAATTTCTGTATGTTTATTCAAAACCTGCCAAGGAGTCCAGTTCATTTTGCTGTCTTTTTAGATAGTTTGGAAAAAGTTTGCATTCCTCCTTGAAGTCACAGTTGTCCTTGTCTCGCAGTTTGTAAGTCAATTTGGCCAGTTCTACATAATTCATCAATTTCTCTTGCCACTGTTCTTTTGTCGGGATTTCCTCATTCTTCCATCCTTGTGTTATCAAGTCTCTTGCCTGAGTGGCCACTTCTTAATGCAACTTGGAAGTTGTTGGCCATTGAACAGACCCTAACTCTTGTCACCTCCAGACATGCTTCCACTCTAGTTGGGACAAATGGAAGGGCTTTGAAGGAGGTATGAGGGTTTTTTTTCACTGTGAAGCATGAAAATTAGAGGTGGTGCTTAAGGAAATTTGGGAAGGACTTGCCCTCTTCTATATTTCAGGTCACATATGATTCTTTCTCCCATGTGCTTAAATCACAAGTTATTACGAGGCATAAGAAAGTGAGCAGAACAAATGTCCTTCAAATACAGTACATCGCTTTGGGGGCGTTTAAAATTGAATTGATCAAAGGATGGGACTTGGAGCCTTGTCATTTAACCATTTAAATAGCCTCTTGTGAGCTGGATGAGACTGTTATTAGTCTCATCCAGCTTTTAAATGATGGCATTCATATATTTTTGCATTGGGATTTAGATTTCCTTTTTATTAAATTAATGTCCTGACAAACCTATAACACCACCATATGTCTGGTTCCTATTCAGAGAAGCATTCCAAGTCTGAGGCTACAGCTCTTGCCTAGACACATTGTTAGCAGATTGAGCCTAAGTTTCATGGCTGTGGACTGCTGTCTCTCAGAGTTAATAACACCTCCTGGGAGGGAATTACAAACAAAAAAAATTCTTTTATATCTCTAGAATGCTATATTCTACCTCATTAATCCAATGGAAGACAATAGTCTGAAGCTTGCCAACTTTGTTCTGGATTATGACCATCATCATATATGTCATAAGTGAAGTCAGCGGCATGGAATGCCAGTGGCAACATAAGCCACTACCTTCACTGCCTAACACCAGTCATGTGGGGGTAAGGATTGCTGCTCTTTAGTTATGAACTTAGGCTGAACATTTATTTATTTTCTTATATTTTTATCCTGCCTTTCTTCCCTCCTGAAACCCAAGGTGGCATACGCATGTTCCCAGGTCTCCCATCCAGCCAAAGACCAGACCAAGATCTGCTTAGATTCAGCAGAGTCACATCCCTGCAGTGAGAAATAATCTGTCAAGCTTCAGGGAATTTGCTTCTTCCCCCTGTTGCAGCAGATAAGTAGAACAAAGGAAAAGGAGTCTTCTTATCAGTTAGAAACTTTAATAACCACAGCAAGAAAACAAAGAACCCATCTCCTAGAATGGCGGTGCTCCCAGTTAAGGACTCCACCCCCTTACATCCCTATTAATCTATGTCACTTCTACATCTTGTAATCTAAGTTTGTACCCTCTGTGCTTTGTGTGCTATCTGTTCTGCCACTTTCCGATCTCTTCTTGACCATGGGGAGAGCGAAGGAATGCTTTCCGGAGACACTGAATCTGTTAACCCTCTCTCTTCCAGTGTTTCTTCTTCTAGCTGTTCCCCATCCAGTATCTCCCATCTTCTGCCTTCTGAACTATGTCCATCTGCAAACCACTGTTCCAAATCTATACTGTTCTCCTGCTCCTGGGAAGATTCAGGATCTGGATCAGGAGGAGGGGGAGGTTCCCACCTTCCTCCTCAGTGCAGCCCTCCTCAGCACAGTCCCTGACATAGTCTGTGCCATTATCAACATAATACAAACCAGTGTCTGTTGCCTGTCAAGGTTACACAAATGTAGGGATTATTCCCACATAGAAAATGTTGCACTCCTACTGAGTATCTTGGTGTCGTGTACCCTATTCTACACATTCTAATTGTTATAGGCAGGCCCTTACAGAGCTCACCTGTGGCCCTGGGCAGGAGTCTTGTTAGAATAAAGTTATAAACACTTGACATGACACAGTAAATCCAGCAGGCCCCTGGTGCCCCCCGACCAAGGCCTAGGGCAAGTGTACCCAACTTCCCCCTCTTAAGTAACACATGTTACGATTTTAAACAAGAATCACAGTGTGCTACATGAACAGCTGAACTTCCTTAGAGGAGGAATTAGCAAAGATACAATTAAGCAGTAAGAAATTGATACAACACTCTTAACCAGTGTTTTTGTGGTTTTTTTCCTGGGGGTAAGTAGGTGTACACATACCCCTAAACATTTTGTGAATCTTTGTACTTTTGTCCATTTGCTGTATTTATTTTTCCAATTTGAACTATAAAATGGTGATTTTCTTGAGGCAAAATGAGAGTACCCCTAAACATTTTTAAGGGGGGGGAGCACTGCTCTTAACTCATTAGAAGGAACAGAGAGAGTGTATCAGGCCAGTATTACGAAAGTTTCATTGATTACCATCTCGGTTTCCAGGCTCAATTCATAGTGTTTTAACCTTTAAATATGAAATGATTTGACAATCAGGTACGCAAAGGACTGTCATTTTGTAGCAAATGATGGAGTGACAGCAGAGGCGTAGGAAGGACAGGTGGTACCTGGTGTGGAAAATTTCTTGTCACCCCCCCACACACACACACACATTGATTTATTTTTTTGCCTGCAAAAATGGTTTTACGTTATTTTATATTTTCTTACAAAGAAATGTGGATTCTGAGCTTCTGATAACAAGTAGGCGACTATGGACAGATACTTAAATCTACAGGATAGATTGTGTTTTGGTTTGTGTTATTTTATTTTATTTATATTTATTGTTTATTTATTTAATAAAATTTATTTTTTTAAAAAACCTGCAAAGTGGTTTACCGAAACAAAAAACAAAAAACCCACAACAGTAAAATCAAGAAAAATTAACAATCCTACTTTAAAGCATGCAAAAGCTAAAGTATTAAGATTAAAATTACTTCAACTTCCTAAGCATCTAGGTATGCTTGCCTAAAGAAGAATGCTTTTAACAGGTGCCCGAAAAGAGTCTAGCAAAGGCACGTGCTTTGTTGAAATTTCAGCCTTCATGACATAGGGAAACGGCCAAGTAAACAGCTATTTTCGTGGAGGAGGGTCAAGATATTAACTGATATGCAGGAAATTTCGTATGTAGCTATATAATCCCTAGTGTAGTAAGATAAGACATTTGGAGCAGGCATTTTTTAAAAAAAGGTTTTTATGAACCACCCTAGTAGGACAGTAATTGTTCCTTGATAATTTGTCACCCCCCTCCAAGGTGGCACATGGGACGGACCACCTCCCACCCACCCTTTCCTACGCCCCTGAGTGACAGCACTCACCTGACCTCTGATTGCTTGTGTCATTGAAATGACAAGACTGGTGGAGTGCAAGCATACCAGCTGAGCCAATCCGAAAACCCCATGAGTGTGCACCCTTACTGCCGCCTTGCCCATCCTCTCCCCACATTTTGGAGATCTTGTGAGTGCTAACGCTCCACCACACTATCTGCTACTAACGCCATGTGCCAGGTGAAACTGTCAACCATTTAATCATTTTCAGATGCTCCCCATTTTCTGAAGAGGCTACAGAAGAGAAGGCCTTTTCAGTGGTAGCAGCTAAGCTCTGTACTGTACCCGACACATTTAGTGTCTATGTTTTTCAGCATCAAGCCAAGTCCATCTTATTATCTCATGCTTTTTAATAGGTTTTTATACATTTTTTGAACCTTTTAACCAGTGCTTTTTTTCTTGGGGTACGCATCCCCCTAAACATTTTGTGAATCTAACGGGAGAGGAAACTAAAACATTAACTTTTTTAGTTTCTTATCTAGCATGGTGAATCATCAGTTCTGTTGCTACCCCCAATGGCAGCCTCATTTCCTGTCACAATGAGTCTCAGATGGAAGCGCGCATTTAATGTGTGAAGTAGGAGTTGGAATCTAGCATGGTGATTGGTCAGTTTTGTTGAATTTACTGTATTTATTTTTCCCGATCTAAACTATAAAATTGTGATTTTCTTTCATCAAAATGAGAGTACCCCTAAATTTTTTTTTCCAGAAAAAGCACTGCTTTAAACTAATTTCATGTTGCTGATGTTTTCATTGGTTCTGCTTTGGGTTGCCATACTTCAAGAAGTAAAAATCCTGACACAAAAATTGTTGAGCTTCTTTTGTGGAATCGCCCCAAAAAGTTGCTGAACCTAAAAGTTGATTTGGGAATTCACCCCCAAAAAGGCAAAGAGTGATACTCAGGACATTTTGCTGATTTTTCAAGATCCCCCCCCCCAGTTGCTAATTTTGCCATTTGAATCCCAGACATATCTGGGAAATTCCGAACATATGGCAACCCTAGTTCTGCTGACTGCAATTTAATTGTAAGATGATTTTTACTGCTGCCGTATTATCTATATCTGTCTGTCTATCTATCTATCTATCATCTATCTATCTATCTATCTATCTATCTATCATCTATCTATCTATGTCTATCATTGCATTTTATTTGTATCCTTTAAGATTATTATGAGCTGCTTTGAGCCAAAGTAGAATGGGTTGTAAAGATATAACTTTAATTACAACATCAAACAAGCGTTACAGATTGTCTTATCCTTTCCTTCTCATTGTGAATAGCATCTGAGGCATTTATAGACACGTCCCTTTATGCCGTTCAACCACTTGCTCTAAGACACTGACAAAGGCCTCTTGGTAACCATTGAGGTACATAATAAAGGGTGATGTTGGGAATGCAGATTAATATAAGGGATACTGGGGATTGGATTGAACCCCTTGGGTGTTTAATGACAAGATCAGACCAGTTCTTTTCAGGAGAAATTCAAGTTCGCAGCTCTGAAATCTTGTCAGTTTACATCATGCTGACTGTATGCTCAAGAATATA
Source organism: Podarcis raffonei (assembly GCF_027172205.1). NCBI lineage: Eukaryota > Metazoa > Chordata > Lepidosauria > Squamata > Lacertidae > Podarcis > Podarcis raffonei. The sequence continues at coordinate 71,198,155 of NC_070608.1, forward strand.
GTATATTTTTAGCAAAATTATTCGCTTTAAAGTTTTTCCCCTTGGCCACAGTTTGCATCCAATAAAATCTTTCTCTTCCCCTCCATCAGGAATACATTAAAAAACTGTGTGCTGTTACCACATCTGACTGTTCAACCCTGGGTTTAAAGGAGCCGTTAGCAATTTCCAACTTCCCTCGGCTTTTTCCTCCTCACTCCAAAAGGTGTCTTTTAGAGAAGGTTTGGAAATTGGTCACCTTTGTTGTGGGTGTTTTTTTGACCCCTATGAACACCAAGATTTGTAAGAAATAACTTCAGCAGTTGAAGACTTACTCACAGTTATGGAAACTTCAGGGGGTTATGATAGCTGAATTTATGTTTGGGCAGAAGCAGGACTTAAAGCTGCTGAGGAAGAGAGAGAAGCTGAGGAAAAGAATTGCCTTTTGTACTGACAAAACTGCCATCTGAAGAAGTGGAGAGACATGAAAGAACTATTAATACAGCAACACTCCTTAAGGCCTGCATTCACTTCTCAATCATATGTTCCAGTGCCATTGGTTAACTCTACCCATCTTCTTCTTTCATCGCTATTGCAAGGCCGGCCCTACTGTTAGACAGAGTGAAGTAGCCAGATCATCTAGCTGGTATGGGTTGTCATGAAGGACATTTGTTGTTGTTGTTGTTACTGTCAAAGGGTAGGTAGGAGAGGTGCTTATAGGATTTTCTGCCTCATGTACTAAAGTAACTTGAGCAACCTTGAATCTTGGGCATTTTAGTTTGTGTGTGACATTTACTTTGCTGCCTCAGAGAGCAGATTGCCTTGTGTAGGTCCTGCATCTATTGGCACTAGAGAATTGTGCACGATGGGCGTCTCTCTGTGTGTAGATATTGAACTTATCTATGTGAAGTAAGTCCGTGCATTATCCTTCCCCATCCAATGGGAGGTGTAGAAAAACCAATAGAGGCATCAGCTTGAGGAAGGCTGCAATATTTTCCAGAAAATCTAGCTTTCCTTAGACCAAACAGTTTATAAGTACAGTGGAATCTTGGTTCTCAAACTTAATCCATTCTGGGAGTCCGTTTGACTCCTGAAACCATTCAAAAACCAAGGTGTGGCTTCCGATTGGCTGCAGGAGCTTCCTGCACTCAAGTGGAAGCCGTGTCAGACATTCAGCTTCCAAAAAAAGTTCAAAAACTGGAACACTTACTTCCAGGTTTTTGGTGTTCGGGAGCCAAAATGTATGGGTACCAAGGCGTTCGAGAACCAAGGTACAATTGTACTGAACAATGCTTCAGTACCAGAATCACTCTCTCCTAGATTCAAGCACTCAAATGCTTTCCTGTCTTATCTATCTTATATAAGCAAACTTCAAGTGGTGCCCACAGGAGACTTCTTACTCTGCTGCTTTTGATTTGGTGACTTGCTGATTAATGTACTGTACCGGAAGATTGGGCAGGACACCTATATGCAGCAATACTCTTATGAAGCACCTTTCATGAGACATCTACAACAAGTACCCATTTGTTTCTGGATCTAATTCAAAGTGCTGGTTTGTATCTTTAAATCTTGCAGGGCTACAGCTCACAGTCCCAGAAGTTGTGAATGGCTCCACAGGCCTCGAAGCTGCCCATCACCTCTGAACTTGCACGAGGAGCTTGTGTGGACATGCATACCATCCCCTCCTGGAATGTTTACCTAAGCCCCAGTATAGGGCTTCTATACCCAGTGGTACCTCGGGTTACATATGCTTCAGGTTACATACGCTTCAGCTTACAGACTCCACTAACCCAGAAATTACACCTCGGGTTAAGAACTTTGCTTCAGGATGAGAACAGAAATCATGCTCCGGCAGCGCGGCAGCAGCAGGAGGCCCCATTAGCTAAAGTGGTGCTTCAGGTTAAGAATGGTTTCATGTTAAGTACGGACCTCCGGAACGAATGAAGTACTTAACCCGAGGTACCACTGTAATGGGTTTTGTTAATAATACATCTGCCAGAACCTTCACCAAAATATGTATTGTGTTTCATTCTTATTCTTCACTCTCCTTCTCCAGAAGCAGGCTTTGCACAGCTTGTGCACTTCAAAGTAGGCCAGGAGCAAGAGAAATGCCTAATTTACCAAGATTGCAGCCCCCAACAGAATCCACAGTTCATAATTACCATGTAACTTTCCCCTCCTATCGATTCCTTTTGTTTATTTTCTAAAGATTCTTGATGTGCCAAGCAATCTGTTCCAAGCCCATCCTTTTGTGTAGCTTTGCATTACACACTGAACACATTAATCTAAATAACAGTTGATGTAGGGATATCTGCAATTTTCTACTTCTTCTGTGAAAAGTGAGGATTTTCTGTTGCAGATGAGTGTCTGAAAGAGACAGCAAACCTGTGAACATTGCCATCAGATGCATGAGAAAAATAGAAGTGGATGTGCAAGTTGATGCAGAGTCATGACAATTGTGGCTTTTGTTCTTCTGGATTCAGAGAGTGCATAAAGACTACCAAAGCGGCTTTTACAGGCTTAATTTAAAAGCTGAGAAAAATAAAGAACAAAACCAGAAGAAGCAGATATAATCTTACGGCCCTTAGTTTTGCTAGAGAATCCTTTCCCTTCTTTGGCAGGCAATGAATCCTAACTCCTCACAGACAAGGAGTGCAGCATCTGGTGTGAATAGAAAGGTCTGCCCTGATGTTTTCATTAGACTTAAGGTGGGCTTAAGTGTTATCTACTGTGTGGTGGTGCTGACAACATCATGTGTTTGGGGTCAAATTACCGTACCTTGACCCTGTTTACATCTGGACAGGTCAGCAGAGTAGTCATAACAAGAGGCCAACTACAAAGAGCTGTGAATGTTGAGATGTTCCCATACTGGTCTACACAACACTTAAAGTGCTGAGTCGGTGTCTTGGGATTCAGGCTGGTACCCAGGTGACCCTATCTTTAGGGGACACATGTCCACACCATCTGTCAAGTGCCCTTTTCATAATCAGTGTTGATTATAGCTTACTGTGATTAACTTTTACAGAACTCTAGCCTACAAAGCTGCAAAATCATAACTACCAGCAAGTCCAGAACTGTTCTTTGAGCACCTTAGAGGGCATCAAAAGGGGTAACTGCTGGGTACCACTTCTAACTATTACTATTACTAACTTTAATAGTCTTAATCCAGGACTATTCGAGTGGTATAAGAGGGCATTAAATGTACAGTGTGGGTATGGCCATTGGAGTTCTTTATAGTGCTGCTTTCTGGGGATCTGCCAAAGATTGATCAGTAAATGATAGAAAGGAAAATGGACAGGAACCTCAGGAGTCACTGCTTACAGAAGGCAAATAAATAAATAAAAATGCACCTAAGTTAAGGATGTCAGGGAAAGCTGGAGAAGAATATGTCTACCACATGTTCAATCGTTCAGAGATTTATCTCTCTTGGTGATTTAGTTCCCCAGGAAAGCTAACGAAAATGTTTGCCTCCTTTGGAGTGTGATATCATTCCCATAAAAGTGGGCACATTTCGTATCCTGGCTCTTTTGCTATTGATTTTGATAGGAATCACACACTGCAGCCAACAAGGTAGTTAACAAGAACACCTGTTAGCTGTAACAGTAAGTAAACCTTTAAACTTCCATTGATAAATCTATGAATTGCAATTGTATTATGATTTGTTATCTTGTTAAAAGCACACGTTTATGGTTTCCTCTGCAGAATGATTACTAGCACTTCACATTTCCCAAAGCAGTTTTACCACTGTTCTTTACAGCTTGAACCATTCCGATTCTTTCTCCCTTTATAAGTTTGCTACACCCTGGTGCTAGGCACCACAAATGAGAAAGGTAGTCCATACATAGATAAAACTCCATCTTCCGCCATTCCATTGCTATAGGTGGTTTAAAAAAACAACCATTAAATTTTCCTTCCAGTTCCCTACTCAAGTCAGTTGTCCATGGGATCTGACCTCTTCAGACATGACAGAAGACCTTTAAAGATTCCACCTTAGTTTGGCTGATCAGCCTCTGAACAGCCCTTCTCCCCCTCAGTTTATCTAGTTTCTTCCTGCCTCCCATCTTGCTGTGCTGCCAATTACCCATGTTGACCTCTGACTTTCTGTTCTTTAGACTGTTCTCCAACTACTCAGGAAGGACATAGGCCAGGTTTCAAGAACCAGAGTGGTTTTGTATTAGTTATACAAGTAGGGCAGAGAGCTTTGACCACTCTGTCCCAGGAAGCCATTTCAGAATAGCTGCAGCAGATTCTACTTTCCAGCCACCGTTAGCAGGCAGATGGCTCTCTTGGAAAACAAAGCCATAAACAGCCAGACAGTTTTGCATCCACTTTACTAAATGTACTACATCTGCTGTTGTACCTTTTGCATTTGGGAAGAGCTGTTGAAGAAAATAAGTTCATACACTACAAATATATCCTAGCAGATACGCTTTAGTTTCTCTGCTTTGCACTCTACATACTGCCCCAAAAAGGTCAGTAGATTCATTGGGGTAGTTCAGTAATATTATACTGGATTGGTGCAGGTAGGCAAATTTAGACGGTCTTACAGGGAGATCCTCTTCAGATGGTAATCTTCAAAATGTGGTAATCCAGTCCTAGGTTGTTTTTCTTGGGGGGGGGGGGCTTTACTCATTGTGCTGGGTAGGGCCATGGCTGCCTGCCTCATACTTCTACCTTGGGTACACGCTTGGTGCTGTGGTCTAAACCACTGAGCCTCAGGACTTCCGGGTCAGCGCCATCGATGAATGGCGGAGTTCCTCCGACCGGAGGAACAGGCTCCATGGAAATTGGGTCTTCCTGCCGCGGCGAAGGCGGGGACCCGCTAGAAATCCCAGGCGGAGGAGCCTGGGAATGTGGGGTTCAGCAGAGCACCAAGAGCACCTCCCCTACTCGCAGGGAAACCCCCTCTTTGGGGCTCCGGAGCGAAGTGGGGTGAGCAGCGCGGTGCAGCGAACCGATTGCTACTTTCACGGAGGGAAGCCGCACAGCCATCGCCAGAGAGCGCTGACTTTTTCCTGATGACAATTGGACTCTAAACAAAGTATCCGTGAGTAAAAACAGAAAATTGGATTAAGAAATTTGTGAATTAGGCTCCGAAGCGGGAAGGTTTAAACAGGAAGTCCGCCTTCCGCTTTTTGTAAACAGACTGAAGCAAAAACCTTGCAATCTAATAGCCTGGAAAGTTGTCTTAAAGATTGAAATTTCCTGCATCTACTACCAATAAAACCCCCTTGGAAGCAGGAGAAAAGGGGGGGGGGATTGACTGTTTAAGCCTGCAGGAGAGAGAGTAAAGGAATATAAGTTTCCATCGTCCCAAACCTGGGAACGGAGTGTCAGGACAGAAATCGTTGGAGACGTCCATTGATTAAAAGTGGAGCACTTTGACAGATAGTCAAAAAAAGAGAAACAAACTAACTTCAACGCTGCTTTCTGCATTTCTGCATTTTAAAGAAACAAAGTATTTGAAAATCGAAAGTAATTTTCCTTAGTTGGATACGTTTTTAAAGATGGATACAAATAGAAATATTGTCCCCTAGAGGGAGCCTGTCAGTTTGCTGTTGCAGTTTATTCGGAGACTTTACAGCTGCGAGATTGAGATTGTGGGACCAGTCATTTGACCGTGAACAGAAATGTGCTGGGAGGAAGTTTTGGTGTCTGCCCTTGGCAGGACAAATGCATTGCTGGAGCAGTTGCATGAGGAGATGAACTTGATGAATGAAAAGTTGGACTTGATGACTGCTGTAGCCAGTGAATATGATTTAACAAGAAACAAGGATAAAGAAACTATACAGAGACCAATTCAGGAAACTGGTTTGACAGGGCAAGTCCAAGGGCAGATGAAGACGGAAGAGGTTGTGACTGCACCCCAAGCAACACAAATGGTGAGACCCAAAGTCCTGCAGGAGCAAAAGCCGTTGCTTTGGAAGATTGAACTTGGAGTGTGGCTGGAAGCGTCTGGAGTCAAGGAAGCTCTTAATTCTGGTGGGACTATGAAACAGGTTGACAATTATCTTTTGGATAACTACTTTTTGGATTACAATGACGATGACGGGGAGTGGGACTGCGGGGAATGGGTTAGCTTGATGAAGGAAAATGGAGATTATTACCGGCTGGAATTCCCCAGAGACCCACTCCCCAAGGAGAAAGGAAAGAAACTACAAAAGAAACCAACAAAAGACAAAGAAGAGCGTAAGCACAAACAAGAACAAGAAAATTTGCAGAAGGGGCATAGAAGAAACTTAAGGGCCTCGGACATAAGATCACCAGATTGATAGACTGGATGCAATGGTTAGAAAGGACTGACATAACCCGAGACCAGGAAGAAGGGACGTTGGATAAAAACTAGAGAAAAAGAAAAAGTCTATAAAAAGAAAAAATTCTTTCTATTTTTGGAATTAGTGTAACACTAATGAAATATCAGGGATTATGCTGGAATGGAACCAATTGACTTTAGTAAAAAGGATTTAAGGAGTTATGTAGAAATATGGTTTAAAATTTGAATTTTAAGATTTTTAAGGCAAGATAAGGTTAAAGAAATTAATGTAAATTGAACAATAGAACATAGCAAAAGATGGAAAGGATATGTTGAGTTAATAAATAAGATAGACTCTTAAGATAAATTATTTAAACAAAAATTGAGAAATATGGGAAGAATTTGCTGAAACAATGAATTAAGTTAGAATACAAAAAGGAAGGTGTGAGGAGGTCCAAGAAACAAGCAAATGAAAAGATGCAATATGGGATTTGTATTCTTTTTTCTTGTTTTTTCTTTTTGTACTTTCTTTTTGATATATTTTTCTGTTGTATTTTTCTGTTCTTTTTTATACTTATGTATTTTTGAAACTTTGAATAAATATCATATAAAAAAAACAAAAAACCACTGAGCCTCAGCCTTGCCGATTGGAAGGTTGGCAGTTTGAATCCACACAATGGGGTGAGCTCCTGTTGCTCTGTCCCAGCTCCTGCCAACCTAGCAGTTTGAAAGAACACCAGTGCCAGTAAATAAATAGGTACCACTGTGGCGGGAAGGTAAACGGTGTTTCCGTGCACTCTGGTTTCCGTCATGGTGTTCCACTGCACCAGAAGCGGTTTAGTCATGCTGGCCACATGACCCGGAAAACTGTCTGTGGACAAATGCTGGCTCCCTCGTCCTGAAAGTGAGATGAATGCCACACCCCATGGTTGCCTTTGATTGGACTTAACCATCCAGGGGTCCTTTACCTTTTACCTTTAGTTCTACCTTGATAGCACCAGTGACAGGATTCATTGTGTGGGTTGGGAGTGAGGTGCCGAGTCACATAAATTCATCATAAGAGAGCTGCTGAAGACTAGAAATCAGAATAATTTAGGTATGTGCTGCTTCCTTTGTGTGAAGTGCATATTCCTTGAGATACATGGAGCAACAGCATTTGAGTCAGTGTATCTGTTTACAGCCAGCAATTATTCATTGGTGGTAGTTTTCTGGCTAGTTGAATACTTCTCCCGTCACTCTGAGAAAGAAGTGACTATAACCAGGGCTGTTTGGGGTGAGTTGGTGAACAGGAGGCTAACCTCTCCCTTCATCCCTCTTTTTCACAGTTCCTTCCACTTCTTTCTGCTCTACAAAGCACCTGAGGAGCATTGCAGAATTACACCCTGTGGAGGCCCCTAAAGGTAAAGGGACCCCTGACCATTAGGTCCAGTCGTGGCCAACTCTGGGGTTGCGGCGCTCATCTCGCTTTATTGGCCGAGGGAGCCGGCGTACATCTTCTGGGTCATGTGGCCAGCATGACTAAGCCGCTTCTGGTGAACCAGAGCAGCGCACAGAAACACCGTTTACCTTCCTGCTGGAGTGGTACCTATTTATCTACTTGCACTTTGATGTGCTTTCAAACTGCTAGGTTAGCAGGAGCAGGGACCGAGCAACGGGAGCTCACCCCGTCGCGGGGATTCGAACCACCAACCTTCTGATCGGCAAGTGCTAGGCTCTGTGGTTTAACCCACAGTGCCACCCGCGTCCCTTGTAGAGGCCCCTAGGCAGTCTGATTAAAAACTTGGGGGGGGGGTGTATTGCTAATTATCTCCTAATACATTTTTTTATTTTACCAACCAACAATTTTAATGAACCAATTTTGATTTTAATTTTCTTTCAAGTTCTGACTGCCACTTTTAAAGGGCCGTCCAAGAAGAAGGTGACCAGGATGACGAAGGATCTGGAAATCAAGTTGAAAGTGCTGGGGGGGGGGTGTAGGCTGGAGAAGCAAAAATCAAGGGAAGGCACAACATCAGTCTTCAAATATATTAAGGGTTTTCATGCAGATTTATTCTCCATTGTTTCATAGGTCTGGACTAAAACCAGTGGGTGGAAATTTCTGGGAAATATTTGGAAAAAGTGCATAATGATAAGAGCTGGGGGTGGAAGAATATGTCAGTTTTTGTTCTCTGAGTTTCTCATTTTCCCAATCTTAAATTCAGTTCTAGAGCTTCCATCAGCAATTTGCTTTAAACAAAAGTAATTTTTGTGAAAATTCATCATCATTTTAAGTGTAGATTCCTTATAATAAGTATATTTTTTGCAAGGAATTTCTCCTAATTTGTGTGTCCTATTTTCATTTACACATTAATTTTTGTGCACACTTTCCCTTTTTTGTAAACATTGGTTGGAGAAGTGCTTCACAAAATTTAGATAAGCATGAATTTCAGAGGCTGAATGTGTTTCAGTCCTCATATTGTTTCAGAAAGTGTGACTTTGATAGAGTTGGATTTTTAACTGTGAACTGAATCAAATTTCTCCCCCCATCTTTTGTGAGAGCTGTTCTACAGCAGAAGTGACTGCCTTGGGCTGGTCTACTCACCTTCACCAGGAGTGTTAGGTAACACTTAAGATTGAGTATTGCAGCCACACTGAGCAGTATATGAACTAAATCTGCTCCAGAGCCACATTTCTTTCTGTGCAACCTTCTGGGGTCCACAAGCCAATTGTAGGAATGTTCAGAGGCAAAAGCAAGCAACAACTTAGATTTAACCTTTGTAGTTTCTACACATACACCCAAAACTCTGTGCCCCTTGCTTGCCTGGATAGAAGATAATAGAAGAGTTCAAGGAGACATTCCCACCATGCAATAGCACTGAAGAAGGCTGTGAAATAGGGCTAAGGATGTATGAAGCTTGGGGGGGTGGCCTGGGAAATGTCTTGACTGAGGGCCAGCTCAAAAGATGTTGAGGGCCACATTAGACCTCCATTCCTGAGGTTCCCCACTCCTGGACTAGATGATAGCTTTGTAATGCCCCCCCCCCCACTTAGGCAAGGGTCTGTTCTTGAGACTGTGTTTTATTCCCATATAATTTAGTTTTCCGTATGATAAATATGTTGCAGAAATGTTACTTGTCCATTGTATATACGGCATTCTGTAGCATGGGTTGTGGAATTACTATTACAGCATATTCTTTCCACTCACCTCCTCCCATTTTTATCTCAGTGACATTATCACAATTTTACCATAAATACAGATTTGTTGACATTTCCAGGAAAAGCTCAGAAAATCTTTACAAATAGCTCGATGCGGGCATTGGGCAACAATATTTCTCTGAGATCCGAGGTAGCAGACTTCCTGGTGATACACATCCTTTGTAATTTGTTGAGCAGAATGAAGATTTTACTCCAAGAGAGGTTTTTTCATCATGCAATGGCTTTCAGTTAGATCACAATATGTATCCTGGGACAGCAACTGTTTCCAAATGAGCAAAATGCCCTTTTTATTTTGGAAAATTCCTTAAAAGCAAGAAATCTATGCCAGACGTACACAATGCAGTAGAAGAATGAGGTAAGTAGAGGTTCCTTTGGTGGTAGAGGTCACTGTGGTTCTCTGGGTTTCCAGTGTGGAAGGATATCCTTTGAATGCTAAGTACTGATGCATATGCTAAATTCCACTTAGATGTACCTTTTAAAAGGAGAGGGAAGCATCTAGGGCAGATTGGATCAATACATTCACTCATCTTCTCTATTGGCTCGAAATCGTGACAAGTTTCTTCTACAAGCTTAGAGATAATATCATTGAACCTGGTTCAGATCCAAATGGACAGTGCTGTAAGACACACACACACACACACACACACACACACACACACACAAAAGAACAAGGTTTTCATCACACTTTCAAGTGTAGAAATACTGCTGTAATTTGATTCTGTTTCAAGATATAGTAACTGTCACATTGTGAATACCGCTGAGAATAAATCAAACCTGTCAGTGCTGACATACTGTGTAAAAGGTGTTTTTTGTGTGTGTATTAAAGGGGGGGGACTAGACTGTGCTATCTTGGTTCATTGTACTCCATGCGCTACTCAGTACTCAGATTTGCCAAGAGTGCTTTCAAGTTGGCACTGCAAGTAACTTGCTCAGCTAGCCAGCTGATTAAAATGTCAGTGGCACATGAACAGTCAAGGATGTCACTGAGTTTGCCAGTCCTGTCTGGCTCACAACTAGAGGCAAGAAAGCTCAGGCTTGAAAACCCTTGGTTGTAGCCATGGTGGCTCCTAATGCCATTTCTGCCCAGTCCCCCAAGCTGGCATCATTGCTGAAACCAAGGACATCATCAGGAGAGGAGACTGCACTCTTATGTGTTGCAACACAACTTCAACTAAGTACCTGGCTAACCCCACTAAGTAATCCTTTCCTTTCCTTTGTCTGTCATGATTTTTCTGAAAACTTAAGCCCATCGGTAAGAACTGACCATTTTGTATACCTCTATAAGATGAGTCCCCTTCATGGATCACTGTCTTGTCGTGGCGAAGGGGCTTGAATAACTCTGAGAAGCTCTGAGCTATGCCGTGCAGGGCCACCCAAGACAGACAGGTCATAGCCGAGAGTTTAGACTAAATGTGATCCACCTGGAGAAGGAACTGGCAAACCACTCCAGTATTTTGCCAAGAAATCCCCATGGACATAAAAAGAAGAAGCTTTGAAAAGAAAGTGAGAATTTCCAAGGCATGCTCTGGTTCATGGGGTCACGGAGAGTCAAAGGTGACTAAGACGACTAAACAACAACAAATAAGATGAGTAAATCCATTTACATTTTTGTTGTGGGGAGATAATGCATCTCCCTCCCCCACTGTTCTCACAATCCTGCTGGCCAAACAAGATGCTGTGGATTCAGCAGTTGTGTGAACTGGCCCTAGGCATGTACAGATGTGCCACGTATCAATCTCCTCTATACACATATATTGATACTTGCATAGGGTGTTTCACACAGCTTCTCGATGCATGGCAGATGTGTAGCATAGCTGGTGCATGAAGAAGGGTTGAAGGGTGTGACACTGTGGACTGCCTCACACCTTGTGAAACATCCTCCCTCTAGTGTCTTCAATGTGCACTGTGGTTGCTAGTGCTGGAGGTGTTGCCCTGCTTCTGCTGGGGAAGGGCACAGCTGTAGTTGAGGCTGAGGTCCAGAAGCTACTTGTTCCTGCTACAATATATTTCTCTCTCCTCATTATGCTCTTCCTCCTCTGAAGCGTGGGCCCTTTTTTTTAGGACAGGGACCATTCATCGCTGGAAGGTCCCCACTCATTCCATCTCAGTTGTGTTTACTTACAATTGGGGTTGCACTTTACAGCCCTCATACTTATTGTCAGGGAACTGCCATCGGAGAAACAGGAGGTGAAAGGGCTCACAGAGGCTGAGAGAGACTTATCAGCTGAGGAGGGAACCAGCAGGGGGAGAGGAGGAGCTCCAAGGGAAAGTGAGTCGGAGGGATGGCTCAGAGACACTTCCAGCGAAAACAGTGGGGAGGTTTCAGGACCTCCCATAGGGACACCCACTCCTCGCTGGAAACTGTCACGCCGAGAGTCCAGAAGACGCGTTTCCGTTAAGGAACTTTTATGCTGGAAGAAGTTCCGTAAACGCCCACTGTCTGATTCTACAAGCGACTGATGGAGCCATGCTTAAGGAGCTCCGTCACAGACAGAGGTTTGTGGACTTAGCCAAACTCTGAGGGATTAGGAATTTTACGCACAAGCAGCTCATCATCCCATCACAGCAATCAGACAGACCCTGAAAGCAGCTTGTGCAGAGAGGCATCATGAGCAACCCAGCCGGAACCGGAGGAGCGGGAGGAGCTGGAGAGGGTCCAAGCCTGGAAGAAAGGTACCGGGTGTTGGAGGTCCAGCTAGCACTGCAAACGGCGAGGCTAGAGGAGAGGAGGGCGCAGGATGCAGAAAAGGCAAAAGGCGCCCCACTAGCAAGAAAGATGCCAGGATTGGTGCAGAAGTTTGGGGGGGACCCCAGGAACTATCAAGCCTTTAGGACAGAGATGCAGTATGCTCTCAATCTGCAGTTTGACGACTTTCCCGACGAGGAATCACGAGTGGCGTTTGTGGTTGGCCATCTCGAAGGGGGGGCGAGAGACTGGGTTAGACCCCTGATGGCAGGGAATAATGAAATCCTGAAGGACACGAGGAAGTTTTTTTGCGCCATGGACCTGATGTTTTCCAGCGAGATTGAGCAGGGAGTGGTGCGCAGACAGTTGATGGCTTGTAAACAGGGGAGCCGATCTGTCCGGGAGTACTGGACTGAGTTTACCATGTTGATACATAAATTGGGGTGGGATCTATCGGCTGAACCCATTCAAATGCTTTTCGAAGAGGGGCTTTCTTCGGCGGTGAAAGACGAACTTTCCCGGGCGCCCAGGGCGGAGTCTATGGACCAGCTGACTAAATCAGCGCTGACCATTGGAGCGCGCCAGGAGGCGAGAGCCTTGGAGAAGCGGGAAGGGAAAGGAGAGCGTTGGAGGGATTTCCGCATTCCAGAGATTCCGGAGCCAACTTTCCCGCCAGGAGAGCCGATGGAAATTGGAACAGCGCGCGCGCGCGCAGTTTCAAATCCCAGTGAAGGGCGGAAGAAGGAGGGGAAGAGCGCCAAGAAATGTTATCTCTGCCAGCAGCCAGGTCACTTTGCCAGAGTCTGCCCGCAAAGAAAGGAATGGCAAGGGATGGCGGGAGCTGTTGGGGGAAAAGAGGAGGAAGTCCAGGAGCAAGTAAAAGCCAACGCCTGGCTGACACCGTCAGGGCACAGCAGCCAGGCCAAGGAGCAGTAAAAGTGCCCACGCCGGAACCTCCAAGACCAGCCCTAGTGATAGAGGTGTTGCTAGAGCTGGCAAACGGACACCCACTAAAGACAAAGGCACTATTGGACTCAGGCAGCTCCTGTAATTTTATGAGTAAGGAGTTTGCAGCTGAACACCAGATACAGACACTCCCTTTAAGTAACCCCCTGCAGGTGACCACGATCGATGGGAGGGAGCTGTTGGGAGGAGAAGTTAGCCTACAGACCGTCCCAATGGTTATGAGGGTTGCCAGGCACACCGAAAGAATAGCGTTCAATGTGGCCACCTTGGGAGGGGCTCCCATTATTTTGGGAATGAGCTGGCTAGCGTTGCATGATCCGCTAGTGGGCTGGCATCAGAGAGTGGTCTCCTTTGGGTCAGCACATTGCCTGGAACACTGCAAAGAGGGGAAGGCTCCGGAAGGGGCAAAAGCCTTTCTAGCAGGGACGGAAGTAACGGACAAAGGGAAGGTGCCCAAACAATACGCTGACCTGAGCAAGGTCTTCAGTGAAAGGGAAGCAGACAAACTACCACCGCATAGAGCCTTTGACTGCCAAATCAATCTAGTCCCTGGGGCCCAGCTCCCGGTGGGCAAGCTGTACACCATGTCAGACAGGGAAATGCAGGAGTTAAGGGAGTTTATTGATAAAAACCTGAAGAGAGGTTTCATCAGAGAGTCCAGAGCGGTGGGGGGCAGCCCAGTGTTTTTTGTGGACAAAAAACACACGGATAAACCGAGACTTGTAGTGGACTTCAGGGCCCTAAATGCAGTGTCGGAACCAGTGGCTTTCCCCATGCCCAGAATTGATGACATTTTGACCAGGGTGAGGAAGGGAAAGATATTCACTAAACTGGACCTGAGGGGGGCATACAACCTGATACGGATAAGGAAGGGGGATGAATGGAAAACCACCATGTTCACCCCTTTGGGGGCTTTTGAATATCTCGTTATGCCCTTCGGATTACAAGGAGGCTCAGCATGTTTTCAATCGTTCATGAACCACGTCCTGGGACCTCTGCTCTACAAGAATTGCGTGGCCTTCCTAGATGACGTGTTAATATATTCAGAGAATGAGGAGCAGCATGTAAAGGATGTCAGGGAAGTGCTGAGCCAACTGCAAGCAAACCAGCTGTGGGTGAAATTGGAGAAGTGTCAGTTTCACACCAAGGAGGTGGAATTCCTGGGGTACCGCTTGTCAGACAAGGGATTAGCCATGGATCCAGGCAAGGTCCAGGCGGTGCTGGAATGGAAGACGCCGAAAACGAAAAAGGATGTGCAAAGATTCTTAGGGTTTGGGAACTTTTACCGTAAGTTCATCAAGAACTTTGCCCACTTAACGGCTCCCATCACGGACTGTCTCAGCAGCAAGAAGAAATTTGTTTGGACGGCGGAGGCGGAGCAAGCATTTGAGGAATTGAAAAGGGCATTCGCTTCGGAAGAACAGTTCCTGCATGTGGATTTACAAAAACCAATGAGAGTGGAAACTGATGCATCAGACCGGGCGGTGGGGGCGGTGCTTCTTCAGCCGGGGAAGAATAAGTCGGAGTGGAGACCGTGTGCCTTCTTCTCGCGGAAGCTAAACAAATCCGAGAGGAACTACACGGTATATGACCGAGAACTACTCGCCATTCACGAAGCGTTCTGGAGATGGAGACACTTACTAATTGGTGCACAACATAAGGTGCAAGTGTGCACGGACCACAAGAATTTAGAGTATTGGAGAACGGCACGAGTGCTCAACCAACGACAAATGAGGTTGGCCCAGGAGTTCTCCAAATTCCATTTTGAAATTTGCTATGTGCCAGGTCCAGAAAACGTCAGAGCGGACGCTCTCTCACGCAAACCTGAATATTTGGAGGGGGGAGCACCCGAAGAGAGACATATCATCCCAGAGGACCGCTGGGTGTGTGGGGCGGCCTTGGTGGGGCAAAGGGAACTGGTAGAGGGAATGGTGAATGATGAATACGCCCAGAATAAGCTCAGAGGTTTAAGGAGGGAGGGAGAAAACCCCGGAGGTTTTGAAGAAAGAAACGGGGTATTGTATTACAAAGGGGCACTATATATACCCGAAGGGGAATTGAGAGGGAGAGTACTCAAACAGCTGCACGACAACCCACAGCGGGGCATTTTGGGCAACACAAGACCATGTGGTTGGTTACCAGGGAATTTTGGTGGCCCAAGGTGAGGGAGGATGTACGGGAGTATGTAAGAGGGTGTGACCAATGCCAGAGAGCCAAAGGAGAAAGGCAGGCGCCGGCGGGGTTATTAGAACCGTTACCCACACCAGAACGACCGTGGGAGGCGGTATCGATAGATTTTATGACTGATCTGCCTAAATCCAAGGGCAAACCGCCATACTGGTCGTAGTAGACCTGTTAACTAAGATGGGCCACTTTGTAGCTTGCTCACATGCAGTCACGGCGGAAGAGACAGCGAAATTGTTTGTAGAACATATTTTTAGGTTGCATGGCGCCCCCTTGAGGGTGGTCTCAGACAGAGGGAAACAGTTCACGTCCAGGTTCTGGAGGAAGCTCATGAGCTTACTGCACGTAGAGGTCAATTTTTCGACTGCCAGGCACCCTGAAACCAACGGGCAGGCGGAGAGAGCAAACGGTATCCTCCAACAATACCTGAGGTGTTATGTCAATGACAGAGAGAACGATTGGGTCGAAAAGTTGGCGCTAGCGGAATTTGCCTACAATAATGCGGAGAATGTGTCCACCGGGATGAGCCCCTTTTTGGCTAATTATGGGTGCCACCCCAGGGCGTTTCCAGGGGAAGGAGGGGAGAGATGGAGTGTCCCGGCCGCCGAACATTTTGTAGAAGAAATGGAAGCGATCCATCGTCAACTCCAACTCAACTTAGAAAGGGCCAAAGAAGAATATAAGAGGCAGGCAGACAAGAGCAGAAGGGAAGGTGAAACCATTAGGGTGGGGAGTCAGGTGTGGCTGTCAACCCAAGGGTTGCCGTTCAAGGGGGGTTGCAAGAAATTGAGACCCAAAAGATTGGGACCATTTGAGGTCATTCAACAGGTCAACCCAGTGGCTTTCAGACTCCGGTTACCGAACCACATGAAACTGCACCCAGTATTCCACAGGTCATTACTGTCACCGTATAGGGGGGAAGGTGAAGGGGTCTCCACACGGGGGCCAGTCTTAGAAGAAAGGGAAAGCAGCAACCATGTGGCGGAAATCATCGACTCCAGGTGGAAGGGTAATCAGGTGGAGTATTTGGTCGCGTGGGAAGGGGAACCGGAGTCGGAAAACGCCTGGGTGACGGCAGAGGAGGTCAATGACGAGATCTTGATGGAAACGTTCCACCAAAGGTTCCCCAGGAAACCTCAGTCAGTAGCGAGGTTCCGGAGGGAGTACTTTGGCACCACCGACGAGGAGGAGGAACTGGAAGGATTCAGGGAATCGGAGTTGGAAGAAGGAATAGACTCCGATGAGGAGGAGTACTTAGAAACCAGAAACAGCAACCGGTGGAGGGAAGTGTTCGAGACTTCGGAAGATGAGGGAGGTTCTTTCAGGGGTTTTGCTCCCTCGCCGCCCGCAGAGGAGGGGAGGGGAGGTGGTGAAGGGGGCCCTGGAGGGGAGGTGGATGTCAGGGAACTGCCATCGGAGAAACAGGAGGTGAAAGGGCTCACAGAGGCTGAGAGAGACTTATCAGCTGAGGAGGGAACCAGCAGGGGGAGAGGAGGAGCTCCAAGGGAAAGTGAGTCGGAGGGAGGGCTCAGAGACACTTCCAGCGAAAACAGTGGGGAGGTTTCAGGACCTCCCATAGGGACACCCACTCCTCGCCGGAAACTGTCACGCCGAGAGTCCAGAAGACGCGTTTCCGTTAAGGAACTTTTATGCTGGAAGAAGTTCCGTAAACGCCCACTGTCTGATTCTACAAGCGACTGATGGAGCCATGCTTAAGGAGCTCCGTCACAGACAGAGGTTTGTGGACTTAGCCAAACTCTGAGGGATTAGGAATTTTACGCACAAGCAGCTCATCATCCCATCACACTTATGGTACCCCATGGTAGAGAAGGAACTTTTCTCATCTCAACGTTCAGCATGGGTTCCTTTATTCTCATTTTGGAGTGATGTGGCATTGGCACATGGAGTGGCCCACTCATTCCATTTTTGGATTTCCTTTATTTTTCATACATCTAATCAAGAAGCAACGGTCTCATTTATTGAAGTATCTAGAGACCAAGATTTTTTTCCTGCAATCTGAAGACAGGTCAGCAGACAATAATACTCCCCTTTCAGCCTCTATGATGGACAGGCAAGCATTTGTACTCTGTTTCCTGCGCCTCCAAGTATCTCAAACATCTTCAGAACCAGATGACTGTGTCGCAGGCATTTATTGAAAGTGTATAATATTTCACTAATTGTAGAAACATTTTCTATTCTATTGACAGACGTTCTGATTCCTGAAATTGTATATTAACGTCTCGTTTTATTACAGATTTACTGGATAAATGTGATAAGCTAGTGTATGAATGTGGTATTAAATCTCGGCTAATGGAAGACAATCAATTTTAATCATTTTTGCAGGGAGTACTTACAGGAGACTCCCTTCTAGAATGTCACACTGCTTTCGCTCTATGCAGAATAAGGTTATTGCAATAGAAAGTTGTTGTGGGGTCTTGCAGCAGGTCAATGTCAAAAACTCTGTCTTCTCTCCCCAGAATAGGAGGCATACACATACAGCTTTCATTTGTCCCCTAGCTGCATCATTGAGTAGCCTTGTTGATACCTCTGACTCACAAACAGGCTCAAGTTAAAGGGTCTTGCTTGGTTTCTGACCATTAGGGAGGAAGCAGCTGATAAACACACATACCGCTGGCAATACTAATGTGAGGTCAGGATCAGTTCTTTCACAGTGGACTCTCTTCCATGTTTCTGTAGCCAGTTCATGAGATCATCTCTCTCCCTGGGCCTTCTGGGTCCCAGATGCTATCTTTGCCTCATTGCACAAGAGATGCAATGATGGATGTAATTTGTACAGCAAGCCGTTTCTCCTCATAGCAGGGTTTGACTTGTAGGCTTACAGATGTCAGGACAACTTTTCTGGGCTGCTGCCAGTTCTTTCAGCCCTGGGTTCCCTATATTTACCAGGTCCCCTCCTGCACCTTTTGGAACAAAATGGTTGCACACCCAAAAGGGCAAACAAGCGCCCTTTGGCCTTGCTCTATGTTGAGTGGCATAGCATGGGTTGCCAGCACCTGGGACCCTGTGAAGGGGGATGGGTAGGAGGGAAACAGACAGAATACTCATGCATATTCAACTGCCTAACTGTGTGTGTGTCACCCAGGAGATCATAGTTGCAGATATAAGAAAAGAAAAGTTGCCCTGTTGTCTGGAGATACCACTTCTTGATTCACATAGAGAAGCTGTTTTTGATGGAACCCAGCAATGGAAGCATGCACCTGTATTGAGGCAGCAGTGGGTGTTGAAATTTTATGCCCCTAAATTTTGTGCCCAGGGCAACCACCCCTGCCGCCCCCCCCTGCTATGCCACGGCCTATGCTGCCAACCAGCTTCTTCTATAAAAGTGCTTTTTCCCCCTATCTGTTCCGCCTTTGCTCTCTATTCCCACTCACCCCCAACTTTAGCTTCCTCCTCCTCCATCTTTTCCACACACCCTTTCCCCTTCATCTAGCCTAGCTCTGTTGGCAGGTAAATGGTCCTGTACTGATGAGAGTCCCTGCCTATTCTCCAGCCAGCCATTTCCATGCCTGTAGCAGGCATACAGCTTGACAAGTGAGATCTTGGCACCTCCATTTAATGTCGACAGAGGCTCCTGGAGCTTGCTATTTCCCATCTTTGTCTTGTGATCAGTGTAATGATGGAAAGAAGAAAAAGTCCCAACCAGAGAAGAATGGCTGATTAAGTTGATGGATTATGCCGAAATGGCAAAAATGACCAGAAGAATCAGAAATCAGGAAGACCAAAATTTTAATAAGGAATGGGGAAAATTTATAATTTATCTTAAAAATCATTGTAAACAGTTAAAATCGTTACTGGATTGGAATAACACATAGTTTAATGGTGAATTTTGGATATAATGGAGATGTAAAAGATTTGGATTATTATAAAAGATGCAGGAGGAAATGACTGGTAATGTCTTAAAAATAATAATACCCTAATGCTCTTAATTAAGAAATTCACTTTTGAAAAATATAATTGTTCCTCTTCACAAAAGCTTTTAATGAAATGAAAGAGTTTCAGCACAGTAAAAAGACAGCAAGTTTGAAAGTTTTTGGCTGTCAGCATTCCAAACGCTTGTTATCATGATTTTAGTTAGTTTAGTCTAGTTTTAAATGTTCTGGTGTTCATTTTTCTGCCCAAAAGTTTGAAACTCTAGTGTTAGCATCTACTGTACTAACTTGGAACTATCACATGGAAGCCATATTTTGTTATTGTTGTTGTTGTTGTTGCTGCTGCTGCTGTTGTTAATAATAATAATAATAACCACTCCAAAATTCACAGCTGGACAATATATTAAGAAAATTATCACAAAACAATGTGCAAGGTTTCAGCTTCTCCAGAACTTGCCATCAGGCTAGATATTAGGGGCTGGCAGGTATGAGAGAGAGGTACAGAAGTACCTTGGCTGTCAAACATAATCCATTCCAGGAGTCCATTTGACTCCCAGGACCATTCGAAAACCAAGGTGCGGCTTCTGATTGGCTGCAGGAGCTTCCTGCACTCAATCAGAAGTTGCAGACGCTGCAGAAGCCACATCAGACATTCAGCTTCCAAAAAACATTCACAAACTGGAACACTCACTTCCAGGTTTGCGGCGTTTGGGAGCCAATTTGTTCGGGAGCCAAGCTTTTTGACAACCAAGATACCACTGTATACAAAAATTAGGATGGATGGTGAAGCCTTCAAGTCTGCTTTCAGACCCAAGCTGAAGATAGAGATTGCAGAATGATAGTGTCTGTGAGGCGGTTACAGGTATCTGATCATGCATTGTAAAGTTGTTTAGCCTTTAAAGAATGTATGCCACCCCCAGAACAGCCAGTGAACTTCATGACTGAACAAAGGTGTTGCTGTTGCTGTTGTTTTGTAGACTGAGCAGGGATTTGAAACAGGACTCCCTGATCCACATAAACTCTCCACCACGTATGCCATACTGGGTCTTGCATAGTTCAGTTCCTTGGGCAAACTAGTATGATTAAAATTACAACGTATCCCTCTTGATTTAATTAACTGAGAGCTATTTTTGTACTGTAGCCCAACATATGCTAAATCCATGCCAAATACCTTGAGACACTAATGACAGTAAGATAGCTTTAACAGCTTCTTAATAAACATAAGCAGGGTTCCATTTAACTTATTGGGCATACATCTGAATAGGCATATACAAGATCGCACTGTTCATTTTATTAATGTTATTATGATGTGTGCATTTTCTCTTATACTTGATCAGGAAATGGCATGGAAGAGAGTTGGAAGGGAACCTTCCACTCTGGGGTGAAAAGCAATGACTGGCTGTGTGCTCAACCTTTCAGAGATCTTCCACTATAATGCAGAAAACCAGGATAATACCCACTGGAAGTTGAGTGGCACTGGTGTAAACTAATGCAGGAGACGAGAATCGAGGCTGTTTGAATCTAAAAGAGAAACTGGGAGATAGAGCAAAGGAATATCTCCCTTGAGGACAAACAACTCTTTATCTATAATGAAAATCAGAACACTTTCATTTTCGTCCTGGAAAGAAGGGCTCATTGTCTCCAGAAATGCCATTCCCGTTCATTACATTTTGAACAATGTAATCACGTTCATAAAAATTTTGCTGACATGCTCCGTCGTGTAGCCCAACCCTCGGCAATTAATACGCTCATTGTTTGATACAGATAGCTGTAAACCACTGTAATTGCTAAGCTTGTTTGATGAGAAAATAAAATTATTTCATTTTGTGAAGCATGCGAAAGGCTTGGTTCAGAATGGTGGATTTGTTCAACTTGAACAGACAATGGGTAAGAAAACATTTTTAGATCTGAAAAGCAGAGGGATGGGCAGGAGGAACAATGGCCGATGTTTTCAAAAAATGTCCTAGCTCAGCTGAGGCAGGTTTAGCTGATAGTCTCTATATTGTGAAAGCCATGTAATTTGTATCATAAGAAGCCTTGTATCTCCTGGTGAATTTATAAATCACAAGCACATTGTAACTGAAGAAGTGACAGCGTATGAACGATGAATGCATTATTCAGCCAATCCACCGGGTGGTGATCAGGAAGAGGAATGGAGGGTCCCTACAATTAACAGAGGCGGTCACTTTCAGAGGATACAGAAGACTAAATGATTCAACAAGTGGGAAGTGTTATTGGGCTCCATCTCTCATTGGCCCTAACCCATATGACCAAAGGTCAGGGATGATGGGAGCTGGAGTGCAACAACATCTGGAAGGCCACAGGTTGCCCACTTCTGCAATGCAGGGACTATGCTTGGATAGGGGTTAACAGCACCCAGAAGTGGTGCAGAATGGTGACGTCATTGTATCTGCACAATGGCACCTGCATCAGGTAGCCCCAGCCCATTGCTGCCTTTGCAGCCAGGAAGCAACACCCGCTAATAAAACCAGGGGAGGCTTTTCCTTCTTGGTCACCAATGCAAAGGTCTTAAACAGCTGTGTGATGTAGGAAAACCTTTGTGAGTAAACACTCTTATTCTTATTTCTTATCATCAATAATCGGTCAATAAGATAGGTTAGGGTGTGACAGGATACTGTCAGCAGCTCCCGGCTGGTTGCCCAGGAAAGTATAAAGACAAGGAAAATTTTCTTACCTTCCTTTTTTATTTCAGTCTTTACAGAGAGAGGCTATAGAACCCAGCCTCTTGGATAATGGTGTTGTCCCGAGTGAATCTTCACTCCACTTCTCTCCCACTTCCTAATTCATTGTCGTCGTCATCTCCTCTATGGGTGCTGCTCTTTGAGCTCTTTGCTCTCCTACTTTTAAGGCTCGTCAGGTTCTGGGAGATGGAGAGTCTGGAATGCTTTCTAATGACAGCGTGTCAGCTGGGTGTTGTTCTAGCTCTCCCATGATTTCCCAACTTTTCCCTTCATCTCCCTCTGGGCTGCTCAAACCCTTGTTGTAAATCTATACTGTCTTCCTCTTCCCTGGAAGGGTCAGGATGGGGAGGGGGTCTCCACCATTCCTCCTCTGCCCAGTCCCTGACAATTAGTTTTCTTTAACAGTGGAAGCAGGTTTTCGGATTAGACGCAGGTCTTCTTCAGGCTTTGATTATGAGAGCAAAAAATAAACATCCAATAGTCTAGATAGAAACTACTGGGTAGTCTGTCTGATGGTTACTTGGTTGCAGAAGTTTACTGGTCATTGCTCTTGGCATGGAGATAGTCTAGGTTGAATGCAAACATGCCATTCTAATGTCATGTGTGATGTCACAAAGAGGATATGCTTTAAGTCTTGGTAAAGCCAAAAGCAGTTAACAGTTAGACAGCATCTCAGCACTGTCAAGATGAATCTCCATAATAAGTGATGAATAGTTTTATTTGGGGGGATATATTAACTTTTACTATTGGTGAAAAGTTTTAGATTGGTTTGCCAGCTTGTAACACATCAAGTTGAAGCCAATAGATATACATTCACAACCCTGTACCCATCAAATAATCAACTTTATGTGTGACTTTGGGAGTGATTCATACCACCACATTTCCTTTCTCCACTCTATAGCAGCTTTATTTCTGTATTTGAAAAAAACAACCAAGAAGGAGAAGATAAGGAACCAGGAATAAGATCTGAATGAGTATGGTAAGGATCTAAGTTTTACAAGTGAGGGGGCTAGGAAGATGGCTTTGTGGTCCAGCATAGTCATGGGTAAGCAAACTGGCCCAATTGCCTTCTAAGTCTGGCCCGCGGATGGTCCGGGAATCAGCATGTTTTTACATGAGTAGAATGTGCCCTTTTATTTAAAATGCATCTCTGGGTTATTTTGGGTGCATAGGAATTCGTTCATTCCCCCCCCCAATATAGTCCAGCCCCCCACAAGGTCTGAGGGATAGTGGACCGGCCCCCTGCTGAAAAAGTTTGCTGATCCCTGAGCATAGGGATGATGAGTGCTTTGTATTATTGAATTCCTGTTTCACAAAGAAGAAACCACAAAGAAGTATTTGAGTTCTTGCTCTCATAATTTTAAAGAACGCTGGGTTCTGGGAGATGGAGGGTCTGGAATGCTTTCTAATGATGTGTCAGCCGGGTGTTGTTCTGGCTCTCCCATGATTTCCCAATTTCCCCCATCATCTGCCTCTGAGCTGTGACCTTCCACAAACCCCTGTTGTAAATCTACCATTCCTCCTCATCTGCTCAGTCCCTGATAGGGTGACAGGTACCAAAGATAACTTTTCAGTGGTGGCCACATCCTTCTGGAATGTGACCCCCCAGGAACTACACAGTCATGATATTGAAAAAGACTCTCAAGACATTTTTCAATTAATTCTTATCAAGAACTGTGTCTTACTGTTCTGCTCCTCATCTTAGAGGGGTATAATTATTTTAAATCATGGTGTTTATGTGCTCTGTGATGAGTTTGGGACACTGTCTTGTGACAACAGTTTCCCCAAAAGGTAGGATATCAATCTTTTTTAAAAAATAAAACAAAAGAGTTGCTTTTCTATCTCCATATATTAGCCACCTCTTACATTTATCATATTATACACCGGGTTTTAGCCAGTGTTGGAAATCAACATAGTCTATGCCACTGAATGAATATCAGTGAAAGGGTGAGTTAAACATACCTTTAAGGTTACACTAGCCATATTTCCAGGGACGCGGGTGGCGCTGCGGGTTAAACCACAGAGCCTAGGACTTGCTGATCAGACGGTCGGCGGTTCGAATACCCGCAACAGAGTGAGCTCCCGTTGCTCGGTCCCTGCTCCTGCCAACCTAGCAGTTTGAAAGAACATCAAAGTGCAAGTAGATAAATAGGCGGGAAGGTAAACGGCATTTCTGTGCACTGCTCTGGTTCGCCAGAAGCGGCTTAGTCATGCTGGCCCCATGACCCGGAAGCTGTATGCCAGCTCCCTTGGCCAATAAAGCGAGATGAGCGCCGCAACCCCAGAGTCGGTCACGACTGGACCTATTGGTCAGGGTTCCCTTTACCTGTACCTTTAGCCATTTTTCCAACATGAGGCAACCAAAATAAATACATAGAAAAGTGATTTTATGTGTGATTGACTAACTTTATATATGTGACCTTAAACAATAATGATTATTCTGGAACTCTTATCATTTGACAGACTATTGTAATAATGAAAAAGAAGCCTTTGCACTAAAATGTCTGACTTAAGCATTCTGTTAGGAACATTAAATTTACTCTAGCTCACACCCCCCCCCAAATGCTGAAGTGTTAACTC
Source organism: Podarcis raffonei (assembly GCF_027172205.1). Classification (NCBI taxonomy): domain Eukaryota; kingdom Metazoa; phylum Chordata; class Lepidosauria; order Squamata; family Lacertidae; genus Podarcis; species Podarcis raffonei. The sequence continues at coordinate 71,222,587 of NC_070608.1, forward strand.
AAAAGAGCCAACTGCAATGCCAAGAGGGTCATGAAGCCAATTTTCATATAATAAGAGATTCAGTGTATTGCCAGTTTTTCTCGGCTCAGATAAATCATGCTTTATATCTTTATCATTAGGGGTTGGGTTAATTAGCCTTCTGCCTTATCTTAATTTTATAACTGTGGTTTGTCCTCAGCAGGAAGCCATCAAGAAGCAGCATAACCAGGCCCAATGGACAATGAGTCATAACAGAAAGGAACTGGAAATGATACATTTCAAAGATTGAATAGTTACTACCAGAGGCAAGGTGTGTTAGATCAGTTGGTTTGAGTGTGATGTTGATAATGCCAAGGCTGTAGGTTCGATCCCTGTATGAGACAGCTGCCTATTCCTGCACTGCAAGGGGTTGGACTAGATGTTCCTCCGGGTCCCTTCCAGATCTATGTTTCTATGAGTCAAGTAAGCATTGCAGTGGACCTAAAGTGCTAAGGCTTGCTTTTTGTTTTGACAAGAGACATTTATCATTTAAAAGTTCATACCGTGAGGGAGCTCCTGTCTCTGTTGTGGCCAAGTTGATTATGCCAAAATGGGTATTTTACAATTGTTGAGGTTTTGTCATGTGGAGAAAGCTGAGTTACTTGGGTAAGGGATCTCCACCTGCATTTCTTGTATACTCACTACAGTATGTAAAGAACCAGGGCTGTCCATATAAAAGAAATTAATTTAATCCTGCTGCAATTGCTTGGCAGTTACCTCTGCTTCCCTTGCCTAGACCTCTGGATTAAATTTGATTTACCTGAAGCGCTGCAAGTATGTTCTCATGTGGTAACCATATGAAAACTGCTATAACTGGAGAGCCTGCCCCACAACATGCTGAAATCATGTGTGAGTGGGGCAATATTCACTGAAAGGCTTCAGGGATAGCTCCTGTATATAATCATGACTTGCCCTGTGCAAATTAGCAGAATCCATGTTTCCTCCCAGGTAAGAGTGCAAACCCTTTATTTTAAATCAAAATAAATAAGTGTATTTTATGTGCCGTCTTATACCTCACAGAGATTCCTGTGGGGATAATCTGACTGCCTTACTGCAATAAAATAATAATAATAATAATAATAATAATAATAATAATAATAATAATAATAATTTGTTTATTTATTTATATCCAGCCCATCTGGCTAGGTTTCCCCAGCCACTTTGGGTGGCTCTCAACAGAATATTAAAGCCTGATAAAACATCAAACATTAAACTTCCCTAAACAAGGTTGCCTTCAGATGTCTTCTAAAAGTCAGATAGTTGCCTATTTCCTTGACATCTGATGGGAGGGTGTTCCACAGGGCAGGCACCACTACCGAGAAGGCCCTCTGCCTGGTTCCCTGTAGCTTCACTTCTCGCAACGAGGGAACTGCCAGAAGACCCTTGGAGCTGGACCTCAGTGTCTGGGCTGAACGATGGGGGCTGAGATGCTCCTTCAGGTCTATGAGGTAGCCCTTCATCCTGTCACCCATGTCATGAAGTAGTGATCCTGTGAGCAAGTATCGCTGGGTGGGGCACCCCCAGGCAGGTGGTAAGTATTTGTCCCCAAAATGGGAGCATGTGATCGGGTGGATGGTTGCCAGCATCCCCCAGCCCCTATAAATCTTTGAGTTAACTTACAAGGGGAGAAAGAGAACAAGCCTTGTATTAGACTTGCTGTTGATGTTCTGTAGCTGGTGCCAGAGAAGAAGCCCATAAAGCCTGATAACCCATTCGGTGCCTGCTTGTGATTGATTAGTAGCTTGGAGGGAGGACTTGGGAAAACAACCCCCTCCTTGACAACCCATACTGAAGTATGTTCACTATTACAAAGATAATGCAGACTTGAGCCCAAGAGACCTATGTTAAGAGTGGTCTCTTTGTGTGGGCAAAAATTATGTGCATGTATTATTAGCAGTGCTTTCTTTTCACAGGGTTCCCATGGGTAAGGTAAAAGGTAAAGGACTCTTGGACGGTTAAATCCAGTCAAAGGCGACTATGGGGTGCAGCGCTCATCTTGCTTCAGGGTGACGGAGCTGGTATTTGTCCACAGACAGCTTTCCGGGTCATGTGGTCAGCATGACTAAACCATTTCTGGTGCAACGGAACAATGCGACAGAAGCCAGAGCGCACGGAAACGCTGTTTACCTTCCCACTGCAGTGGTATCCATTTATCTACTTGCACCGGTGTGCTTTTGAACTGCTAGGTTGGCAGAAGCTGGGACAGAGCAATGGGAGCTCACCCTGTCATGCAGATTCGAACCGCCGACCTTCCGATAGCCAATCTCAGGAAACTCAGTGGCTTAGACCACAGCGCCACCCATTTCAAAGTGTACACAGTACAGTGGTACCTCGGGTTACAGATGCTTCAGGTTACAGATGTTTTAGGTTACAGACTTCGCTAACCCAGAAATAGTACCTTGGGTTAAGAACTTTGCTTCAGGATGAGAACAGAAATTGTGTGGCAGTGGCACGGCGGCAATGGGAGGCCCCATTAGCTAAAGTGGTACGTCAGGTTAAGAACAGTTCCAGGTTAAGAACAGACCTCCAGAACGAATTAAGTTCTTAACCCGAGGTACCACTGTATCAGCACCTCTTTTTTTGTTGTTAAAAAGTGTGGCACTTACTGTAACAACTTCATGTTGTGTACTGGCACCTGCTTTTCTAGAAAAAAAGCACTGACTATTAGCATTATTACCAACTGCTTAATTCAGAGCCATGTCCCTCAATAACTGTGACTGTTCAACTTTGAGCCCCTGTATAAGGTGTTTGAAAGGGATGTGTGAGGCTGAAGCTGGAGAGGAGCTGTATGTTTAAATCTCTCTCCTTTTAAATTATTACATTCTCTTCTCCAAACTACTAAAGCGAATCACACCTGAGCTAACAATGAGGGGAAATGTGAAGACTGAAACCTGGTTTGTTTTGTTTTTAAGCCCAATTTGTCTAAAATATAATCTCCTCAGGAGCTATGCATGAGATAGTTCAAAGTCATTTAGTTGTCACTTGACTCCACGGTGCTCACAGGTGGGAAAGTAAAAAAGGGGGCATTTCCCACTCATTTAATGCTTGCATTTTAGAGATGTTGAATTCAGAAGCCGGGGAGTTCACTTTTCTTCCAGTTCAGGCCCAGCTTTGCTGTTACACAGGAAGAGGTGGCACGCCTCAGGTGACACTCTTTGGAGTGCAAGCAGAAAACAATGATGTGCCAGTGATGGAGCTTATTCTACTGAACATTAGAGGGATTGTGAGTTCTGCCCTAGGCATCCATATGTGATGAGCTGTCTTTTTTCCAAATTAATTCAGTGTAAAAGTGTGTGTGATGCATGTCCTACCCCAGTTTCTAAGAGCATTTTAGGAAAAAGAGATTTAATTAACTCCAGTAATTTGATATGCATGGTTTTCACTCAAATACACACACACACACACACTTTATTAAACAAGAAAACATCATAAAATACACACAAAGCAAACATACAGTACATTCTATAAAAAAGAAAAAAGAATTTAATTATATGTAGAATAAAAAATAGTAAAAGAAAAGAAACTTCTGACTAAACCCATTGTACTATTTTGCATTCATTTTTTTTTTTACAGTTTCTTATTAATATTTTTCTATATTTTAGTTTAAACTTTTTTCTAACCCTTCCTTATATCACAAGACTCATTCGATATCTGCCAGGAAACATTTATTATCACAGTATCCTTTGAGATATTCCTTAATTATTATTCATTCCTTATTAACATCTTGTGTTGAGTTTCGTCTCACTGTCCCAGTTCTCCTTGCTAGCCGTAAATACTCTATTAATTTGCCTTGCCATTCAGTCTTTGAAGGGATGGTATTGCTTTTCCAATTTCTTGCTATTAGAATCCTTGCTGCAGTTGTTGAATACATGAATAACAGTCTAATTTTATTCTTGATTTCTGATGTCATTATTCCTAATAAAAATGCCTCGGGTCTTTTAGTGAATGGGATCTTAAACATTTTCTTTAACTCATTATAGATGCTGTCCCAGAAACTTTTAATCTTTTCGCAATCCCACCACATATGCATGTATGTTCCAATTCCTTTCATGCATCTCCAACATGGTTTTCACTCCTGGGTATCGAGAGTAATTGTTAATTGAGGTCTATGCAGTGGTCGGTGAGTTAGTGGACCCCCACAAATGTCCCTATTTTCCAGGGACAGTCCCGGATTTACAAAGGTTTCTGATTTGATCCGAGAATGCCCTGCCTTTCCTTAGGATGTCCCTATTTTCATCAGAGAAATGTTGGAGGGTTTGGAGCTACAGTATGTGACCCCCGAGCCAAGGAAATAGGTCACTATACAACCTTTAGAAAACATCTGAAGACAGCCCTGTATAGGGAAGTTTTTAAATGTTAAATGTTTTATGTTTTTATATATATTGGAATAATAATAATAATAATAATTTATTATTTGTACCCCGCCCATCTGGCTGGGCTTCCCCAGCCACTCTGGGCGGCTTCCAAAAAAATATTAAAATCCTCTAATACATCAAACATTAAAAGCTTCCCTAAATAGGGCTGCCTTCAGATGTCTTCTAAAAGTCTGATAGTTGTTGTTCTCTTTGACATCTGGTGGGAGGGCGTTCCACAGGGAGGGCGCCACTACCGAGAAGGCCCTCTGCCTGGTTCCCTGTAACTTGGCTTCTCGCAGTGAGGGAACCGCCAGAAGGCCCTCGGCGCTGGATCTCAGTTTCCGGGCAGAACGATGGGGGTGGAAGCTGCCCAAATGGGATAATGGGTGGGATAATAATAATAATAATAATAATAATAATAATAGAATAGAACAGCCCTATTTTCATCAAAAAAATGTTGAAGGGGATGAGTTAGTTGACACCCCCTTGTTCCTCAGTGGCCATTTCGGAATGGCTGTCTCCAGGATAGATTTTCAGCCCTTGAACAGCTGTTGTGTGATGTATAATCATTAAATTTCTAATACCTATTTCCCGCCCCCCATGAAATCTAGCAATACCCTGCCTCCAATTTGGGAGGGCCACTAACAAAGGGTTAATGGACCTATTTGTTTTCCTGCTCACTGCATATATTTTTTGCCTGTTCATCTTCCCCATATGCATTTCATTTTCTAATCACCAATTTCATAGGCTGGGATTATCTTAATACATTTTGCTGGATCTGAAGCATTCTTTTGCATGCAAGATTCTTTTTGGTCCAATTTAAAATTAGCACCATCTGAAGCATTTGATGGAGTTAGATGTTTTGGACACTGCTAATTGCAAAATCATCTGCAGCTGTGCACATATTTGATAGGCCTTATGGCAAACAAATTCACTTCTTTATCACACCAGCCAACTTCTTAACAAGCAGACACAAAAAAAGTTCCTTCTGTTCCATGTCAATCTGATTAAAAAAATATTAATTTCAACAAATAGATCATTGCTGTTTTGCACGTAGAAGACTACTGTTTTCTGGGCCTTATAATATGCTTAATGAAGACTTAACAGAGAGCTCATATAAAACCCTCAGCATAATGCATCCAGAATCTCACAAATACATTTTAAAACAAACTTGAATATTGTTTTGTTGAACCTCAATCAGCTCTCAAAGTAAAATAAAAATATGTATATTTTGTATAAAAGTTGTACATTTATGAACAGTTTGGTGTGGTTTAAATGTGGAAGCCATTACTGTAACAGAAATATTTGCGCCTTTGATTTCTTCCACTCCTTTTCTTTGGAATGTCGGAGGTTGTCTCAATGGCTGTTGAGATGAGTTCAGGCTAGAGTTTTAGTGGAACTTGGAACGTGCTAATTTCAGATTGAAATTCAAATACCAATCCCCACTACGCGGATGTCAGAGGCTCAGGAGCAGAAGAGCAGGGGAGAGAGCAAATAGAGAGCGGAGGAGAGGAATCAGAGGGGAGCGTAGGGGAATATGACAGTGGCCCGAGAGATTCCATGAGCTTCTCCAGCGAATCAGAAGATTCCCAGGAGGGGGTGCCTATGGTAAGGGCGAGGGGAGTCCCAGGGGGGACGTTCCATAAACAAGGAACCAGAGGGGAGTCCCAAAGGAGTAGCGGAGGATCAGGACCAGTTCCCCCACCAGAGCACAGTGGGGGGGAAGAGTCACATGAGTCAGGACCAGCTTCTCCTCCAGCGGGGAGAGAAGATGAGTCAGGGGTAACCACGCCCCCATCGGGGAGTGGGGAAACGGAGGGAAGGCCAGGTCCAGCTAGCCTCCCCGAAAGAGGGAGCAGTGACACAAGTGTAACGGTCAGAAGGAAAGTGGGAGGCTGCGCGCGCGCGCCAAGTTCAAATGTGGAGGAGCGCGGGACAGCAGAAAACCCGGATTGGGAGCCAGGTCCTAAAGCCCGAAGGAGGGGGGGAGAAGAGTCGGCGGACTCAGCGTCAGAAGAATCTAGGAGGGCTGAAACTCCGACTAGCAGGAGGACCCAGAGAAAGAAGGAACAGAGGAAGAGGTGGAGTAAGGCTAGAATCTTAAGCTGGTGTCAGGGGGGAGGAGATTCAGATGGGACTTTTACGGTCTAGGGCATAGACGTAGCGTTGCGCGCTGCGCGTCTGGAAATGAAACTGAACTTCAATAAAGACTTTTTTACATTGAGGAAGAAGCAGCGTTGGTCTTGTGTGAGCTGGGACCTTGGGCAGCGCTGACAGCAGTGATTATTTATCAGAAAGAAAATGAATGACAATGGAGGTGGCTGCATTTTAGAATTCACTCATCCAGGGGAATTGTTGTTTGTCTGCCATGGTTTCAATCCAGATGGGAGTACAAAGATAAGGACATTTAACAAGTAAATCTTAGGGTCTGCTCAGCAAAATCACCTCCGTTCCAACCATGCCAGGCTAGGGAAGCTAAAATGATATTTCTATTTTGGTTTCTTTTCTAAATTGCCTGCAGCTGTTGATGTTTTTAACCTCTCTCTGTCAAAAGTGGGGGTTTTTAGAAAAAGATTTTTATATGCTCTAAACTGGAGTAGTTTGCATGTTTTATTATAACCCCACTTGCCTAGATGTTGAAGTAGTGATATTGGTCCTAAGAGAATGAGGCTGAATCTCATCTGACACATGTGGAATGAAGTTCATAGACCTGCCTTAGCTGATCCCGATCTGGTTGATTCCTAAATCATCATCGACCAAACCCTTGTGACTCTACTGCTTATACAGTGGTGCCTTGGTTCCCAGAGGCCTTGGTTCCCAGACGCCTTGGTTCCCAGACGCCTTGGTACTCAAACACCTTGGTTCCTAAATGCCGAAAACCCAGAAGTAAGTGTTACGGTTTTCAAATGGTTATCAGAAGCTGAATGTCTGATGCGGTTGTTGGCTGTTGTTTCTGGGTTGCCTGCACCAATCAGAAGCTGTGCCCTGGTTTTTGAACATTTTGAAAGTCAAATGGACTTCCAGAACGGGCTAAGTTTGGCACTTTTGTTTTTGCTATCTATTTTACTTTTTTTGTTTTTGAGGCTTTTTCGGTTAATTTGTTTTTGTGTCCATGTGGAACCCAGTTCAGCTACTGATTGATTGATTGATTGAGAGATTGATTGATTGATTGATTGTGTGACTGGATAAAAGCCCCCCATCCAAACAATGACCATCATCAGTGCAGGTAAGAATTTTTTTTATTATCATCTACAATAGTGTCTTATTTATTTTATAGTACAGTACATTGACTATTGCTTTCAATTTATGTATCACAGTAAAATTCATGTCAAATTGCTGTTTTAGGGGTTGTTTTTAAAAGTCTGGAATGGATTAATCCATTTTGCATTACTTTTTATTGGAAAGTGCACCCTGGTTTTGGAACGCTTTGGTTTTGGAAGGTACTTCCGGAATGGATTAAGAACCAAGGTGCTACTGTACAAGGATTCAGTATAAGTGAATGAGTAGGAGAAAGACTCTCCTCCCTGGAAGAGAGGGGAGTGGTTGTGGGCGGGAGCCCGAGCTCCGCCCCTGGCTGGGGGCCTTAGCCCCCGCCCCTCCTCACCTGGCTGGCGCCCACGCCCACCGGAGGCAGCCAACCAGGTGTCTCTGGGGGGCGTGTTTAGCAGCTTAATGCTGCGGCTCCAGCTCCGCCTCCTCCTCAGTCGTCGTCGTCTCGCAGCGAGTCACCCACCCTCCACTCCCATTTAGCTCAGGGTCTAGGTTTTTTGGCTTTGCTATGGACCTTAGGTTGGTCGCCCCGGTTGTCTGGGGGGCCTGGTAGGAATTTTTCCATTTGGCATTAGGCTTTTTGGTTTTTTCGCCTACCTCGTAGCAATCATCACAACTTTTGTGGTATTGGTGGGTAGGTTAGGCATTGGATTCATGTGTGTCAAGGGCTAGGTGTGGCCATCGCCTATGCTATCTACCATGGGTTATTCCGTTAAAAGAATCTGGCGGTCGTGTATTCTGTCCGATGCCTGCTTGGTGGGAGGCCATGGCACGACCCTCGGTGACATCAGGGGTGAGCCTATAGTTGGATTAGCATTAACAGGCTCCACCTACTGTTGAATAAACCCACCTCCTATAGTCATCCAATGCCTAAGCCAATACCTTTTCACTGCTGTAATCAATAAAGTTGTGGCCTTTTCTTGCCCATTAACCTTATATCACGTGTCCTTGTGTGTTTATTTCACATAGCGGGGGTCGGGCCCTCGATCCACAAAGTGAGGACAAAGAAGAAGAGAAAGGGTGCCCAGTGAAACGACATTTTATTTGTTTGTTTGCTTGCTTGTTTAATCTGTATACCACTCCTTAGCCATAGATCTCAGGATGGTTCGCAACATAAAAATACAATATAGAAACTCAAAATGCATAATAAAGACAAGACCCCCCCCAAAAAAACCACCCTACAAACCAATATGTATGCATGAAGTTGCCAAGAAACACAAGGCACCTTTTGATATCCTCAAAAACAAACATGACATGAGGTACACAGTTGGGACTCAGCTCTGTACAAGAACCTGTTCTTTTGAGAGGAATGTCAAGACGAAGATTCGAAAGGCATTGCTAAAGGAAGCCAAGAGTATTCAAAGGGCATCTTAATTCACAAAAGCTGTATGTTTCTTAAGCTTTTTGTGGAGGCATTGATTGCTTTCTACCACAATATTCAGAGCAATGCCGCACAATACTGTCCCTGAAAGAAATTTCCTTCAGAAAGAATGCTCCCTGGAAGAGAAAGCAGCGCAGCTGAATTCACCTACTTCAGTCTTTGCAGTGCCTTTCTCAAAGGGTCAATCAGATCCTTGACAAAAAGCCTCTGTGTACACAAAATATGAAATTACCCGTGTCTCCTTGTATTGAATAAAAATCACAATATGTTCTCTGATGCCACATCATTATAGCGTGGGAGCGTTACCTCGCTGTTTTCAAGAGGGTTGTTTAGCAAGACAGAAGTAATGGATTGCAATGTTCTGTTTATTGTGTTATAATAAATGGATTCCAGGAAGGGCGGGGAGAGCGTGCTCTCACCAACATGATTTGCATTTGTCGTGACAGGTACGCCATTAAATACAAAGGAAGTCAAGGTGGAACCACACATATTTCCGTCATACTTATCTCTTTATTTTCATTGGTTTGTCATTCAATATTTTGTAATTCGAGTGAATTAGTTGCTGAGATCAAACCTGGATGATGAATGCATGTAAAGCAGATTTCCCCACCTGCAAGATGATGCTCAACAATCTGACTCTTTTCCAGATATGTACCTTTGACTGTTGCCCCAGTTAAGAAGACTGGCATTATTGATCCCAATATACACAGAGTATACAGTTTTAAATTCACAAGGTCCCTATGTTTCCAAACAGTGCTGGAGCAAAACCTGTTCTCCAATTTCTTTTTAAAAAATCTTCTCCCCGAAAGAGGTTTCCCTTTTTCTCTTTCATTCTCAGGACACTTTAGAATTTCTTTAAAATTTCAGCGAGTGCAGGGTTTTGAGCGTAGCTTGTCAGGTTATCTTATAAGATATGGGCTAGGCTTTCAGCCTTAATGCATATAGGCTGCTTCTAGCAATGAAACAACTTGCACAAAGTCAACAAACAACCCTTCAGAAAAAGAAATGCAATGAGGCATTTGTCTGAACAGTGGCAATTATACATCAATGAATGTGTAAATAATGTGCATTGCAAAGCAATTTGCATATCTATTTATGCATAATGTGCACATGTTAAAATAAACACCCTGTTATTGCAGAGAACTAAGGAGAAAAGCATAAGAGCAGACAGAAATCTGTTCAATAGTCCGTTTTCAATTAATTCTTCTAACATTTCTACCTTGTCTACACATGCAACAGAATGCTTACCTCTCCTTTGAGCATCCAAAAATTATATTTTAGTCAAAGTCCAAACAACTTTGTGGGCACCTCTGGACAGTAGAAATCATTTGAGAAGTCCTGCCTAGGGCTTTCTTCGGAGTTGATTCTGATTATCATCTTCAGGTAAAATTCATCAGGCAACATGAGCTTGCCTTCAATGTCTTGCTACTCCACCTTGCTTGCTATTCTAGCTTGCTATTTCAAGTCCTTCATTTGTTACGCAGGGCCAGCATCATTCATGTGTTTTCTTGTTTTATTTCAAACCACTCATTCTCTCATGCCAAATGAAGGTGCCCCTCATTTTGCACAAACTAAGCCCTGTGTGTTGATGCATGCTGATCATGTCATCTGCATGAAGATGTGCGAGATGGTTTTCCCACAGGGAGGGAGAAATACATAGAAATCAATGTGAAAGGAGGGCGTTCTTTCAGTTATTGGATCCCTCAAAAAAGGTATACTACTGCAAAAATTGAGAAAAATCATAACGGAATCCTGAAATTCATCCATGTTAATAAACAAAATGCAACAAGCCAAAGAGATGGTACTGAATCGAGCTTGAAGTCCGACATATGTAAAGATTTACTTGGCCTGCAGAAATAGACCAGCCCACCAATGAGAAAAGGTGAGGCAATCACCTTAGGCCAGGCATTCCCAAACTCGGTCCTCCAACTGTTTTGGGATTACAACTCCCATCATCCCTAGCTAACAGGACCATTGGTCAGAGATGATGGGAATTGTAGCCCCAAAACAGCTGGAGGGCCGAGTTTGGGGATGCCTGCCTTAGGCGACAGGATCCATAGGTGCACCAAATCTGGCCTACAAGGAATGCATCGTCCGTTGCTGTTGCTGCTGCCACAGTAGCAGCAACAGCCGTGGTGCGCTACTTAGAGGCCAGATCTCCCTCTTCCTTGGCAGCACCCCTAGTGCTGTCACCACAGCGGCCTCATGAATAGGAGGCGCTGCTGCGTTCTTCCCACCCCTGGCTCCTCCTCCCACCCCAGGACCCTACTCCACAGGGTGAAGGAAGAGCTGTGCGTGGGGGAGGGGCTTTCCCATCCTTTGGACCTCCTGGGAAACTCAACAAGCCTGCTGTACCTGGAAGTGGGTGTGGAGAGTGCAGCTGAATGGGACCCAATGGTGGGCAGCCTGAGGAAGTACCTGTTGAATTCAAGCCAGTAAAGTCAGAGGAATTGGCCACCCTCCAGGTGCCCGGCTTGAATCCTTGTTGACCTCCCTGTCAGCGACTCCCGGCAAGACAAGGCAGGTCTTTATCGGCGATCCGTCCCAACGTGAAGAAGAACACACCACTTCACCCCTCCCATTCCCAGGGAGGGGAAAGAGACAGACAGAAATGTATCTACATGCTTTTATTCCTGTCTCTTTCCAGAAGTACAGAGAATCGTGTCTGTACTCTCTCATCACCAACAGCAGAGAGAGAATAACTCCTCCCATGTACTTCCAGTACAGGGTCATGTGACACTCTGAGCTAACATCCGGTGCTCAGTGCACTGAATAGACTGCCCTTGTTCCCACGGTACAGTCCCAATACATCAGCTTCCTGTTTGGCTTTCCAGCCATCTGGAGCACCCAGCTGCATTGCTCCTTTTTCGTAACAGTACCATCCCCCATGTTCCTGCCCATAAAAAGCAAGTCTCGAGTGAGAGACTAGAGTGAAATCTGCTGTTTCCAGGAACTCTTCTCTTTGTGAGACTTTTGTCGGTGAGTTGAGAGTTTGTTTGGAACCCGAAGCTGAGATGGAGGGTGTTTCAGAAGGGAAATGAATTGTTGATACAGGAATCTACTTTGATACGGCAGACCGCGGAGGAAGCCAGGGAAAAAGCCGTTGCTGCTGAATGTAAAGTAACACAACTGGAGAAAGAGAAACTCCCAGCCCTACAGAGGCAACTTGATGACCATAAGTTGATGTTTGCTATGATTGAATTTAAAGAAAAACAGATGAATCTGAGGAACAGAGCCTTACCTGAATTGGAGAAGGAAAGTTTGATAGACTTTCTCACGCAGGAACTTGCTAATTTTTGGGACTTGGACTTGGGTCGAGAAGAGCTTAGAATTGTGAGGGCCTTCAGACTTGGAAGAGGAGGGAAAAAAGAGAAGAATAGAATAAGAGATTGTTTGATCACCCTTCGAACCAAAGAAGAGAGAGACAGAATACTGGGTTAGCACTACCAGAAGAACTTAGAAGCACAACAGTCAAGAGTGGAAATTTTTAAAGACGTCCCGAAATACCTATTGGATCTTAGGCCCAACTACGGAGATTTGGTTGCCCTGCTGAGAAGGAATAAAATCTTTTGTTGTCACCAATGGACACGAAGGCGCAGAAAAAGCTCAATATGGAGGCCAAATGGCCGAAATATTGGGAAATTCTGGAACAAGATGGATATATGGAACTGGCGGAAATGACTGGCAGAATCCGAGACCAGGGAGAAGAGTCAGTGGAAGAAGACTGGAAAAAGTTTAAAGACTATTTACAGAAATATTGTAAAATTAATGAATGTTAGAAAAATGTTGGAATGAAGTTATATGGCTTTAGTAGAAATGTTATAAGGAACTAAGTACAAATAGATTATTTGTGTATTAAAGGGGAAAATAAGGTTAGAATATGTTAAGATAATTACAGGACAGGAAACAGAGGAAGATGGAAAGGAATTGCTGAAACAATTAACTGAAGTGGAATACAAAAAGGGAGGTGCGAGGAGGTCGTTGAAACAAGTGAATGAAAGATAAGATATGGAAATTGTTTGCTGTGTTTTAAATTGTTTTTGTTTTGTTTTGTTGGTTTAATGTCCTAGTGTTAGTGTTATGTAGTGTTTTGGTTTTTGTATTGTATTGTATTGTTTTGTTTAACTTTTTTTTTCTTTTGTAGTGTTTAAATTGCTGGGAAAGTAATAAATATCATTTTTTTAAAAAAAAACAGAAGGGAAATGAATTGGTTTACATATATTAGTAACATTGTACTAATGTAACATTTTCATATGGAACTGTTTTTTTTTGTAATATTGTCTGTTGTTGGCTTACAGTGGACGCTCGGGTTGCGAACGTGATCCGTGCGGGAGGCACGTTCACAACTCGCAGCACTGTGTCTGCGCACACACGGGTTGCGATTCAGCGCTTCTGCGCATGCGCAACCGCCAAAACCCGGAAATAACCCGTCTCGGTACTTCCGGGTTTCGGCACATCCGTAACCCAAAAAAACGCAACCTGTAGTGTCTGTAACCCGAGGTATGACTGTAGTTGCTTGCACACTGTTTAGTGATTTTTTTAAAAATATATTAAGTGGTATAGAAATTAAATAACCAAATAATCTTATTTGTGAAGAGGTGGCTGTGCAATGCCACCTATATAGTGACCTCTCAGCGAATAGGAGGTACTGCTGGTCTTGTCCCACCCCTAGGGACAAAATGGCAGGAATTGCTCTCAGGGGTGTCCTGCACCAGCCATGATTCAAAGTGACCCCATTTCCCTCCTCACAATGGCCTTTGATTCCTACTTTGACTGTCGGTGTTGATTTGATTCCCGCAATCTGTTCTCCATGTAAATCTTTATTCTCCCCTTGTTCCTGATGTGGATCTTCCCCCTCCTCTTCTTCCCTGGCAGGGTTGTGTGTGTTCTATGTTATGATTCACCTCAGGTGCCAAAATGTATTGGGCGGGCCCTGCCTGCAAGTGAATTGATTTAAGACTTGCAAAGAAAGAGAAAACAACAAGAAAAAAAGGCACATGCTTCATGGTCTCTGTCATTGATATTAATTGGTCTCTAAATTGTTCTACCAGCTGCACTGAGAGCATGTATTCCTTCCCCACTTAAGCATTCAGTTATAAAGTATGGACTGGAACCCAGCCAAAAGTAATGGATTATGGAAGCATATGTGAAACAGTAAAGACTGTGGCTTCCTGGAAAAAAATCACAGATTAGAATACTGTTATCCTTTGAATGATCCTCCAGACTTTGGGATGCAGTTCTCAGCTACTTTTTTTTTAAAAAAAAAAGCATACAAGAGTATATATTTAAGGTGAGAAAGCATGGAACTTAATGCTGTTTTTATGCAGACCTTTACAAAAGATTAAGATGAAATGTGCTGGAATGAACATATAATTGAACACATGCAAAACTGATACATAACATAATAGAAACATCAAGCTATCCTTGGCCCTGGTTTATATATAGTGTTAATCCTGCTCAGAACAGATCAACTGGACTTGATTAATTTCAGTGGGTCATTTTTGAGTAAAACTTAGCTGGAGACAACCAGTTAATATTGGCATGGTCCTAGCTATACTCCTTCTGGTTAAAAGTCTGGGAATCTCCTTTCGGGGCACTTATGCGGATAATATACCCCACTTCCTTCATCCTTCCCTGAGTATAGTAAATGAAGGACAGGATACAATGCATTAATAATACCATCATTACACTGACCTGCTTTACAGTGCTTTTCTAAGGATTAGTGAGATGATGTATGTGAAATATTTTGAACACACTAAAGCTCTTTACAATGGCTAAGAATTAATTTATTTTCATATAACTAATTCAGAAGTTGGGGCACTGAACACTGTAACAAAATCAAAACGATGGAATTAAGTTTGACAGCACTGTGATTGGAATAGTTTCACCTAGCAACTATTATAACATATATTCTCACTAATTTTGCGTATGGAAGGGCATATTGTTTATTACCTAATTACACTTCTTAATTGGCGTTTTCCCTCTCTCCCAAACCTGAGAATGGAGAACCATAACTTTCATATCTAAATCCGTTGGATTAATGGTGATGAATGACATTTTCGTTATACATTTGAAAGCAGGGCCAATCTGGCAAGAACTTTCCGTGCTATTACCATTCAGAACTGCAAAGCGAGCTCCCAGCAAACAGTACAGGCCACCCAAGCTAAAGCCAACTTCAAATGATGCATCCAAATTTCAATACGATACATCACTGCCTGGCACATGGTGCTAATTATGTTAAGTTGATGTCAATAATAAAGCCAAGACTGTGGGGTTTTTTGAAAATCTTGTATGCTTTTGGGTTGCTTGATTAAACGGCAGCTCCAGACTACTCTTTTTGTGAGCCAAGAAAGTCATCCTTAATGTATTCCTGCCCACTGTGTATGACCTTACTTTTCCCCCTTGGCTTTAGACAGAAGAAAGGGTCCTCAGCAGCCTAATGGAACGACTGGCAGAGGAAGAGTGTGAGGGGAGCGCACCAGCCTTGGCAGCGCAATCCCGGTGGGGTGCCATTGCAGCTGCCCCCCACCTGCACTGGACGCCACGCCCTCGCAGGCAGTGTGCCACGCCCCCAGGATGCATGTCACACCCCCAGGACGCACGCCAGCCCTGCCACCGCATGAAGCTCCACCACTGACCCTTTCTGGGTGAAATTATTGTTGTTGTTTAGTCATTTAGTCGTGTCCGACTCTTCATGACCCCATGGACCAGAGCACGCCAGGCACTCCTGTCTTCCACTGCCTCCCGCAGTTTGGTCAAACTCATGCTGGTAGCTTCGAGAACACTGTCCAACCATCTCGTCCTCTGTCGTCCCCTTCTCCTTGTGCCCTCCATCTTTCCCAACATCAGGGTCTTTTCCAGGGAGTCTTCTCTTCTCATGAGGTGGCCAAAGTATTGGAAATTATTATACAGCCTCAAATATGCCAGCCCTGCCTTTGAAGGGATTGGCTCAGAGAGTTTGTAGTGGGGTGGGGGGTGGGACAGCTAGTCTGCTTTTCAGCTCATATCACATTAATCATTGTCGGCAGGTCAAAAGTCGGTGGGGTTGCTGCTACAGCGACTGTATCATTTTAGCCCTCTTAGTAAATCTTTCAGATGAATGTGTTGTATTTCCTATGACCTTGTGCATTGTTCTGATGTGCTGCCTTCATCTTTTTACCTCTTACCAAACAGAAAGTGGCTTTCTTCCCTGTGAATTAATTAAGGTTCGTGAATTGGAGTCAGTTTCCCCCCTTTTCACCCTTATTAATTCCTCTAAACATCCGTTTCTATACGCAGTGAGAAATGCGGAATGCATTGCATTGTGCGACTCAAGGATGAACACAGCATTCTGGAATTCAGGGGGCTCTGTGACCTTGAAAGCTGGTTTCATAGTTCTGTTCCATAGATAATCTGGCCAGCAATGCATATAATTTGTTCCTTCCAGTTGGTTGTATCCAGGTGTTGCTCTGACTGATTGCTTCTCAGGGAAGGCTTCCAGTGGTGGAGGGGGGGAGAGATCTGTGCTAATTCCCCAGACCCATTTAAGCCCTTAACGCCATCTTCTTCACTGTTCCAAAAAATTAGGAGACCCTCCACAACATGTAGGAGTGATGCTGGTGGCTGCAGTATATGTAAAAATGCATTTATTTGGCCCAATATACACGTTTGTATACATTTTTGGGTTGGAGAGCTGCACCATCAAATTTGAAGTACTCATTTTGAATTCTAACCATCTTTCCAATCCTATTTTGGTTCGAGAAGTGCCAAATAAGTAGTTCCTCATTATAATGCAAAAAAAAAAAAAGATTTTCTCCCACATCTCTAGGCAAAAAGAGGATGAACTGAAGACTAGGGGAAAAAAGAGAAATGGAATAGAAACTCAAATGAAGAGACTCCTCCATCCCTAGCGCGAAGGACAGAACACTTCATGGGGAGCAACCCTATGCACAAGAAGCTAGCTTAAAGCAAATTGCTGTAAATTAAGCTAGTGTAAAGTTACACCAGATCTAAACTCCATACAGATATGGGGCTGCTTCAGCTGCTCTGCCTAAGCCTGCAGGAGGGAAAGCAAGCTTTTAAAATAGTGTACTACACTGGGCTCCTATGTCATGTGACTGAACTGGATAGCTTTAGAATTTATCCTATGTCTCCCCTCTCTGGCCACCCCCCCCACATCCAGAATGCCACTTTTGGGGGATTTACATCTAGGGTTGCCACCTTTATTCTGGCAAAATACAGGGTGGGCGGTGGGCTTTTTTGTTTTTCTTTTAATCTGGTGCTGAGGTGACTTCAGAGCATTCCATTACAATCTATAGCAGCTTAACAGGAGGGCCTCTATGGAATTTTCACACACAGACACACACACACACGAATTTGGAAATCTGTCTGTGCTTGACTAACCAGAGCTTAAATATATGACCTTTCACACACCCTTTCAAAATGTACATTTGGAGAGGATCCCTAACTTAGCAGAGAGAGAGAAGAAACAACAAACAAACAAACAAACAAACAAACAAGGCCTGAAATACACGACAAAATTGTCCATTCAGGATGTGGTATTTTACATTGAAATATGGGACAATTCTGTATTACATAGGGCAAATGACCTCCCTACCTCCACCCGCTGAGGCTAGATGATCAAATTATACTGGCATATATTTGGCTAAGCCAAGGCTGAGAACTTTACATCAGCTGATCCAAAGATTTGATGGATCCTAAACTGCTCGTGGTGGTGAATTTTGCCATAATACTGTCCCTGTATTTTGGATTAGAGTCCAAAGAACTGAGGAGCCACAGTACTTGACTTGTTATGATGATGATGATGATGATGATGAAGAAGAAGAAGAGTTTGGATTTGATATCCCACTTTATCACTACTCGAAGGAGTCTCAAAGTGGCTAACATTCTCCTTTCCCTTCCTCCCCCACAACAAACACTCAGTGAGGTGAGTGGGGCTGAGAGACTTCAGAGAAGTATGACTAGCCCAAGGTCACCCAGCAGCTGCATGTGGAGGAGCGGAGACGCGAACCCAGTTCCCCAGATTACGAATCTACCACTCTTAACCACTACACCACACTGGCATTGAGCAATTAAGGCATGTCTGTGCACCTACTTTGCAAGGCCCCCACCATCATGCACTTTCACCCAAAGAACATACCCTGTCTAAAGCGTTTTGACAGCATTGTTTGTAGGGACAGATTTGACAAATATATAAACTTCAGGCCAAATACTTGCCTCTTACTTGATAACTCCTGGAACACATTTGTTCTCACTTCATGCTTATTATCTTTAAAATTGCTTCTTCTCCTCTCTGGCTCCCAAGGACAGACTAGTTATTTGTTGCACTACCGTTAACGCAAGTTCAGTAGATATTTCATCCAGATATCTCCTTCTTTAAAGCTAACCAAAGTACTTCCCATTGTCAAGAGCACACTTCATATCTCTGGGAAAAGACAGTTGCATTTGAATGTGCTTTACCATATCTCAGGGCTCATCATCCTGGAGAAAAATGTTGCTTCTTCTTTGAATAAAATATTTTCTTTTGGAGAGCTTAACAAGGTTTTCTTTTTCCGTTAGTTTGTCTTAAAAAAGGGGGGTGGGGGCAATTGAATATTTGCAAGATGTGCCTAGGCTGGTAATGTTGTTCACCCCATCTGTGTAGAAGAAAAGAGCAAACTGCTTGTCAATAACTCTCATGTGATAATTAGCTGATATATGCTGCAATAAATTGATGCAACAGATAAAACAGGAAGCAGACAGCATGGAAGAACGTAGTGCTCATTAATACAAGCAAGACTAATGAAAACTTCTGATCTATGATAAACATATCAAAAAAAGCATGGCAGATTTGGTTATCATTAAACTTAACACTTGGAACATGTTTGAAAATCTAGTTTCTTAGTTTTACTTTTGCACACTCTAGGGTCAAAACAAATTGACAAAGCGTGTTCTCCCTAAAATAAGAGCACGGGTTGCGGTGTGGGCCGCCAGGCCAGCCCTCTGTTGCCAGGCAGGTTAATGGTTATTGCCTGGTGCAACGATTGGCTGACCGGGTTGCTGGGGCAAATTGCATGTACCAAATTGGTGGGTGGGACCATAGTCTTTAAATATTGGGGCACTCTGCCTTTTGCTTTCTCTTTAGCAGAGTGCATCGGATCACCTGCCCACCCGCCCTGTGTTCCGGTTGACCTTGCTTTGCCTGTCATGGGGTCATCTGCCTTGGTGCAGGGGCCTAGTAGGAATTTTGCCATTTGGCTGATTGGCTGGTGCCACTTGGTTTTTGCCTACTACTTAGCAATTTGTCACAACTTGTAAGGTTGCGGTTAGGCATTGGTTATAAAAAGCTGGTGGTGGAGGGGTCAGGATAGGCTGTGCCTGCCCCTCCAATGGTGCTGGAAGGGAATTCCATTAAAGGAATCCTGGGGCTTGCCACGATTTCATCCATTCCCTGAAATGGGACCAGGGCCGGCAAGCCTTGGGGAGCTGGTTGGGTGAGTGGTGAGAGACTGACGCTCAGCTCAACTGATCCCCAACATTGTCTTTCTCTTCACTGGCTTCTGATGGAGTTCGGAATGTCAGTTCTGTCCCAGGCGGGGGGACAGATAGTCATAACCAATGTCTAAGGAACCACTCACAGATTTTGTATTTTAATAAAGTTGTGGCCAAAATAGTGCCCAAAAACCTTAAACTTAAATTACGTGTGATGTGTGAATTATTTTGAGGGGTGGCTTGGAGACCTACATGCGCAAACAGATTGTGAAATTTGTTGATCTCTTTAAAATGTTTTTGAAGGCAGCCCTGGGATGGATTAGTTTCAGCAGGGGGCTGGTCCACTGTCCCTCAGACCTTGTGGGGGGCCGGACTGTATTTTGGAAGGAAAAAAAATGAATGAATTCCTATGCCCCACAAATAACCCAGAGATGCATTTTAAATTAAAGGGCACATTCTACTCATGTAAAAACATGCTGATTCCCGGACCGTCCGTGGGCCGGATTTAGAAGGTGATTGAGCCGGATCCGGCCCCCGGGCCTTAGTTTGCCTACCCATGGCCAAGATGTTCGTGGGAGCCAGGGAACACACAAATTTTGTATTAGTCAAACCCACTCATTTCCAGATTCATTGCAAGTGCTAGTACTAACTTTTAATATTTGGAATGTCTTGGAATTAAATTATTTTTAGAACTGCCTACTGTATGAAGAGGGACCCAGGTGATGCTGTGGGTTAAACCACAGAGCCTAGGACTTGCTGATCAGAAGGTCGGCAGTTTGAATCCCTGCGACGGGGTGAGCTCCCGTTCCTCGGTCCCTGCTCCTGCCAACCTAGCAGTTCAAAAGCACGTCAAAGTGCAAGTAGATAAATAGGTACCGCTCTAGCGGGAAGGTAAACAACGTTTCCGTGCGCTGCTCTGGTTCGCCAGAAGCGGCTTAGTCATGCTGGCCATATGACCCGGAAGCTGTCTGCAGACAAACGCCGGCTCCCTCGGCCAATAAAGCGAGATGAGCGCTGCAACCCCAGAGTCGGTCACGACTGGACCTAATGGTCAGGGGTCCCTTTACCTTTACTGTATGAAGGCATCTGGGCCCTGTGATCAGCCTCACTCAGACATCCTGCCCTCTGGCTGGCCACTAACATTGATCGTATTGTAAATGTGAGAGATCCAGTCGCATCTTTTATGGCCTTTGTCTTTATGGATTCCATTGCTGGGCTCCCAACATATGGTTTTATCTTGTGATGATTATGGTGATTAGCTATTTGTTCAATTGTTTTGATTTTTTTTATTGGAAGCTGCCTTATGAGGGCTTTTCCCTGAAAGGTGTAGAAAGTAAGAAAGGACGTACAACAAAATCCTTTTGGTAACATGCACACAGGATTGTCAGTGAGGAAGAACAGCTCAGATGATGAGCCTTGAGGAAGGGATGTAGTTAAGTGGCAGTAAAGGAAGTGACAGAGGTTAAATTATACACACACACACATACACACACACAGTGGTACCTCAGGTTACATACGCTTCAGGTTACAGACTCCGCTAACCCAGAAATAGTGCTTCAGGTTAAGAACTTTGCTTCAGGATGAGAACAGAAATCGTGCTCTGGCGGCGCGGCGGCAGCAGGAGGCTCCATTAGCTAAAGTGGTGCTTCAGGTTAAGAACAGTTTCAGGTTAAGAATGGACCTCGGGAACGAACTATGTACTTAACCCGAGGTACCACTGTCTGTGTGTGTGTGTGTGTGTGTGTGTGTGTGTGTATACTGGTATATATATTTTCAGGGTGGGACCACTGACACAAAAGTCGTCACAACTTTAATGAATGGCCACCACTAGCTGCTTTACACCTGAGGACAGAGCTAAGTAATGGTGGCAAGATAATTGTCCGCGTGACTTGTTGCTTACTGATGTCCTGCCAAAGCTGACAATCTCTCTAATGCTATTAAGCCAAGATTTAGATTTTAAACAAAACAAAACAAAACAAATGAGACTCATTAGTTATTATCATTTATTATTTCATTATTACTTTCTCTAATTTCACAAGACAACAGATGTTTTTCATCATCTCGTTCCCCATAAAATATGTAATTGCTGAGCTGCGATTTGGAATAGAAAATGGCATTCAACAATTCATTATCAAGCTGCTGAACAAAGCTATTTAGAGCACACAAAAGAATGCCACTCATAAGTCAATATACTTGGCAATCAGCAAGATAAAGCCTTCAATCTGCATCAGGTTTTTCCTTTCTCATTTTTTGTGGTGTTCTTCAGCACCAGCAGTGGCATAATTTTTTTTATCACACACTTGTATTTTGCATTGCAGCATCCCCATTGTAACAAGCAAATATAAAAATGACAAAGTCCCCCCTTTATTTTTGTTTCAAAAGAGTGATAGTATCATCCTAATGAACCAATTCAGTGCATGTTTATTCATCAAAGCAAGTGACTCTTGTAAAATCAGTAGATGCTTTAGCAGGGAGAAGAAGAATTATGACCATTTTGTCCTTGCCTCATGGCAGAGCTAGATCTGGATGCAGATAGTTCAGTGTGCATGCATGTTTCTGTCGTGTCTGAGACAACATAACAGAACATAACAAAACTCTGAAGTCTCTCAGCCTCACTCACCCCACAGAGTATTTGTTGTGGGGGAGGAAGAGAAAGGAGATTGTTAGCCACTTTGAGACTCCTTAGGGTAGTGATACAGCGGGATATCAAATCCAAACTCTTCTTCTTCAGGCAGAAAATATGGAAGGAGGGAGAGAATCAGGAAGCAGGAGACATCAGACAAATCTCCTCACTTGGTTTGTCTTTTGCTTGTTGGATGCAACAGTTTAGGGCAGAAACCATAGAGGGAAATAGGGAAGAGACTGGACAAATCAAAGATTAAAAATGTTCCCATATGAGATAATGGAAATTGTCGGCTTGTTAAGCAAACACTACCCTAACAAACGATTTCCTGGGAACATGCTGTGTTCAGAAGGTGGGACCTGCATGTAACTACATTTGTATTCAACATGGTGCTAAACGAAATGTTTTGCCAGTGCAATGGAATGTTCTCCCCTCTCCCCTTCCCCCACCCCTACCAATCTGTTTTGGGGGTTCCCCAACCTTGTGGAGAAAATTTGGGGACTGCACAGGAGGATGGAAATCCTGTTGCATGAAGCTAAATACTGCCCAAACACTTTTTTTCTCTGGGGAAGCACGGGCCCGACCAGCAAAGTAATATAAAATCTATCAGCCATTTCTCTTCAGGTTTATAAGTGCATTATTTTCCTCCTTTAAGGTTATTCACATAAATTGAGACTGGTCTTCATGACATAATCATGCAAGGCCCATTACTTTTACTTTAAAAGGGGGGGGTCAAAATAGAAGAGGAGAAGATTGGGAAAGGTGGTGAAAAGGGAAACCAAAATGATCAAGGGAGTGGAATAACTCCCCTATGAGAGACGTAAGAGAAAACTTTACCTCCCTTTCTTGTGCCACTAGAACTTGTGGAAAAAATAAAGTAATTATTCAGGCTGCACATGAAGCTACAATCTCACAACAGGAGAATGATTTTGTATTTTGTAATGTTCCTTTCTTTACAGCATTGGACTTTCCTTTCGCTTCCAGGCATATCCGCAACTGAGCGTCCTTTCGGCTTTGGCCCAGCCACTTCATCAGCTCTGAATCTACTTGTACTTGTCCTCCACTCTTCCTCAGTAGATGGCAGAAAGTGAGGAGGAATTAAAGAACCTTTTACTGAGGGTGAAAGAGGAGAGCGCAAAATATGGTCTGAAGCTCAACATCAAAAAAACGAAGATCATGGCCACTGGTCCCATCACCTCCTGGCAAATAGAAGGGGAAGAAATGGAGGCAGTGATAGATTTTACTTTCTTGGGCTCCATGATCACTGCAGATGGTGACAGCAGCCACGAAATTAAAAGACGCCTGCTTCTTGGGAGAAAAGCAATGACAAACCTAGACAGCATCTTAAAAAGTAGAGACATCACCTTGCCAGCAAAGGTCTGTATAGTTAATGCTATGGTTTTCCCAGTAGTGATGTATGGAAGTGAGAGCTGGACCATAAAGAAGGCTGATCGCTGAAGAATTGATGCTTTTGGATTATGGTGCTTGAGGAGACTCTTGAGAGTCCCATGGACTGCAAGAAGATCAAACCTCTCCATTCTGAAGGAAATCAGCCCTGAGTGCTCACTGGAAGGACAGATCCTGAAGCTTAGGCTCCAATACTTTGGCCACCTCATGAGAAGAGAAGACTCCCTGGAAAAGACCCTGATGTTGGGAAAGATGGAGGGCACAAGGAGAAGGGGACGACAGAGGACGAGATGGTTGGACAGTGTTCTCGAAGCTACCAGCGTGAGTTTGACCAAACTGCGGGAGGCAGTGGAAGACAGAAGTGCCTGGCGTGCTCCGGCCCATGGGGTCACGAAGAGTCGGACACGACTAAATGACTAAACAACAACAACAACAATGTTTCTTTGTAACTATATTAAGACTTTTTCCAGTAAAGCTTTGAAACTCATTTGTTGTGATGGAGAGCTCATTCATTTCTACTCTGCAAAAGGTCCGGATCAGGGATTCCACTTGCAGCAACTCTAACATAGAGAATATGAAGTATATACTTTCCTTCAAGGCCCCAGAAATGCTCCAGTCTCCTCATTTGAGAGTAGTACAGAGGTGGTTCCATACCTTTCATGATCCACATTGAAACGGCAGGCAGTAAAGATAAATCTGAACTGGGAAAATGGTGTAATGTGTCACTGTGGGGTTGAGAAAATAATCCTGTGCACTCTGTCTGCAGCACCAGCCTTTCAGCTCAGTTCAGACAAATTCCCTTTCACAAAAATTTAGTTTGCCTGAACTATACCTTACAGCAAATTAAACAGCATGAAGTTAAAAAGAGAAGGCGTCAATGCTCCTGCTTTTCACTAGCAGGCTAATAGTAAAGGCTGTGCTTCTAGACATGAAGGGGTTGACTATCCTCAATAAGCCCTCACGTACATGCACTGGAGAAAAGAGGCCTTGTTAGCTTTCCCTCCTTATTTATGTCAAACAGTACAATCCAGCCCTGAATCAGGAACTCAATTAGAATTTTCACCGGAGAAGTGGAAAAATTTCTAATTCCCCACATTAATCCTCAAAGGCACTTTATTAAACTTGGTTTTTTTTTGGGGGGGGTTCCCCTTTGAGAAGCCTTACTTCAGAGTTGTCGTCCTCCAACACACACACACACACCTAAAGTAGACAATGGGGACTCAGAGAATGAGGGACAATGCCCTCTCCCCAAAAAGGGGGGGAAAGTTGCTTTGAATGTTTCCACCGCTATCACTGGTAACGATCTACTTCTGAATAGCCCCCATGGAGAGAGCAGGGGAGCGATTGAGGAGTAGTTGAAAGACGATAACCCTCTGAACAAGGTGTGTGAAGTGCATGTACAGCTGTCAAACACGACAGCGCAAGCTTTCCTCTTGTTCTGATACAATGAGCTATCCAATGGGAAATGTAATTTTAGAAATAAATCATAGGAGGCCATCAGATTTTAAAGATACTTCCTCTCACCTCCCCCACCCCTCCAGCTTTATCTCCTTTAGAAACGAACTGACAGGCAAGGGTGGGGTAGGGAGGTAATGTATATTTTTCTTGGTGTTTCAAAAGCTTATCTAGATTGATTTTAGGCTCTGTGAAACTTTGATAACAGTCTGCCAGAGCTGACGAGTTTCACAGTGAGCAAATTTATATAACCAATCAGGGTGTGTTTTTTCCCTTCTCCCTCCCCTCAAAGAATATTCACCCATAGTTTATATGGATAGAGGGGGAAATCTTTCTTATAAGCCCATGGAGTAGACAACAGAGCATTCATCGAAAGCTTTGTCAGATTCAGAAAGATTCCTACCCAGGTCATACATGTGACAACTGCTAGGTAAAGAGAGGCAACTACTTCTGGCAGGTGAAGGGCAGAAGATTTTTAGATATTTAATTTAACAGGTTTGTCATTTCAGAAGCACTTGTATAATCTACAGTGGTACCTCGGGTTAAGAACTTAATTCGTTCTGCAGGTCTGTTCTTAACCTGAGGTACCACTTTAGCTAATGGGGCCTCCCGCTGCCGCCGCGCCACCTCCGTGCAATTTCTGTTCTCATCCTGAAGCAAATTTCTTAACCCGAGGTACTATTTCTGGGTTAGCGGCGTCTGTAACCTGAAGCGTCTGTAACCCGAGGTACCACTGTACTTCTGGAGTTGCCAGAATAAAATGGCCAGTTTTGTGTCCAATGGATCTTGATGGGGGGCGGGGAGCATTTCCTACTCTGCCTCAGATGAAAATATTTCTTCGTCTGACCTTAGATGCTGAGATTGCATAGCAGAGGGGTGGAATGAGTTCTTCCATATGACTGTAAGGGTGACCTCTAGAATGAACTGGGTTGTTTACCTGAGATTTGAATCAATCAGATAACCTGTAAAGAGAAAAAAGGTTCTTTTTATCATATGTGGTGATCTTGTAGTAAGGTTAAAGCTTACTGGGAAATGATATACAGTTGTACCTTGGTTTACAACCATAATCCATTCCAGAGGTCCATTTGTAAACCAAAACAGGTTGTAACCCAAGGCGCACTTTCGCCAATGTGGCCTCCCCCCAAAAATTGTTCGTAATAAAAAAAAAGTTTGCAAACCAGTACACACATTTCCGGGTTTGACGTGTATGTAATCCAAAATGTATGCAAACCAGACTGTTTGCAAACCAAGGTACCACTGTATAATAAAATGAAAAAGATGTTTAAAATAACGTTTGTAAAAATAAAAAATAAAACAAACAAACAAATAGAAACTTTCCTTTTGGGAATTATAGGGACACAACTACCCAAACTGTATGGAAATTTATTCATTCGTGCAACTACAGTGGCAAGAATGTTACTTGCCCAAAAATGGAAAGAAGGAGAAGTCCCAGCAAAAGAAGAATGGATACAAAAACTTATGGAACATGCAGAAATGGTGAAACTTACCAGAAATATGAGAAATCATGATGACAAGCTTTTTATAAAAGAATGAAAATGGTTTATTGAATATTTACAAACAAACTGTAAACAGATAAGAACATTGGCAGGATTATTGTAATAACCTACAATTTTATAAGAGTATATATTTAAAGCAGATGAATAAATGAACAAATTAAGTTAATTTGAATATGCAGAAAATATTAAAAATAAATTTAAGGAACCGCAAAAGAGGGGAAAGGAAGTCAAGTTTTGAAATGTTAAAATGATTATAAAATTATTGAAATGTATAAAACTGAAAATCATAAATAAAATATATAAAAGGGATGCCTGATTTTAGTTTTGAGTGCATGGAGGAATGAAGAAGCCCATACTACTGCTCCACCACACTGGGATTCCTTAGTATTCATTTTTTAAAAATGTATATACAGTTATTTAATCTTAAACATAAAACCTGAGTGATTTTAGCACTCTTGTGATAAAGAAAAAGGTCCTCTTATGGATCAGTAGCTGGCTAAACAAGAAGCAGAGAATAGGGGGAAATGGATATTTTCCCCAAAGTTCAGTAAGTGGAGTCCTTCAACGAGCTGTATTGGAATGAGGGATGGGAGAGAACAAAGATTCAGTTAGTGTTTAGAGGCAAAATTACCTAAATCTGCATTTCCAAAACAATGCATGAACTGAAACACACCCCTTCTCTGAAATTCGGTGTTCCCCGAATTTTGAAATGCAATTCTCCAGCCAAGGAATATGTACAAAAACACATTACATCAGGAGAAATTGCCTTGCAAAATTGAGTATATTGGGCAATATTTCGAGCAAAAATGTAAATATTAAGATAAAGGTAAAGGGACCCCTGAACATTAGGTCCAGTCGTGGCCGACTCTGGGGTTGCAGTGCTCATCTCGCTTTATTGGCCAAGGGAGCCGGTGTACAGCTGGTCATGTGGCCAGCATGACTAAGCCACTTCTGGCGAACCAGAGCAGCGCACGGAAATGCCGTTTACCTTCCCACCAGAGCGGTACCTATTTATCTACTTGCACTTTGACGTGCTGTTGAATTTTCATGAGGACATAAAATAAAAAAAACGTAGATGGATGCAGAAATGTGCAGAACTGAATGGAAGATGGTGGGGGGCTTTTTATTCCACACCACTTCAGGTGTATCAGTTAATCGGGGCTTCTGTCTTCTTATTAGGTGGCATATTAGAAATTCTACATCAGTGCTACGATATGCTGAGGATAAGAAAGGGTTGGTGTGACTACCGAGAAGGCCCTCTGCTCAGTTCCCTGTAACCTCACTTTTTGCAATGAGGGAACCGCCAGAAGGCCCTGCAATCCTACAGACTTACTAGAAAATAATCTCCAGTGGGAATTACTTCAGAGTAAATGTACATAAGATTATACTAATTAATGTTATTTTGATAATGATGAACATATTCCATGATCTTTGATGCCCACTTTGGGTCCTCAGTACTGGTTGCATCCAGTGCAAGTAGACTTCTTACTCCAGACTGGCTGTGAAAACTGGTTGTGAGAACTGATCCAGGGCTAGACCCTGGCTCAAACGAAGCTCTGGTCACTTCTATAAATGGTTGTGTTTCTCTTCTCCTGAAATGATGTTGTCTGTTTTAAATCATCTTGTCAAAAAGTTTGCTTTTTTTAATACCATGTTCTCCTCAGGAAGATGCTAAGCACCTGTCAGGGGAACAGAAAAGAGTTAGAGGCTGAAGTTTGCTATTATTTAACTGGATGACTTTTCTAGGTGAGATTGATGGTAATAGCTGCATGACATTACTTCAGCTTTCTAAAAAATTCTTTGCTTTCAAATTGTGTTTTTCAGCTGTTTTGATGGATCTGCTGCTGTAGGAAGCTGTACCTTTTCTTATAGCAAATGGAGGTAGTTTTTTCTGGGGCACTTTAGCACCTCTTCTGTCATCTTTAAATGCATGCCCCTTTCCTCAAGAATCTGAAATATGTCTTTATTTTATTCTCTCTATTTTTTATCCCACTTTTTATGAGTTTCTGCCAGTGACGTGCTGACAAAACATCTGGGCTCCTCAGAAGATTTCCGCGTCACTCAAATAATCACCACAGCAGTTCTCTGAAAGATCTTCAGTAACAATGTTCCACACATCTGGGAGCAGGCAAAGCTTGAGAGATTTGATTTCTGTGCAGCCTAATGCAAACTGAACTGATAGATCCTTCCCAGACTAATATGTGAATTGAAATGCAATCATCCTTTGTTTGGAAAATCAAAGTTTTAAAACATACAAAAGTCCTCATGAGAATTTGTCAGCATTTTTTGTGCATTTCTGCTAATTTACAGATTTTTGGATGCAGATTATTTTTGCATTTTATTTTCATGGACATAACGCATGTTTGTACATTATTTTCGTCAATATATGGATTTATATGCAATACAATCGCATTTGCATTGTACCCTAACATAGGAATTTCTATACATGTTTTTGGTTGTAACATGGCAAGGCGAAATCTGGGCAGTTAGCGCACATGTATCCTTAATGAAAGCAGCTTGTGAAATGATGCGCTGGGGAAAAGTTCAGCAACTGGGAACTAGTGCATGTGTGATGGGTATCCAGTTTAAACCCATTTACTGAGTAATAATGGATTTAAGCTTCTTTTTGCTCTTTACCCTGCAAATTCTGGCAACTGCTCCTTCATACACACACCCCTGGCCAGGTCTCCCTCTCCATAGTTAACTGGGAACTCTAACAGACACCAGGACTTTCATTGGTATCTCAATAAACACAAAGGCACTCACATATAGATTTCTATTGACTTAAAATATTGGTGAGTTTGTGGAGAATAACACCTTACAACAGGAGTGAGGAACCCATGCTAGGGTTGCCATATGTGCAGAACTTCCCAGACATACCCAGAATACTGTAGTTGGAAGCAGTGTCTGGGTGAAAGTCGGCAAAAATGTCTGGGGAAATCTGGTTGTATGGCAAGCCATGTCAGTAGTGTCATTTTTGCTGATGGCAGCCCTACCCACGACCCTCCAGAAGCTGCTGAACATGAGCTCATGATGGCAGAGGCTGGAGTTGAACAACATCTGCAGGGCCTGCCCTAGAAAGCAGACAGGAACATATGAAGGATCATCATCATCATCAACTGAGGATCAATTTAATTGGCTTAAAGCAGGGCAGGCTCACCCATAAGGCAAGGTGAAGCAACCACTCCAGGCAGCAGGATCCAAAGGGCCAGCTGATCTGGCCTCCGAGGAATGCATTGCCCACTGCTGTTTCCACTGCCACAATGACAGTGATGGCTGTGGCTGTTAGGATTGAAGGTTCATGGCTTGATAACACACTAAGCATACATAATTAAAAAGGAGGATTTGTTGCAAAAAAACCCACAAAACCAAACCCAAGCAATTATCTCCAGACGGCTCTAGCAAGTCTCTGGCCCCCATCACTCAGTTGACCCTACTGAGGTGTTTTCCTGTGTCAACAGAAGAGATGGAACCTTCAACCCTTACGTTTCTTATTTTGCTTCCTGTCTAGCAGCCTTCCTATACTCCTACGCCTTGGACTTATTCAGTCAGCTGCAGCACCTTCCTGTTCTGAAAAGCTGTCTCTGTAGCTTTCTGCACCTGTTTGGGCTTCCGGGGAGCTTTGGCTGTGTTCCAGCCTGCTCTTCATTATCAGCCGGCCATCCAAGGTCAGGGGGAGTCGATGCTGGCCACTGGGGGCTCTCTTGTGCTGGCGTGAAAGCCCAGCCTCCCTGTTCCTGACTGCATTCTGCAGCCAGCTGCATGATTACACTTGGAGCTGGTGTGTTCATGACAGTGGCGTGCTTTTTTGAGGTTGACTGCTGCCTCCTTGGCAGCCCTGTCCCATGTCATCTCTACAAAGGCCCCTCAGTGAACAGAAGGCATTGCTGCTCTCCTCCCTAGGGAGGAAATTGGGGGCTGCCCTCTGAGGTCTCCTGGGCTCTGCACCCACCTGGTATGATACAGAGCCCCTCCCCATGATGGCCTTTGATTCCCACTTCAATCACCAGGTAAGGTTGACTTAATTCCCCTTGTTCCCAATATAGATCTCCAGTCCTGCACTGTTCCTGATGTAGATCATCACTCACACCACTTCCTCCCTGGTAGTGAGGGCGCCATTTTGTGGCTTGCCTCAGGACTCAAAATGCCTTGGGTGGCCTGGCCCTAGCTGAGGTCAACTGCAAATGAAATCAGAATGAGATGCTTCCTACTCCCTATTGTCGCAAGTTATGGTTTGTGGATCCCTAGGGAAGGCAGAAAGAGCGCCCATCCCTGGAAGGAATGCTTGGTCATCAGAATTTTACATAGGCGGGCCTACGAAAAATAATTGCTTGCTGAGGAGGAGCAGGTTTGAATTGCAGCAGCATCATTTGCACAAAATCATTTCCATCCGTTTAAGCTGCTCTGAAGCATTATTTGTGTTTGATACTTCGTTACATTTTTTAGTTATAATCCTTTAATAAACAGCAAGCCAAATTGTTGACAGTGCAAAATACTTTTTCTTTCCCCCCGTGAGCATCAAAAAATAGGCTCGCACAGCAAAAGCCTGTGACACAGCTGAAGTAATGTGCAAATTATAAGTTGCCCTAAACATAAATACTGTCACAAGCATGAGATGAACAAATTTCCTACCAGTTAATTTCTGCTAAGTGAAGAGCCCGATAAATTTTCTTATCCTAGCTTTGCTTATCATTTGCTGCCTGTATCTCCTACGTCTGGTGTAAGGCTAAGACTTCACCCTTTATTCCATCTGAAAACTCAGTCACTTCAGATGAACACCCTTATGTGTTACAAGATCAAATAAGGGGGTTGTGGGATAACTGCCCCCAAGCCTACAAGCAACATACCTCAGTGGCCACACATTCAGAGACTGTGAGAAAAGGTCCAATGCATAGACTAATGAAGGCATACAGAGTTCCTCCATGCGAAATTTGGAGGATCTGGTGCCAGCAGGTGTAGCAGCAGGGGGAGGGTTAGCCTGTTCAGCCATATGTCCCACAGAAAGCTACTTGTCAAGATTACTCTGGTAAAATGATCAGGTCAGGGACTCATTCACTCATGCATGTCTGTCATTTAATTTCTCCACAGGATATATGATGACTGGCTGCCATACATGTGGATTGATTCCAGCGCAGAGCATTGCGTTCGAGGTGATGTGGAATGAAAGGTGGTCAGTTCACACACGTGTTTCACCCCTTAATCTATATTCAGGAATTCATACTGGAAACACGAAGGCAAAAAGGAGGAAGGCGTAGAGGGACATGCCCCAACCGCCTTTATATTCTTGAATTGAGTAGGAAGGACTGAAGAAGGCTTCTAGCATGATTTAATCAGGGGTCAACAAACTTTTTCAGACCTTGTGGGGGGCTGGACTATATTTTTTTGGGGGGGGGGAAATGAATGAATTCCTATGCCCCACAAATAACCTAGAGATGCATTTTAAATAAAAGCACACATTCTACTCATGTAAAAACACACTTATTCCCGGACCATCTGCAGGCCAGATTTAGAAGGTGATTGGGCCGGATCCGGCCCCCAGGCCTTAGTTTGCCTGCCCATGATTTAACTGAACATGCTTAGAAGCTTCCTTGCAGGGCTCTCAAAGGTGGTCCAGTGATCAATACCTTTAGTGATACAGGTGCCGTTTTGATCAATTCTTTTACTCTTGTGGAAATGAATCCATCAGGTTCCATGACTATTGTGTCAGGAAGACACAACATTTAAAGTCTTTCTTAGGGTGAAACAGCCCTGGTCCTTTACAAATGCATGACTCTGAAGGTATTCACCTGGTGTTACAAAAATCTAGCAATTTCATCAGCACACAACTCTGTTCTTACCACCTTCTTTTCCAATGTCACCATTTATTTTCCCATATGTGCTGCCTTTTGAAGACGTATTTGTCATGAAGATATACTTCGGGTCTCCAAGGGTTTCCTTAGAGAGAGGATTGTGAAGTTGTCACCCTGAGGATATTGCTGAATCACAACTCTTTTTATCTCAACCAGTGTTGAAGTTCAATAACATATTGAGAGCTACAGGTTCCCCGACCTAAACTGAGGGGAACTGCTAATAGAACGCTTTTGTTCAAGACCTTCTTTCAGATTCAGTGGCCGACTGGAGTCACCCATCCATACATCCTTTCATTTATTGCCTTGTGTTCATGCATTGCTATCTCCTGATGGCTCACATAGAAGACCCCACAATCAGAGCTGTGCAGGAATGGCATTTCAAAATTTTCTATTCTATTTGCAGGCATCTAAATTGGCAGAACCAAGTTGGGAAAACAACTTCAGTTAATTTCTCCAGCAGAAAGAGAAATTCTCTAACAATTTATTGGGGGTAGGATTTCCCATTAGCAATGCCAATAGCACAGCTTCTTTCTTATTTTCTTAAGGTCTCCCTCCCTCCCTCCCTCTGTGTGTGTGTTTGTGCTTTGACAGAATGGCCACCATTTTGCATTGCCCACAGTGCTCCAGATCTCGTGTTAGTCCAGGGCATTGTAAAAGAGAAATGGTGGCTACTACCATGAAATGGTGTAGTGTGTGTGTGTGTGTTTGTATGTATATATTTAAAACTGATGTTTTATTGTAATTTTATTGGTGTTAGCTACCCTGAGCCCGGTTCTGGCCGGGGAGGGCGGGGTATAAATAAAATGTTGTTGTTGTTGTTGTTGTGAGAAAAAGAATAATCTCAGAAATTTTCTCAGGAAAAAATGTCTTCTGTGATATTTAATGTGACTTCCAATTTTACTAGAATATTGTAAAGCCAGTTATCATTATAGGTTTATACAGCCCTACTCCTGGGGTGGGGCAGGGGACAATAATCTGTTTGTGCATATGGTGGCTTTCCTACCCTTCCCTGAGCAAGTACAAAAAGAGGTCTGGATGATGCTCTGTGATGATAATACGAAAGTAATATCTTTTGATGAAAGTGCTTTGCTATCCTCCAGTTCAATGGGGGGGGGGACTTAATGAGTTAAACATCCTTGAAAACAGCAATTAAATGAAAACATTTAATACTGCTTCATCTAAAACAACCATAACTTATTGGTGGTGACACAGTTGGGCTGAACCACCAGAGATGAAAATGGTCAGTCTGTATTCATTTCTTTCAATATAAATACACTCAAAATTAGTTATTATCTTTGCCCTGATGTTATGCATTGCAGTGTGCAAAACAATGGTTTCATCATCAAAATCTCTTCAAGTTAAACATTAGTGAAGCTCTAATGGAGATAAAGCAACCTCTCAGATTTTCTAATGGACTTTTTTTTCTAATCAGAGCCCTCTTTATGTATCTTTCATAATGATTTATTTTAAAGAGATCTCAGGGATTACATAATTTTCTATGCGCTGTTCAAGATAAAGCTGTTTGCATCTCATAAAGAAGCATGTGAGAGCAAACTTGGTCAATTCAATTACTGTAAACTATCTTATGCACATGTAAAAGCTAATTATAAGGCAGCATGAGTAGCAATTTATATTGCTGGATGCAATATAAATAATATCAATGGTACATGTTTTTCCAGCCTGATTCAGTTTAAACACTTAAACGATTAATAACTGAAGAAGGTTCTTTTTAATACCCCGGAGAACGGGGGAACATTGTTTACAGAATTACTTCCTTGAGCTATTTAAAGAATTAAAGCCTGACATCAAAATAATATTGCTTCTCAAATCAAAAGTGCCATCTTTTTTTATTCTGCAAAGAGTAAAGATCAATTTCCACCTTAAGGTAAGATTATGGGTGAGCAAATCATCTTGCCTTATAATTAGCTCAGTTTCTCAAAACTTTCTAAGAAAACTCTTGAGACAAGTTATTTCACTGAGATCTCTCAGAGAAATCTGAAAATATTGGCACATATAGGAGTGCTTCACTCCACGCACTTTAACCAGTGCCGGATTTACATATAAGCTAAACAAGCTATAGCTTAGGGCCCCACTCTCTTGGGGCCCCCAAAAAAAATTAAAGGGAAAAAACCTGGATGTATATTTTCAAAATATATGATAAAAAATGGATGAAATAAAACCTACATACAGCAACTGTGTTTTGTGTTGTGTAGGCTCCTGTGACGTAAGTTATGGGCCCCGCCTGCTAGCCTGCTCCCTAAAATATCACTGGTTTGCTCATTTCTATATCATTTACTTTGATAAAATGCATATTTTGTTATGTACAAGTGGCTTTAGATACCTATTAGGTCCATAAATTATCATACAACATATATTCAACACAAAAAAACAGTGACAATTTGTTGTCGACAAAGGACTGTTGGACATATAAAGGGCCCCATTACCTTCAGTAGCTTAGGGCCTCATCAAACCGAAATTGACTTTAACAAACAAGCTTCTGCAAATGAGCAGGAAGAACTAAATGGTGATGGTGGAGACAAGGGCTGGCCCAGGATGTTTTGCTTCCTGAGGAAAAACAGAAAATGGCACCTACTGACACTGCTCCCACTTCCTCCTCTGCCACCATCTGACGCTACCTGAGGCAACTGGAGATGGTTTGGTGAAGCTGCAGAACACTGAAGGCAGCAGGGGAGAATAAAGGAGGCTGGAGAGGAGCAGGTGGCCAGGGAAGAAGCAAGGGCAGAGGAAGAGGTGGTAGTGGGGGTGGGCGACAAGCACAAGATGCAGCGAGGGGTGAACCCCTGCCACCCCTCCAGCTGTTCGCAGGCTGCTGCCTGAGGCAACTGCCTCACTAAGCCTCATGGGCCGGACAGCCCACTGGTGTAGACCCAGTTCACCAAACTGTCTCTTAGGAGCAAAAAAATAAAATAAAAATAAAAAATGGGTCCATGCTTTGAAGGTGATGTCTACAAAGCCTGGGCCGTTGCCTGTCATATCTCCCCACTGCTGTTCCCCCTTCCTACTCTACGTAAAAGACAAACTGTCAATGGGAGCTCATTGTGCCCTGGACACAAATTTTGTATGCTCAGCTCAATAACAGATTCAGGTGGGTGATTGAGTTTGCCGTTCTGCACCTGTTCCCCGGGTCTGAGCTTGTTCTCAGTTCCATAATGCACAACAAGCATAAGTAAACCTGTAGTTAAATCATACTTTATACATCCATAATTACCAGTGTTTGTTTTTGGTGCATCGAAAATGGTAACCATATCTTTTTCTAAAAGTATCCACTAAACGGAGAGAAGGAGAGGAAATCATTGCCCACCTTGTTAATGGTAAAGTAAGGCGAGTCATACACACACAGCAAGCATTACAGAAATACACCCATCACCACTCTTCAGGGGCATTTTATTTTCACTCAACCCATATGATTGGCTGAAAGAAGCCATTTATTTCACATACTGAGGGGCTAGGTTGCAAGATCACCAAAAGCCTTCCACACTTGATGGCGTACAGTGTAACAGGTGAGGGCAAGAAGTGTCTGACCCAGACCTAAGACTATGAATCATGAACTATGTTGGGCATATTATTCCTTCAGAAACTGGCATTATTGATTTCCAGAATGACATCAAAAAAGGCTTTTTCCTTCTGCATGATTTTGACCTTTACCTGCTTTCAGAATTGAGGTAATAATCATGGTTCTGCAATTTCTTTTCTATATCATGCATGTCCTTGTGCAGAAATTACTAAACTAAATTTTAGACAAACATTCGGAGCATATGAACTGCCATATGTACCCTCTGAGAGCAGCCCCAACCCTTTCTAATTAAAATTTTTACTGAGGTGGCTTTTGCTGACACTGCTCTAATGAGAAGTGCTCTGTTTTGTTTTCCAAGGAAATTGAATTTTCAGGCATTTAATTTGCCCCAATCCATTTTCCTCTTGGTGTTCTCTTCAGAATTTAGAACCGAAATTTGTTTTTGCTGTTTTAAAAAAAAATTGCTTGGATGCATGTGTCTGTCATCTCCTCAACTGAAGGTGGGTGTAAGATGACCCTAAGATCAGAGACAGTCTCCATCCCCTTGCCCACAGCTTTTAAGTGTTGAGGGAGGACCTCCTCTGTACTATTTTCCAAATGGTCCTCAGAGAATGAATTAGAAGGAACAATGCTCTTCATTTTACTGACCTCACCTTTCATAACTGGTAATGGTTGGGAACCACTCGTTGCAAGGATATAATTTCACATCATGTTTCACTAGACGTGTGACAAAAGAAGGAACTTTTATTTCTTCTCAAACTTTGTCACAAGGTCATATGCGGAGTCAAGCTTGAAGGAGAGTGATCCTGGATTGGAATGTCTATCAGAAAAGAAACCAAAAGTGTTGACGGTTGGTCAGCCTCCTTACTGATTTGTTTGCTGCGAAAGGCAGATGTCAGTGGAATTATTTGTGGATTTCAGCATGAAACTGGTGTGTCATTATCCATCTCGCTATGATTTCACATGTCAAATAGTCTTCAACAGTAGTAAAATTGTAGAAAAATACAAGGTGGCGTTGGTGCGGAAATTGGAGATATCCATCTTGATCTTCATGCTTTAATATTGAAGAAAGAAGAAACAAATGGCAGATTGCATACAATGGATTGGGTGCAGTTCAGCTAATCCAGCTTCTTCTACATCTTTTTGGTCAGAGGAATAATAAAAAGCATAATTATCAACAATTTGTGGAACTATCTTCTTTTGATGCTAGTTCCTTTAATGACTTGTGAAATGGCAGAAAGGGACAGATGCCTGTTTGCTTTCCCTACTTCTATACTGACACAAAAAAAGATGAAACCTTCCTCTGTTCTATGTTCTTTTTTTAGTGCTTTTCCTGCCACCACCCACTTCATTCTTGGTTTTGCCATCAGCTCCTCTTCTTAATCTGTGCTTCCACATTACAGCATGTGGTATATTTTCACTGGCTGATATTTTCATTGGTAAATTGAGTAGCCATGTTTGCCTGCTGTGGCAAAAGCAACAATAAAATGAACCGTGGCACGTTAAGACTAGGACATTTATTGAGAGCGTCCACAAGCAAGAGCCAGTGTCAACAGATGTATAATGTACAGTGATGGCATTGAGGAAAGATTCAGCAATTGATGTCACCCTTGTCGATAAAATAAAGCTCACAGATAGACACATTTGTATTAATGTCATTTTTTAAAAAAATCAAAACTAAATATTAAGGACCTGTTCTTTCCACTGGCATCAACTCCCCCCTCCTTGAATGGTTATTTAATTGGCTTTTCATGCGATTAAAGTCCAGCAAAGTCCAGCAAAGAGCCACTACTTCTGCTACAACTCTTTTAACGCACTGCAGAGGCTAGGCTCTACTGAAATCTCACAAATGGTTTTGGCCAATGAGGACATTTTCAACAACAGCTTCAGAAAATGAAATCCTTGTAATGAGAAAATTGCAGTTTAAATTGGGCCTTATTTCCAGGGCATTGTGAAGGTTAGAGAAGTGGAAGGATTTTGGAGGCACTGTGGGAATTGTTGAAATTGCAGGCACCATTTCTTGTAAGCTTCATTTTGCAAGAAGAAAATCTTAGTAACCATCTTTAACTCTGGAGAACAGAAATGTATGTGGCCATTTAGTGTTTCTTTTTAAGGTGGTTAATTTTCAAGATAAAAAAAAATCAGCTTGCACTGTGGGAACTTGCAAATAAAGATTAAATCCCATTTTAGAAAATTCTGCTTTTCCTTTTGTGAAGTTCCTCTGCATTAAGTTGTTAATACTTGGCTTTGTTCATTTTCCATGTGTACTGTTGTCATAATAACAGATGATAATATTGCCAGGCTCATGCCACAGCTTAACATGCATAAATATGCATGTGATTGCTGTTGCTTGTGTGATTCCACATATAGAGGCATTGGAATCTTATGCAATAATACTCCATTGACTCCATAAGGAGTTTCATGAATAAAGCCGAACGGGACATATTATTTCAAAATCAGGATGTCAGGATGCTTGTCCCTGCCAAACAGACTCATCTGAAGGTCCTTAACTGTTACATCAGATTTACCTTAAGACTTGGGAGGAGGGTGAAGAATTGGTTCTTCTGGCTCAGGAAGCCCTGAATTCACCCCTGTACAACTTCAAATGTACCAAGCCAGTTGCAGCCCACTTGCTATGTATATTGTGTCTTCTGCCAGATGTATGGCAATCCAGCTGTTATTTGCAGTCCCACGCAGGCAGAACAAAACTCAAACGCATACACAGAGACACAAACCATATCAAGCTCTAGATGAATGTTATGTACTGAGTTGAATAGGATCCAAAAGGCAGCAGTCTGATTGGTCCTAGAACAATAGGGTCCAGAATGCAGCAGTCTGATTGGTCCACAGGAGCCACCCAATCCAGCTCCAGGTGGAAGTGAATCCGCAACTAGATTGGCCTAAGGTGAATCCTGGAATTAGCCAATCACGTGGGGCCCATTGTTTAAATAATGTATATATAGCAGACATTCTGGGGGGACTTCCATACCTCCTCACCACTATGAGCTGAATAAAGAGCATGAAATCCACTCTCGACTCCGAGTATATTTCATGAGTGACCTACACATTGATGGTGGCTGTAACTGGTCTGTGGGTTCACCATGTGAGAGGTTGTGTAGGCCTGCTCCAAGCTCACCATCTCCAGCAAAGAAAGAAAAATAAATATGGTATCTTTTCATCTCAAATTGTTACTGTTAAAGAGTGGGGATAATACCAAATGGGTTTAATAATACTTAGACATGAATAAGTTGTACTCCTCCCCACCGTCCAAAATGGAAGGACTTGAGAAAAATCCATTGGAACCTTTTCATTTCCAAATAGATTTCAAATATATATCTGTCACCAGCCTGAACACTGTCTCCGTTTTGTCAACAACAAGAGGGGGGAGGAATCTCCCCAGAAACACAGTATATTGTCAGATGCAGCACATTTCAACAACCATGCTTTTGGAAAGAAAAGACAAGTAAATAACCCCTAATCTCCCACTACTTTGCTTAATTTGTTTCCGCTATCTTGAAACAGGCTATTACTGTGTTTATATATCAAAACATAATGCTTCTTGACTGCATGACAATCTCAAATGGGCTGAACGGCTGGGAGGGATCTGCACAGCTCTGTACACATCTGCCAGAAAGGAAAGAAGTCATGAAGCAGTAATTTGGAACTATCCACATGATTCCCAGCAAAGGATGCTAAAGTCATGAGCATGCTTGAGACATTGAGAGGAATGTGACAGACCAGCAATGCAGGCCAGTGCTTTCCCAGAGTGCCAAGTCCGAACTAGGGATACCCAGGTTAAAGTTCTAGCTTAGCTTCAAGGCTTAGAGGACACAACAGTCAGGAATGTAGACAAGAACTTCATTGTCTCACTCTCTGACAAGTACAGTGGTACCTCAGGTTACATACGCTTCAGGTTACTTACGCTTCAGGTTACAGGCTCCGCTCACCCAGAAATAGTGCTTCAGGTTAAGAACTTTGCTTCAGGATGAGAACAGAAATTGTGCTCCGGCGGCACAGCAGCAGCAGGAGGCCCCATTAGCTAAAGTGATGCTTCAGGTTAAGAACAGTTTCAGGTTAAGTACAGACCTCCGGAACAAATTAAGTACTTAACCCGAGGTACCACTGTACAGGACACAGGAAATTCTTGACAGGATAAAACTGAGTCCAGTGCTACCTTGTGACTAAACGATAGGGATGTTCACAGATTACATTCAATCAGTACTGTTTTTCTAGAAAAAGAGGTGCTGGAACTCGCCATGAACCTCACCTTGCTCTCTTAGAATGGCAATGGCGCCCACCTGAGAGGCGCCAGAACTGAGTTCCGGTGAGTTCCAGCTGCAAAAAAGCACTGCATTCAATGCAAGTATAATCTGTGCGCATGTGTGACTACTTACAAGCACAGTTATTCACAAGTAACATTCAACATGTGTGATATCTGTGCACACCTACACTTAAGTCCTGTTGAGGTATCATTCCTTAACATGGAATGGCAACATGTTTAGGGTCAAAAGAGTTGTGCACACCAGTCTTGACCCTTGCCCACAGTCCACATCCCTGTCTTTGCCACCTATGGCCTCCCATGTCCAGCTGAACACACTCAGAAGCTTCTCCATGATTGAGAACCCTGCAGTATCTAGATTTGCAAAGGCTAGGGGGCTTCTAAGTGTGTTCAGTCAAAAGTGTTATGAAGGCCCCTTCAGACCTTCTTATTCAGTACAGGGAGGTCAAGATGCGACACTGGGGGCCCTGTGCTTTTTATTTGTATTCCTGCTGGTCAGGCATAATGGTGAAGCAGATATGTTTGGCATGTAATGGAGCAGACATGTGTTTATATGCAGTTCCCAGATTATATCCCAACATGATTTTTCCCACTGAGAAGAACATGTAACACCGAATACAGTAGCCCTTACCTTGTTGCTGTACTAAAGCCTCTTGGTTAACAAACAATAAACATTAGCATATGCATGGTTTCTCTGGTAACCTCTAGGTTGGATTATTGCAACACATTATATGTAGGGCTGCCTCTGAAGATGGTTCAGAAGCTTCAGCGGGTGGAGAATTCAACAGCCAGGTTGATCAGTGGCAGAAGACGGTTTGAACATATTACTCTGATCCTGGCCCAACTGCACTGGATACCAATTAGTTTCTGGACCCAGTTCAAAGTGCTGGTTTTGACCTACAAATCTTGAACGTTTCTGGACCACAATACTTGAAGACCCGCCTCTCCCCATATAAACTGTCCTAGACTCTGCATTCATCCTCTGAGGCCCTTTGTGTGCATCCTCCAAGTGAGGTCCAGAGGATGGCAACACAAGAACAGGCCTTTTCTGTAGTGGCTCCCCATTTGTGCAATGCGCTCCCCAGGGAGGGTCACCTGGAACCTTCATTATATATTTTTAGGCACCAGGCAAAAATGTTGCTCTTCAACCTGGCCTTTAGCTGATTAATATCCTACACGCTTTTAAATCTGTCTGTGGGAAGGTATAGTTTTCCTGTTTTGTTTTTAATCATTTACTTGTTTTTATCCTGTATTTTATTCTGATATCTTATAACAAAGGGCGGTATATAAAACAAACAAACAAAAAGCAAGCAAGCACTGGTACTCTAAGGGCCCATGCAGACATTTTTTATTGCACATTCATGATAATTTGTGCTCGCAATACTATGGTTAGTCATATGCGATCCCACTTTCAATACCCTTTGAACTTGCAGAACTTTGGGGGTGGTCATACTGGTGTCCATCCCATAACTTTCTGCAACGTTTTATACTACCAATGTTCTGGTATATTTTTGTCCCACTTTCATTGTGCTGGAGCCCCTGTGGACACCAGTTAATGTGGTAGCATTGGGGAAGCCTTGCAGAACAAACAGAAGCCCAATATATCCACCATTAATGCACTCTTACTGGGTCATGAACATGTTACAGAATGCACCTGCAATAAAACACCAGTCTGGAGAGGCCCTTATATAGGGAAAATGTAAGTTCTGGTGTGCTTAATGGTGCTGATCTCACATTAAATATGACCTTGCAGACAGACAACATAAATGTTTCATTTAAGTACACTGCATGGTTCAAGTATCCCTCCTCCTTTCGTTCTCTTGGGTTTTGCCTGAAATTTTCATTACACTTGTATGTGGTGAAAATATGTTCTCAAGGACAATGTTATTTATTTCTTTTAGTAGCATAGCTTTACAGAATTTAGATCACGGCAAGCATCAGATAGAATATTATGGGTCATGGAGTGGGAAACTCAGCAGAAGCTAATTGGGTATGCAGATCATATGAGTGTACATATGCATTGCGCATGAACACAAAATTGTTAACAGCTTCAGCACTCATACCTCTTGTAGGATATTCTTGTTTTCACCTTCGCCCCGCAAATTGGCAGCTGAGAAACAAAAAGTAACTGTGGGGTAGGTCCATATCTCAGAGGTAGGGATGTTGGAGAATTCCATCAGAAATGGAAATAGGAGCAAAATTTGACATAACTCACATGTTCATTGGCAGTCAGAAACAGAAATTGCGCAAGCTCATAAGAGCATCGTTCACTATCAATGGTTTTTAAGTTTTAAAATTCTTTGCATATAGTTACATTGTTTTCTGCATTATTTTGGTGTTTCCCTTCCATTGAAATTCACTGAAATGAATTACATTAGTTTCGGCCATAGCAGATAGTGAGATGAACAATGTGGGTTCTAGTGGAAGCTGAACTGCAGCAGAATGAAAACAGTGCTGATTTTGATGAACATAGGAAAGGACAGAAATTGCTGCCT
Organism: Podarcis raffonei; assembly: GCF_027172205.1. Classification (NCBI taxonomy): domain Eukaryota; kingdom Metazoa; phylum Chordata; class Lepidosauria; order Squamata; family Lacertidae; genus Podarcis; species Podarcis raffonei. The sequence goes on from NC_070608.1 coordinate 71,265,241, forward strand.
CCTTACTCAGTGGTACAGCTCATGTTTTTTGTACAGCTGGTTCCAGGTTCAATCCAGTTAAAAGACTTATGGACTCAACAATGACATGGAAAACCTCTGCTTTAGACCTTGGGCTGCCACAGCCTGACTGGGATGTTTGTCATGATCTTAATTCTGCACTACTAAAAGAAATAAATAATGTTGTCCTTGAGAACATATTTTCCCCACATACAACTGTAATGAAAATTACAGGCAAAACCCAAGAGAACAAAAGGAGGAGGGATACTTGAACGATGCAGTGTACTTAAATGAAACATTTATGTTGTCTCCCTGCAAGGTCATATTTAATACAGGGCTAGAAGTACAAATAGCCAGACTTTAGGCCTAGTCCCATGTCACCTTCCTATCCTTGAGGTAATGAGCTTACCAGCTTTTCACCAACCAGTCTGTCAAAAATAACTGTTCCAAGCTTGATAGATCTTCAAAATGGCAGGTTTGGGGGGGAGGGAAATAAAGGCCTCAACACAGCTCAGAGTCATGACTATGGTTGCAATTTCATGCTGACTTAGCTGGAAGTGGGCCCTACTGGAAATAGTGGAACTTAATTCTCAATGAAAGCAATTGCATTAAGGTTAGATGTAAATAACTTATTGCATTACTTTAAGTGGGACATAATCATTACTAACTTTACCTAGATTGGGAACAGACAATAGGAGTACAGCTGGCAGAAATTATTCCAGAAAATGTCGGGGTCTACTAAATAAAGAAACTGCTTCCTTACAAATGGAAAGTGGAAAATGTTATCATAAAGCATTTCAGCAATAATAATAAAAACAGTTATTTTAAACACATTTTCTAATAAAAAATTCAAGGGTAAGACACTTCTTTTGCATTTCATTTGCTACTTCAAAAAACACACCAAAATATGATAAATTGAACATTAAGATGATGAATTCTATCTGGCATCAAGCAGTTGAAGAGTACGTTCTAATTAAAATTTTCTGGAAAGACAACTACATTATCCTTCTATTAAAGATTAATGTCCTTGATAATCCTGGTGGTTTAGTATTCTGCAGTAAATTATTAAGATACTTGAAAAGTGATTTGATGTAAAGCTTCCAAATGAAAAAAAAAAGTCACCACAGCTTAATGACAGGAAAACAGTGTTTACGCTTTTTAATATGCTGATTGCATTGTCAAAACTAAGGGCAGTAAACAGCTTTAATGGAAACTCACTTGTTCCATTGCTGAAATTGTGTGCTCGACAGAATGAGCAAGCGTGAAATTGGGTTTCCCCCCTTTCCATCTCCATTTTTTCATCTGAAAGTAACACATAAGATGAACCCCCATTTTAGTTTTCCTACATGGTACTCAGGTGCCATACAATCTCCTGAAGAAGTCAAAAACAGGAATAAGTTATCGTGGATCCGACATACAAAAAAGAGTGAGCAAGAGAGCTCCTTTACCCTCTTGTCCCATTGCACTCAAAAGGGTTCTTTGAGATTAAATCCTCATGTTAGCCTTGTACTTAGGTTTGCAAACACAGTGTGTGTACCTACTATATAAAGAGAAAAAGTCACACAGTATAGAACTAGGAATGTAAGAACAGAGGAAGCTTCCTTACACCAAGCAGTAGCAGATGGTATGGGGTGTTAGGGGAGGGGTAGTACCTCTGGAGGTGGAAACATCATGCTCCTTTGGGGGTAGTTTGTTCACCGTTGGCCGCCACCCTGCACTCAGTTCTCACCTGTGGCTCCTAGAAGCTGTTCATGTGACAACGGCCACACCTTGGGAAATGGCTTTTGGCTGGCTAGCTAAGGCAGGTGAGGGTACCCAATGGGTCTCAAACCCTCAGTGAGTTAGGGACTTCCCCTGCATGCGAAGACAGGCTCCAGTGGGTTGCCGGAAAGGACCAATTGCGGGTCCAATGGTCAAGAAGGCAGTTTCTGCATCTGCTGTAGAGGAAAGTGGCCCATCAACCTGTGAAGGTAGCCCATCTAGAAGAAGGAAAACTCTGATCCTAAACCTCCCCTGCCTTGTGGGATATCTTCAGGGGAGGAGAAAAAGCTAAGGAGTAAACCCTACACAAATCTGAAGTGGAGTCCTTAAGGTGGTTGGATGATGCCTTGTATTCCTCCCTCTGGCAACTCCTGCAGGAAGCTGGTGTCAAAAGCATTGTTCTGCTTTCCTTTGGACCACATCAGTGAGGCCAAGAGGTGGGGTCTTGTTACCAGGGCAGCTCAGGACTTCCACACACATTGACCAGGTTTGTGCCCCAGGGAGGTCACTTTGGTGTTGCTAACACAGTGGTGTGACTTCACCCCCAGAGGCACACTCCATTGTCTCTCAAGACAGATGGGTACCAACAACCAACAAGAACAGTTGCTGCATCTGAGTTGATGCTGCATACTGGTACAGAAAAAGGGTGGAATGAGGAGGTTGGTTTGGCCTGATTCCTGTCACTACTGTGCTGGTCCCGAGGGTTAACCGTGCGGCGAGGTCCGAGACCAGTCCGAGGTTGAGGGTGCAATATGGAGGCTGTCCATCAAAACTGAAGTGGGGTCCAAGGCAGGGAGTTGGGTGAGGTCGGGAACTCTGGCAGAAGAGCAGGACAGGGTGCAGGCAGGAACAGGCTACCAACAATGTTGCTCCTGCAACCTGGGACCGGGGCTGGCTGGCCTTTATCTGCCCCGAGGAATAGGGCGGCCCCGGTCCACAGGTGCCTCGCCTCTCCTGGCCTGGAGGCGAGCACTCCTCCTGTGGGAACTTAGTTCCCTCTGCCTCTCTGCCCTGAGCCTCTGCAGCTCAGGAGAGGCTGGAGGGTTACCGGACCAGAGGCAACCTCAGCTTCCCCTGATGGGGCTGAGAGTGGAGCACCTGCAGGCAATGGGTCCTCCATTACCTCAGGAGCCAGAGCAGACTCAGCTGGTGCCTGCACCTGAGGATCCAGCACAGGTGAGGACCCTTCAGGCTCAAGCCCCAGCCCCGGCTCAGCTGGTTCTGGAGGTGGGGACTCCTGTGCAGGCTGGGATTCCTCAGGTTCAGCCTCCGAGTCCGAATCTCAGGCCATCACAACTACATTGGAAACCCTACATACATATAAGTGGGCTCTTTCATAATGATGGCAGGGAAGGCATAGCTGGTGTACATGGCATTCCCACACTTTCCCATTGGAACTTTCATAGGGCTCCTGGGAGCTGCTGTTGTGTGGTGGGAGGTTAATAAAGAATTCTTGTACTTTAAACTCACGTGTGGAGAACCTTTGGTTCTCTAGATGTTGCTGAATTGTAACTCCCAACATCCTTGACCACTGTCCATGCATGTTAGGGCTGATGGGAGTTGTACGCGGGTGGCGCTGTGGGTTAAACTGCAGAGCCTAAGACTTGTCAATCAGAAGCTCAGTGGTTCGAATCCCCACGATGGGGTGAGCTCCTGTTGCTCGGCCCCTGCTCCTGCCAACCTAGCAGTTCGAAAGCACATCAGAGTGCAAGTAGATAAATAGGTACCGCTCCGGCAGGAAGGTAAACGGCGTTTCCATGAGCTGCTCTGGTTCGCCAGAAGCGGCTTAGTTATGCTGGCCACATGACACGGAAGCTGTACGCTGGCTCCCTCAGCCAATAAAGCGAGATGAGCGCCTCAACCCCAGAGTCGGCCACGACCGGACCTAATGGTCAGGGGTCCCTTTACCTTTTTAACATCTGGCAGTCCAAAGGATCTCCACTCCTGCTTTAACTAATTAAAGTTCCTAGGCTTCTCAGGGAGAAGATGGGATAGTTAAAGGGTTATGAACTTCATAAACATGTACGGTATAGCTATCCCTCTAACAGACATCTTTCTCACGGTAATTAATGGCTGTTAAATGAGTTTCAGCCCATCTTGATTGTAGGATTATCGCAGTGTTTCCCATACATGGGTCTCCAGATGTTTTTGGACTACAACTCCCATCATCCCAAGCTAGCAGGACCAGCTAGTGGGGGTCAGGGATGATGGGAATCGCAGTACAAAAACAGCTGGAGATTTGGAAAACACTGGATTATTGGGTGGGATTCAGCTAATGAGCAGCACCAATTGAAGCCCACACAAGAACTTGCACTAGCACAATGGAACTTCCCCCTTTCCTCCCCATGTGCACCCCCTGAGCATGTGCCTAGATTGTCTCTGATGGGGCCAGGAGATCCCCTGGAAAAGCCCATGGGGGAACATATTTCCATCATGCAAGCAGAATTGCTTGTGCTGATTGAGGGATCTGCTTAACACTACATTGAATTCCTCCCATTATATTTAGGCTGGATATGAGTGGCTGAAGTTAAGGTGGTTGATACAAAGTTCTGAACATGTGTTATACTTTTTATCAGATTTTAGTGTATATATAATCTTTATTCTGAATGTAGGGCCCCAAGCCTTACAAATTTAAATAAATAATCTATTATCACATCAGGCAATTGCTCATCTATAGGAAGCAAGCTCAGAGGTGATAAGCTTATCACGTGCTTCCTTCGATCTAATGGAACATGTAAACTCACACACCATGCTACCAAAATGAATTAGAGTGCCATGGATGAACTCTGCTCACCCTTGGTAATTGTGCAGAAAAAATTCTATTATGCGCATCTCCTACCCAGTGGAAATTTAAGAATGGAATATGCTAATAGGGAGACAGAGAGTGATGGGAGATATTTGGGAAATGTATGCTCAACCAGAATACCAATTAATGACTAACAAAGGTAAAGTTGATTCTGGGGAAAGAGTGAAAAAAGAAGAAGTAATGTAACAGTTGGAGAAAAAACACGAAGAGAATAGCTGGCATTTTGAGTAGTTCTTGTGAATCCTGCCAACGTGATCCTGTAGAACGCCAGCTTCAACACACACAAAATTGTGTGCATGCCTTTGTCACTTGGGAAGAAAGGGTTTGAAGTGTTGTGTGTTATGCTAAAGTTGATGAAAGGAGGTCATCACTGAAGGTTTGGGGTGAGGTTATTAATTTGTAACACCAAGCACTACAGTTTTGAAAGCATTATTCTCTTTGCATTCTTAAAGATGTCTCTTGGTGATGACTCCTTTTTCTGACTTTTTGAGAACCAAAATATATGACAATCTATCTATAGTATCTCTCTATTCATCTATCTATTAATTATACAACTAAGTTGCATTATGCTAGCAAAAGGAATGTCGAAACAAATTAGATGTATTGTGGAAGGAAAACCCAAATAACAGAAACAAGAAATAACTAGACATTTAAAGCTAAGATTTCCAAATCCTCCTGGATCATTTAGTCTCCAGTCATTGGAAAATATATTTTGAAGTGGGCAGTACATGCAGTGAGCCAGCTGACAGCTCAAAGCTTTTTCCGGCAGTGATAATCACAGAAATCACTTCTCATGACCCTTTCTCTTATCATTTGCATCTTTGATTTTTTAAGTAGTTAATAGCTTCCCTCTCCCTCATCCCCTCTCTCTCTGTGTGTATGTTTATGCATGTGTGATTTTCCAATGGGATTATGTCACATTAGCCTTGGGGCGAAACTGTAATCAGGATGAAGCACCTTCCCCTTGAAAATTTCGACAGAATTTTCTTTCCCTTTGATAGTTTACAAATGCAATTTCTTTTCTCATTAATTATTGGAGAACAGTAGAAGGAAAAGTAGAAGAATTGTTTGTTGGAAATCCTGGAAGCCAAGACCCCAGTTTGGGACAAGTACTCTTTGGTGAGAGAACCCCAGCTGAGAGTTAGCACGACAAAACAGGCAGCAAAGAAAAATGTGGAAATATAGGCTATAAAACCTTTAAAGGTAACTTTCCAGTGAATTCCAAAATATCCCACTTCCCTAGCACACAGATAGAAAAAATGTTTGGTAAGTTATAAAGTGGTTTACTTACAAAACTCTTCAAAGGTCAGATTAATGTGCTCTTCCATACAACATTAAAAAAGAAAAAAAAGATGCACAGGCAGTAAAAGATTGCTTGTTAACAAAATGGTAAAAGTTCCTAAAGTATTAGTATAGCAAAACGTTAGCTTCAGACTCCATTCTTGTCTGAAACAAAAGAGGTTGGTTGCAGCCATGCAGCTGGAGAGAGCAGCTCAGAGCTCTTCACACACTGAATTCACACGCAGACTGATTACGACAAAAGGCTTAGTTGCTCATTTGCTCCCAAGCTGAGGGGAAGTGACATAGGTTAAGCCTGGCAGGACAGTTTACTCTGTGGCATTAACCCATTCATGTATTAATTAGACTCAAGCATGATGGCTATGTGAGGCTTGTTACCCTACAGTTCTGGGTACAGCACTAAGCACAGTAAATGGATACAGCGGCCAAAGAAGAATCTTCTACAATGTGTCATGGGGGTGGTAGAGAGAAAGTTTTGTGATTTGAGAATTGTGACGTGTCCCTACACATATGATCACATGGAGAAATTCATTTGTAATCCAAACCAACCAACCAGATAGATGATAGGTAGATGACAGACCGATGGATAGATGATAGATAGATAGATAGATAGATAGATAGATGATAGATAGATAGATAGATATAGATAGATAGATATAGATAGATAGATAGATAGATGATGATGATAGATAGATAGATAGATGATAGATAGATGATAGATAGATAGATAGATAGATGATAGATAGATGATAGATAGATAGATAGATAGATAGATGATAGATAGATAGATAGATAGATAGATAGATAGATAGATAGATGATACATAGGTACACCTCCGTCTAACAAGAAGCCTAAAGAAGCCTGTCTTATGGTTTTTCTATCATTATATTTCAGTTATGGTACTCCATTAAAAAATTTTCCATTTAGGATTTCCAGCAAAACTTTGATTTTCCAAAGACTCTATTCTTGAATTTATTGATTCAACCTTAGTAATATTAACAGGTTCACACTTTTTAAATAGCTTCCACTGTAGCATTATGATTACTGTAATGTAAGAAATTGCTTACCCTAGGGGTTACTCAAAAACTTCTTAACACTCCTTTCTTCTTGGCAGTTTGTAGGCTGTTCTCAGTATTTTCCATTCGATTCTCTCCCTGCAAGCTCAGGGCGAGATTTTGCTTTTTGACATATAAAGAGGTATCTCTCTGCATGCTGAGGCCTACTTGAAGTTTAACAATCCAGTGTGACGTGGCACACATTACACCTGGGAGATTATTCTGAACAAAGCTTTGCACTTCTCTTGGTATCAAATGGGGAAAAAAGAAAAGAAAAGATGGGCTCACAGAGATTAACTTGATGATAGCGATCAGTTCACTGAAAATTACCTAAAGAAACAAATTTCACTCCCCATTAGCCTTGGTATAGGCAGGCAGAAGAGACAGACAGTATATTTACAGTAATTCTTCTCTTCAGATGATATTTTACAAAAGCGGTTCTCCTCAGTTATTCCGCCATTATACACTCTATGTAGTACATCACACCAGCTAATTTTATTTCTAGGTCAAAGATAAACTGGGTTTTTATAGATAACTGTGTTTGATGCAAAGGAAAAGTTTTCTTGCTAATATTGGGGGCGGGGGAGTCTTTCGGGGATCTCATATAAAGAATTTGCTCTCCCACCCGCCCCGCTGCAAGATGGATACAGACAAGCAAATGGGGACAGAATCCAAAGATTATATTGGTTAAAAGGATATGCAATTTGAAACAAGGTATCATGTTAGCTCATAAGAGCCTGGAGCAGAGGTGGATTTAAGGCAGCACAACCACTTCATCCACAAAGGCAACTGAGCAGAGGGGGCGCATTTCCCGCTGCTTCCCAAAGCAAAGTATGCACTTGCTTCGAGAAGGAGGTGTGAGGTCTCTGATGGGTTCCTAGAGTCCTCCTGCCTCCTTCCCAAAGCCTAGTTGGCACTTGTCCAGCTTTACAAAGGAGACGGGAGAGATCTAGGACCTTGCCAGAGCCCTCACGCCTCCTTCTCAAAGCCCAGCACCTCGCTTAACCAGCTTGAGGGAGGTGACATGAGGGTGGAGGGGCATTAGATTTTGGCCTCACACAGAGTGCTATGTTACCAAGGTCTGCCGCTGCATGGAACAAAGGAGGGGAACCTACAGCCCTCCATATGTTGTTGGACTCCAACTCACATTAACCCAGCCAACATGGTCAATGGTCAGTGAGGATGACAGCTGTTGTATAGCAACTGCTGAACAGCCACATTTTGCTAAAATTGTCCAAAGGTATATTTCTTTATTTCAAGGAGTTCAAGACAGCATATGTGGTTCTCCTGTCTCACTTTTCCCCTTCATTTTGTCCCTGTAAGCTGCCTGTCTGATCATCATTAGTAGGCCTCTTTGGACTTATCTGAGGGAGAGTGATGGATAAAAGGCTATCATCTACACACCGGTCCATTAGCTTCACAGCCTTGGAGTGTTTCATGATCTGCAGCTGTGACTGGTTTGCAGCTGTGGACTAGAGTACTTTATACCCATTCAGCGTGGGATTTCAATATGGTTCAATATTGATAAAGAATCCAGGGGAAACTGCCATGTGGGTCCCCTGAACGTGCATTATAGCTCTTACACAAAAGCATAAGGACCATATTTTATATCAGTAACTTGTACAGTGGTACCTCAGGTTACATACGCTTCAGGTTACAGACTCCGCTAACTCAGAAATAATGCTTCAGGTTAAGAACTTTGCTTTAGGATGAGAACAGAAATCATGCTCCGGCAGCACAGCGGCAGCAGGAAGCCCCATTAGCTAAAGTGGTGCTTCAGGTTAAGAACAGTTTCAGGTTAAGAACGGACCTCCGGAACAAATTAAGTACTTAACCTGAGGTACCACTGTAGTGAAGTTTCAGTCATTTGAATCCACGTGGAATTCACAGAACCACTGCAAAAAAGAGGGGGGAAAGGTTTCTGTGGTCTGGGAAATCATATTCATATTCCAATGCATCCATCAGCATGCCTCTTCACCACAAAGCTCCAGTCTGGAGAACTGGAGCGGAATGGGCTCCTAAGATGGCAAATGATGTGTACAATCTGTGGGGAGCACCATTTGGGACCTGCAGAGATTTAGACACCTCCAGAGGTGAGTTGAACTGTGATCCTCATCTCTTCAAGGCCCCTTGAGGGACTTCAAGTAACATGTGAGAATCAGACATGACCATTCCTTGGTTGTGGCTTGTGTCCCACCTACCCACCCCTCCTCCTCTTCCTCCTCCTCCTTCTTCCCTGTCAAGGGCAGAAAACATATCAGTGCCAATACAATTAAAATTTCTAAAGCAGTTTAATACAGCCTTCTAAAAATAGTTAATAACTTCTCCTAAAAGTTAATAGTGAGGGAGACTGGCTAGGGAGAGCATTCCCCAAATAGAGGACTATCAGAAGTCAAGCACCTTAGGTGGAACGTTCAGCTAGACTGGTCTTCCTCTAGATCTGGATATGAATGCTCATGCTTATCAAATCACCATGGAGGGTACTCAACAGGTTCCCAGGATCCTAGTGTCAGGAAATAATTAAATTCTTCAAAGTTGTCTACTTCTCCAGATTACTAATGTAAAGGCATCATAGATAGATAGAACATTAAGCTGAGTGAAGTTTCCTTATAGATCTGGGCTTTGCATTTAATTCATGCACAGACATCAAAGAAACTAAGATGAAAAGGAGAGTTAAGACACATAGAATTTATGTATGTATATATATATATATATATATATATATATATATATTCACATCTTTAAGAAATGAACAAAAAAAGTTAATAGCACTTGTATTACCTTTAGTAAGTGAATGTAAAATCCTGTGTAATATTCGAAAAGAAGTCTATACACAGGGAGAACAGTACAAAAAAGTTTTTAATCTCTTTGCCTTACAAGAAATTGCTTTTCCATACTGAAGTACTATCAGCTACTTTTCACCTTGAGTTAATTTTTTAAACTCCTTTTTTATTATTCCATTGCAATGGTTATTGCAGGTCCTCTGAAAGAAACAAGGGCAACTAGGAGATCATGCACACAGAAATTGTAAATTAAATTACTTTTATATGTGGTAAGATTATGTTTACAAGACACATGGTCAGTTTTGAGTATGCATTGATTCCTGATTCCATTCACTTCAAATGTCAGCCTATATGTGATAAGATGCGATGAAACAACCTGAAAAAATATGTGTGTGTGTGAATGGTTTCATAGGACATGTCTGTATGACAGCTTCTCATATTCTGCATTTGATTTCCCTTTCCAAAACTGCAAATGCCGGTCCCAAGACTCTGGTTCCTGGGGCCCTCAAAATAAAATCTGAAAAAAATTGGTGAAGCAGCAAACGTTTATGGAATACAGATATGTCCTTGCAAGCATGGGTGTCAAAAGTAGGCACACCCCAATTCAGCAAAACACAAGCTTATATTACCTATCTCCAAGCACAGGTTCCCTCCCCTGCCCCCATTGGCAGGAGGTGTGCAAGGGCTACAGCCTATCATGACCGCCTAATAAAAATACTATAATCTCCGCCCTTGTTGACATCTCCCATCACTCTGAATTCCGACATCTACCATCCATGTTTACCATTGTCCTTATTTGGTCAAAGCCCTCATGCATTTGTCTATTGATGTAAGCAGTATAGCCATATTCTAACCACCAGAGCCAGACGTGCTGTGGTCCATGGAGTCACGAAGAGTCAGACATGACTAAACGACTAAACAACAACAACCACCAGTTGTTCTAGTTTCATGTGTTAACCACTAATTGTTCCAGTTACAAGCCTAAGTGAATTCTATATCTTTTGAAGCCGAGAGGACAGAGCCACATCCTGACCACCAATAGTTGTTTCAGTCACTGGTGTGAGCGGGTCCTGTGTCTACTGGTGTCTATGAATAAACAAGATTCCAACCACAAGCTATTCTACTTAAGAGCATTCTAGCCCCAGGCTCTTCTAAATATGAGTATAAGCCAGCCTGGAGGCATTTGTGATTACCTATCAGTTGTAGCTTCAGCAAGTTGCAGCATTGTATTTCTGAAAAAGCGACAGTTCCATTATTCTTAAAGCAACAATTTTATTATTCCTTACACCCCAGACCCCTTCGCCTCCCCCCAAAATATTGGGGAAGCAGCTCCCCCCTCCAAAAAATGACTGTGCTGAGCCATCTGAGCCTCCTTCTGCACCACTGCATGAGAGTGCAGATAAGGCACTCAATTGCCCACACACCTCCATCTCTCCCAGGGCACCCTCTGTCCTCCCCTCGCCTCCCCTCCAGTGGCCCTGGCCTGAAACCAGCACCCTGTGAGTCCCCCAGAGAAAAAATGGCTAAGGACAAGAAATGGCTAAGGAATAAACCCTACATGAATCTGGAGTCAAGTTCCTAAGACGGTTAGATGGCATCTTGTATGCTTCCTTCTGAGACCTCCTGCAGCCAAACTGGTGCCAAAAGTTTTGCTCTGCTTCCTTTGGACCACATCAGTGAGGTTAAGAGGGGTGGGTGGGTTGTTGTCTGGGCAGCCCAGGAGCTCCATACACAGTGTCCAGGCTCGCACCTTGGGGAGGTCACCCGTGCTGCTAACACAGCCAAAATACCATGGGAGGCAGCAGTTACAAGTCTCTGCAACCACAGCAGAGACCGTGATTCTCCATGACTTGAGAAACAAAAGTCTCTTCCTGCCTGAGAACATGCAAAATTAAACCCGAAGCACATGCAAGCTGGTTGCCTTGCTTGAAGAGAAAGTATCACCAAGTGAAGCTGGACTAACCGCATTTGACGTTAACAGGTAAAAAGTGGAATTTCTCAATGGAACAGAGTCGGCTGTGCTGACTCAGAAGTATGATAAGAAAGGAAATATTGTGAGGGAGGATACGGTGATGATTGGTCTCACTCCCTGGGGTTTTCCTGATTAGTCAGGTGTATTACAGTCAGTGATGGATTGATTCCTAGTGCACAACTGTTGTCCATACATGGATCATGGCACTTCTCCCCTAGGTTCTGCAATATCTTTGAAGCACAGTTTACAAGAGAGAGTCAGGACATAAGTTGCACACAGGCAGGGTGGGGGGCTCACAATTTTTTTGGAATGTAGGCTGCTTATTTGACTTGCCTGATGATGGGTGCATTTTTAAAAGACAACTATCTTAAAAGCAGGTGTATCCTGTAGACTGAAGCAGTTTAATCACCAGTGCTTAGAGCATGGTTTTGAATCTGAGCCACTGTCAAAAGAAATGAGTCTTCAAAATATTTCAGTTCCAACCCTATCCTATGGAAGACTCAATAATTTTATTAATATGGATTCCAGTGGAATATTCTAGAATTCAATGGGATGGTCTTATCCAGATTGTGCACTTTTCCAAAATGTGCAAAACTCATCTTGGTTCAAAAGATATATAAAAATGCAGAAAAATACATATTTGAGGATAAAATACTTTAGAAATACATACAGTATGATAAAATATGTATTTAAATATGTCTTTGTGATAAAATATATTTTAAAATGCTTTAAGTATTTAAATATATTTAAATATTGCACACACACACACATTCACAAACTGATGAAAAAACAAGATGGAATGGATTTATGAATGAACACAGTTCAAACTGACACAGGCTAGAAATAAACTAGTATATCCCTAGCCTCCTCTTTTCATAGTTCTTGTCATATTTTATTTTACTTGGGTTCTTCTATGAGAAGTCTGAGGAGGGAAATCTATTTCAACGGTAATGATCAACTGTAAAATTCCCTGATCAATCCACTTCACACACCAAGCTCTTAGTGCACACATTTGGATAAAGATCCTTTAAATGGTGCATGGCTTGCTCAGCCATGCAATTAATGAAGGGTAATGGGCCTCAATTTGTTTTCAGACAGCTCTGATTTTCTTTGAAACATGAATGGCCTTATGTCATCCTGCAGCAAACAGCACAGATGAAGGTTAGGTCTCTCTCCCCAGATTGCAAAGCAAATGGGAATATAAAGACAAGACATTTGGGGCTCTTTTAAAGCTTCTTTTGAAGACAACTTATTTTGATCGCAACGAGCTGTCACAGTGGCAGTCTATTACAAATATCCCTCAAAGAATTTCAGACATGAAATAGAGCATTTAATGGAAGCATTATTGTCCACCCAAAGACGACTGCTTCTTCTTGTTTTGCTTGCTTGGCACACATTTCCTCACAGTAACAAATGTACTTCTCTGATCATAGACTTCCATCTACAGCAAGAAGCGTCCCTGATATATTTTCTCTCTTGGGCTGATAGAGCGCAAGCAGAAGGGAACAAAATCCTTCTTATAAGGATCCACTATTTTTAGTTTGTTACATTATGATCCTAACCTCCCAGATCAGCTAGACGGAATGGATGAAGATGAGGTAAAGAGGAGACTTGCCATCTATTGTAAAGATCCTTGCTGTGGCCACAAATATAGATCTTCTGTTACCTCTGTATCCAACAGTGGTAGTCACTGTTCTTCTGGAGGGGAGTAGAGAAGTCTAGGAATTGCTAGATCCCAAACCCCTCTGAGAGGCCCTAAGATTGGACCTATTACCTACACCAGACTGGAGCTGTTGAGGGTAACCCTATGGCAAGATCTTCCAGGATGAGCAGTTTGGGATGCAGCAGATCTCCGGCTTAGCCACCTGACTCCTGGCTCAGCCAGAGTTAAGACCCCAATGCCACCTCAGGTGATACGCCGATGTAACTTGTTCTTCCCATCTCAGCTGGGGCTCAGCCAACTGAACTGAAGCTGGCTGAAACAAGGCCAGTATATGTTTCAGAAGGAGATTCCCACAAAGTTCAAGGCGTGTTGAGCAGTGGAGGCTGGTCCATTATGGCAAATGGGGCGCTGCTCCGCCAACCTTAGTCAGCCCTCAACTACCTTCCCTCCTTACTGACAAACATTTAGGGGGATAACACTGGCTTTCAGATTCCTCCTCTTTAGTTTCAGTGTTGCCCTTGTAGAGCTCAGCAAAGAGGAGGATGGTGATAAAAGTAGAATTAGTTGGCTCTGTCTGTCATTGGCCCTAACTCTATCCGTTGTCAATCTCCCTATCTTTTGCTCTGTCAGTCCAAAGGGCACTGGTGCCAACTTGAAATTAAATATAAATATAAATAAAAAAATATTTGTACCCCACCCACCTTACTGGGTTACCCCAGCCACTTTGGGCAGCTTCCAACATAATATAAAAATATAATAAAACATTACACATTAAAAACTTCCCTAAACAGGAATGCCTTCAGATGTCTTCTAAAAGTCAGATAGTTGTTTATTTCCTTGATATCTGATGGGAGGGTGATTCACAGGGCGGTTACCACTACTGGGAAGGCCCTCCGTCTGGTTCCCTGTAACCTCAGTTCTCTCAGGGAGGGAACCGCCAGAAGGCCCTCAGAGCTAGACCTCAGTATCCAGGCTGAACGATGTGGGTGGAGACACTCCTTCAGGTATACTGGGCTGAGGCCATTTAGGGCTTTAAAGGTCAGCACCAACACTTTGAATTGTGCTCTGAAACATACTGGGAGCCATTGTAGGACTTTCAGGACCCAATAAAATATAGAGGGGGGAGGCGTCACCCTACCACTGCTTGAAAGTTGCCTGGTACTTCTGAGGTCAGGGCAGTTGGGTTTCAAGCATAACATGACCATGATGAGATTGTGTAGTTTCATCTGTGCTGGACTGATAGAAAGAAAGTGCTCACACAAATATTGAATTGTTAATTTCACATCTCATGAAATCCCCATTTTGATTTTGGAACTAAATCTACCTGAATGAGATTGTGAGATAAATACTCAATATTTTACAAAGGTTGGCTGAGGTGGTTTATATATATATATATATATATATATATATATATATATATATATATATGCATGCTGACATCACAATTTTTTTTTGCTTGCTGTGACACTTTTAGAGGCTAAATTACAGTACGCCTGTGCAATCAGCACCATTCAGACTCACAGCATGAATAAAATTAGAAACGGTGGGACGAAAGGCTCAGATTCCTAATGAAATGTATAACATTATGCAATGCAAGTCCATGCATTTGCGTGGGCTAATAATAATAAACACCTTTTTCCCTTTTGCTCAGGGCCCTAGTAGTGGGAAGTGAAAGCCAGCAAAATAAAACAAAATTGAACTGGAGAGAGAGAATGCAAATGTGCTTGTAGCTGATCGAAAGGGATGGGTCTCCAGCAGGGATAATGAAGTAGTAACATTTTCATGTTTTTTGTCACATAACAGAAAACACTGGTTTGGTTTGCAAAGCTCTGATAGACAATGTGGTCCCCCCCCAGCTGTTATAGACTATGGCTCCTATTATTGAGGCAGGTTCCGAATGGAATCTATCTATCTTCAACAGCCCCCACCCTGGAGATTAGCAGAAAGTCTGACATGCGTCTGCCACAAGGGATGATCTAACTAGTGTCTGTTTTTAGACTCACACGTTTGCAGTTTGGGCAAGAAATCTGCACATGCTCACAATTTGGGGCAGCCAAGACATGCGGTGGGAAGGGAAGAATCTGCAACATTTCCAGTCAAGTTCTGCTTCCATGTTCCAGCCAGATCCTGCTTTCGTGTTCCAGTATTGTTAAGTTGTGGGTGAACATATCAGACGACACAGCGATTCTTCAAACAGCTCTTGTTTATTCACAGGCCAGAACAGAACTGAACTGAAGGGTTCAGCCAGCCTGCTTATATACAGCTCCACTAGAACGCAACAGTAACCATTTTCTGTAACTATCCAATCACTGAACGTCACTTTCAATCCCTTATTTGCATATGTGGACCTGAGTGAAAACTATCTACAGTATCCCCCTGCTGGCCCAGGGTGAGAACTTCAGTACATAACAAATATAGTTCCCCCTTTTGCTTGAGTATTCCTGTAAGAAGCTGTTTCCTGCTCATTTTAAATAACAACCCCAACTAGCAAACAGGTCCCCAGCCTTGAGATTTTATCTCACTGGAGCCAGCTGTGCAGCTTGAATAAAGCAACCTTCCTTGGAAAGAACCCGTGTCTGTCGTTCTTGACTGAGACCCTGCTACATTATCACTATGCTGGGCGAGCCTGATGGGAGTTGTAGTCCATCTGGAAGGCACCATATTGACTACTCCTTTTCTAGATTGTGCCTTTTCAGTTGTAGCACAAGCCCTCTGGAAAACTCTCCCAAAAGGAATTTGGAAAGCTCCATCCATTGGACGGTTGAAACATCTCCTAAAATCTCAGCTGCTTATCCAGACAGATCTGGATACTGGAGATATTATTATAGGATTAGTAGTATTAGTATTAGTATTATACTATTAATTAAATTTGCATACTGCCCTTCAACTGAGGATCACAGATTGGTTTACAAAGCAAATATAAAAAATATGTAATGTAACTAGCAAAACAATAACCCCCACCTCCCAATTTATCTTGGTTGGACAAACCACTTCCCAAAATAGATAGTCCCTCTTGCTGTCTTGCTACTTTAAATGATGGGCTTCTTATAATATATTTCTTATAGTCAGATCTTTATTAGCATTCTATTGTATATTATATTTTGATTTTATAATATATTTTGTAATTTATTTGGGATATTTGCCAGCATTCCCCCCCCCACTGGATTTTCATTATTTGTAAACATTTAAAGAAAATCCAGTGGAGGAAGGGGAGATATTTCTCCACCATTTTCTCTTTCCCCTGCAGACCCCACCCCACTTCCCACAATGCTTCCCTCCACAAAAGATTTCCAGGGGAGATGGGGGGGGGAGAAAGAGAATAAGCAAACATTGTCCATGTCTCTATTTATTTTTTTAAAGTGAGTACGTCTTACACATGAGAACTCTTGAGCTAAAATCTAACCATTCCATTTTCCATGCCTCTTTAAGTGGCAAAATTCTAATAAACTACTATGAAGGAGTAAAACCCCATCCAATTGTTGTGCTCAGATTTTCCCCCTTACACATTTCGTATTAAATAGACAAAGGAAACAACTGCTGAAAAAGCATGTCACCGTTGTAGTACATGGGGGGCAGGCATTCTCAACAATGTGAAGCCGAACACATTTGTAAGCTTTTATGGAAAATGAACAAAAGTTACAAAGGAGGGTGGTTGGGTGCAGAATGCTGCAGGCTTTCAAAAGAAGTTCAAAGTCAGTTTGTTGCCTTGCAGAACAAAAATCATGGTGACCACAAAAGAGAAATCAGTAGAAGGAGACAAAAGCTATAGATGTCTACAAGAATTCAACAGGCATGTAAGTGTTTACACACAGAGGCATCCAAAGTATATTTCAAACTCCAGCATTATATAAAACAGGCATAGGCAAACTCCGGCCCTTCAGATGTTTTGGAACTACAATTCCCATCATCCCTAGCTAACA
This sequence comes from Podarcis raffonei, assembly GCF_027172205.1. Classification (NCBI taxonomy): domain Eukaryota; kingdom Metazoa; phylum Chordata; class Lepidosauria; order Squamata; family Lacertidae; genus Podarcis; species Podarcis raffonei. The sequence continues at coordinate 71,282,497 of NC_070608.1, forward strand.
GGACCAGTGCTAGATGATGATGGGAATTGTAGTGTCAAAACATCTGGAGGGCCAGAGTTTGCCTATGTCTGATACAAAAGCAGGGGCGGAGGAAGGGGTGTGTGGTGGGGGTGGTTCGCCCCGGGTGTCACCGCTGGGGTGTGTGTGACAAAATGCTGGGTGGCACTCACCGCGGAGCCTGAAGGATGCCCAAGCCACATGTCTCTCTTGGGAGTGACACGGTGGCTTGGGTGTCCGCCGCCTCCCACTCAGCTGTGGGGTGGCTGAATGGGAGGAGGCAGGAAAACTCCTCAGAGGCCCCGCGGAGCGTCCTGCCCCAGCTTGCCCTGCCCCGTGGGTGGCTGAACCCACCCCTGGGCGCAGGACATGCACACCACCCTAGGCGCCCGATCGGCTTGCTCCATCGCTGTATAAAAGTACTCAAATATTGTACAAACTTGATTGAATGTTCCATTAAAATGCAACACAAAATATGTAGTTGTGAGTCATGTGTGCAAGGCTGGCTCACGTGTGCCTTTTCTAGCTATTATCCCCCATCCATTCTCTGTATGATATATAGAGAGAAGTCAAGCAGGTTCGACTGTAAACCTAATTACGTGGGACTAAGTTCTATGGAAATCAATGGGACTTGCCTCTGAGTAGACACACAGTCAGTACTGGAATAGAGAACAACAACAACAACAACAACAACAACAACAACAACAACATTTATACCCTGCCCATCTGGCTGGATTTCCTCAGCCACTCTGGGCAGCTTGCAGCACATAAAAAATTGAAAAACATTAAACATTTCTCGATACAGGGTTGCCTTCAGATGTCTTCTAAAAGTCAGATCGTCAGTGCTTTCTTTTTTCTTTGGGTACGCAGGGGTACACATACCCCTAAACATTTTGTGAATCTTTGTACTTTTGTCTGTTTGCTGTATTTATTTTTCCTGATTTGAACTATAAATTGGTGATTTTCATGAGTCAAAATGAGTGCCCCATAACATTTTTTAAGGGGGGGGGAAAGCACTGCAGATAGTTGTTTATTTCCTTGACATCTGATGGGGGCGGAGGGAGGGGCGTTCCACAGGGCAGGCGCCACTGCCGAGAAGACCATCTGCCTGAATAAAACTTTTAGAATCTGGAGGGGGGGAAACCAGTTCGGTCCTGTGTGTATTTCTATATGTGCATATCACTTTATGACTGTGGTAAAAGAGTATATTCCAGACATGTAAATAAGCCAAGATATCTTGTAATAATAGCCAAGCTATCTTGTAATAATACAAATAACAGCAGTAGCAGCAGCAATAATAAAAGCTGGGTGAGGGCTATTAGCAGAAAGATTGAGAACTATGCCTCCCCCCCTTCTGCAGCCAGTTTAATTTTCATGCCAGACATAAAAGAAGGGAATTCCTTACCCTGGGGACCTGCTTGGTTTCTGTGCTGGGTGTAGAGAAGGGCCCTAATTTCTTGCTTTCCCTTCAGCCTTAGCAGAGAAGACATCTCTTGCCTTTAATACACCAAGTACCCTTTAGGTGAGGTCTGGCAGAAGGATGGAGAAATCTGCTGGCAATGAACACTGCGATAGCCATCTCCTCCAGATTCCAAATGGTGTCACAGCGCTTCCCGACAGACATGACTGACAAGACACAGTCGGCTGTCAATCAAGACCCATCAGGATCTAAACTCTTAAAAGTGGATGCTTGCCATTTCATCCTTCTGTATTCCTCCTCTCATCTGACTGCAAATGTTGCCACTTTGCATGTGAGGAAAAGCCTGCTTTTAAACAGCTATAACAGCATAGATAGACTAAAAGTTTCCTTCTGTTTTTTTCTTGAAGCAATAGTCTGCTTCTTTCCTTTGTCCTCTTCTTTGTTAATTTATTAATATTACTATTATTTTGTTTATGATTTTTAGTTTTATGCATTTCAATAATTTTACAATCATTTTAACATTTCAAAACTCTACTTCCTTCTTCCTCCTTCTGTGATGCCTTAAATTTATTTTTAATATTTTCTGCATATTCCAAATTAACTTAATTTACTCATTTATTCATCTACTTTAAATATATACTCTTATAAAAAAACCCAAATCCTGCAGGTTGTTACAATAATCCTGCCAATGTTCTTATCTGTTTATAGTTTATTTGTAAATATTCAATAAACCATTTCCATTCTTTTATAAAAGCTCGTTATCTTGATTTCTTCTTTTTCTGGTAAGTGTCACAATTTCTTCATATTCCATTTTTTTGTATCCATTCTTCTTTCACTGGGACTTATTTTCATTTTTGGGCAAGTAACATTCTTGCCGCTGCAGTTGCATACATGAATAAAACTCTACATAGTTTGGGTAGTTAAATTCTTAATAAATGTCACAAAAATTGGTTGTTGGAGACTTGGGTGCACTGGTGCCAAAACACTGAGGGTTATTCCAACCCCTCATGTGCCCAGTCATTTGGTTAATGCTACAGTGTGTATGTGGGAAACAGGTGGTGCTGTGGTCTAAACCACTGAGCCTAGGGCTTGTCGATCGGAAGGTCGGCGGTTCAAATCCCCACGACGGGGTGAGCTCCCGTTGCTCGGTCCCAGCTCCTGCCAACCTAGCAGTTCAAAAGCACATCAAAGTGCAAGTAGATAAATAGGTACCGCTCTGGCGGGAAGGTAAATGGCATTTCCATGTGCTGCTCTGGTTCACCAGAAGCGGCTTAGTCATGCTGGCCACATGACCTGGAAGCTGTACGCCAGCTCCCTCGGACAGTAAAGCGAGATGAGCGCCGCAACCGCAGAGTCATTCATGGCTGGACTTAACTGTCAGGGGTCCTTTACCTTTACCTTTGCAGTGTGTATGAGTGAGGTTTGATGGGAAAAAGCAAGCTACAAGAACATGCCTGAAAGCACTCTCATCCAGGGCTATTGGGATCTTAAGAGGAGTATGGTTGGAGCCTACCTAGAGTTTGACATGACTGACCCACCTAGTCATGGAATAGAGGGAGTAAAAATATTACTTGCCCCACTTCCATTACAGTGGGAATAAAGAAAAGATGGAGTGGCCCATCCTTCTTCTGCTACCCCTCACTCACCTGTATGGAATTTCTCCCCACTTAGACTACCTCTTAAGTATTTAACTACATGGCTGGTATATCCACCCTCTCATCCACAACCAGAAGAGAATCCTCAGCTCCAGTAAGTGTCTGAATTGGGCCTAGGAACCATAGTGCTTGCACATCTGTGCAAAGCAATGAGAAACTATTGCATATTATTGACTTTGCTCTCATGGAAATACAGCTAATAGGGATGCCAGGAGGATAAATAATGTGCTTAGCATTCTTCTAAGGAAGCAGGAGGGTGGAATTTGTGTGTGAGGGAAATTAAATCACATCTGAATTTCCTTAGCCTGACAAATTACCTCTGTTACATCTTATGTCTCTGTTCAATTTAACAAATATTTGGGTGGTCCAGCATTATTTAACTATGATTAAGCCCACTTAAAGCAAAATTATCTCTCCCGCTGCATCCTCCTTCAAAGATGCTGTGAGGAAGTGCAACACTTTCCCGATTTCTTTCCTCATTTATTCCCCATTTATGCCAAGCTTGATTGTAACCTTGACCAAATGAGCAAGTGAGAATCGTTTTAAAGAGATAAAAGTTTTTGATCTCAGAGGGCCAAAGGTTTCTATGAAGAAGATGCTATCAGAATGTAATGTGGCGATGAAGAAATTTGAATCCATGATGCTAGAAATGTTTTCAGCCTTTCCCCTTTTCTTTCTCTGAGGTTAGGTGTGTGTGGGGGGTCAAATGCACATTGCTTTTCAGACATGGGAATGCAATAATTACTAATGAATGGAATGCTGTCAACCCCCCCCCCTCCATTCCTGTTCAAGTTGCAAGCCTACTGTTACATGACTAATTGAGTGCATCAGGACAACAGGGATAAAAGCTTTTCTGACCTGACCTTTTGGGTTTTTAGATTAGATACCAGTCAATTATCTCCTACTTTGTTAGTTTAGTGATCTAGTAATATATGAAGTAGGAGATTGTGAACCTTTCAACTGGAATTGTGATCCTGAGATAGGGATCCTGAGATAGGGATGGGGAGACGGTCTCCAATGTTCCTCCTCTGCCCAGTCTCTGACAATTAGTTTTCTTTAACAGTGGAAGCAGGTTTTCAGATTATACACAGCTCTGTTTCAGGCTTTGATTATGAGAGCAAAAAATAAACATCCAATAGTCTAAGGTAAAGGTACCCCTGCCCGTATGGGCCAGTCTTGCCAGACTCTAGGGTTGTGCGCTCATCTCACTCTATAGGCCGGGAGCCAGCGCTGTCCACAGACACTTCCGGGTCACGTGGCCAGCGTGACAAGCTGCATCTGGCGAGCCAGCGCAGCACACGGAACGCCGTTTACCTTCCCGCTGGTAAGCGGTCCCTATTTATCTACTTGCACCCGAAGTGCTTTCGAACTGCTAGGTTGGCAGGCACTGGGACCGAACGACAGGAGCACACCCCGCCACGGGGATTTGAACCGCCGACCTTTCAATCGGCAAGTCCTAGGCACTGAGGCTTTAACCCACAGCGCCACCCGCGTCCCATCCAATAGTCTAGATAGAAACAATTGGGTAGTCAGGCTGATGGTTACTTGGTTGCAGAAGTTTACTGGCCATTGCTGTTGGCATGGAGATAGTCCAGGTTGAATGCAAATATGCCATTCTGATGTCATGTGTGATGTCACAAAGAGGATATGCTTGAAGTCTTGGTAAAGCCATAAACAGTTAACAGACAGACTGCATCTCAGCTCTATCAAGATGGATCTCCATAATAGGTGATGAATAGTTTTATTTGGGGGATATATTAACTTTTACTATTGGGGGAAAGTTTTAGATTGGTTTGCCAGTTTGTAATCCATTCTGTTGAGGCCAATAGATATACATTCACAACCCTTCACCCATCAAATAATCAACTTTATGTGTGACTTTGGGACTGATTCATATAACCACATTTCCTTTCTCAACTCTATAGCAGCTTTTTCTCTGTATTTGGAAAGATAACCAAGAAGGAGAAGATAAGGAACCAGGAATACGATCTGGATGAGTATGGTGAAGATCTAAGCTTGACAAGTGAGGGGGCTAGGAAGATTGCTTTGTGGTCCAGCATAGGAATGATGGGTGCTTCATATTACATATTGAATTCCTATTCCACAAAGAAGAAGCCTACTCTGGAATAACATCCAATGCACAATTCTGCTCATATTATTATTATTATTAGTTTGTATGTGGGTGTACTGGTTTTCCAAATAAAAATTCATCTGAGGTAGCTTACGTATTAAGAGTACATTAGCTGTAACTTCCAAAGAGCAATTTAATTTCCAAACTGTGTATGACAAAGTTAATAAATTCAGCAGTATAAGATCCTAAAGCCCCTCTTCCTGTTGTGGCTTAAACATATTCTGCAAGGCCTTCTAAAAACAAATAAACAGTAATGCAGGGGGTGAGCCTGTTGCCTGGGAGTAGTGGTAGAAGGTATCTGAAAAAAGTTACTAGAATCTATTGGGAGACTCCCCTTCTATGGATGGAATACCTATTCAAATGAAGGACAGTATAAGGACATATGATCCTGTTGGAACAAGATGTAGTAAGTCACTACAGTCATACCTCATGTTGTGTCCGCTTCAGGTTACATCTTTTCAAGTTGCGTCCCACAGCAACCCGGTAGTACCAGAATGTTTACTTCTGGGTTTTGCCACTCGCGCATGGGTAGAAGCACTAAATCATGCTTCACACATGTGCAGAAGTGCTAAATCGCACCGCACACATGCACAGACACAGTGCTTCTGGATGTGAATGCTTCAAATTGCGGGTGTGTCTCCGGGACGGATTACGTCCGCAACTCGAGGTTCCACTCTCTGTGTTTTCTGTGACAGTATTCTATTTTCTTCTCTCACTTGCTGTAGGAATAACTCCCCTCTTTCCGTATCTCTTACTAGAGCCACAGATCTGTTTTTCCCACCTGTTGCTCTGGCTTTTACATTATTTCCCAACTTTCCCCCTCATCTGCCTCTGTGTTGTGACTTCCTGCAAACCCCTGTTGTAAATCCATACTGTCCTCCTCTTCCTCCTCCCTGGAAGGCTCAGGATATCCACCATTGCTCCTCCTCTGCCCAGTTCCTGACAGCAGAGTAGGCATAAAAGGCATAGATAGCCCACTGGCTCAGAGACATTATAGGACACTGCAGTCTGATGCACCACGTGAGGAAAGCAGAAGGGGGCTAGGAAGAAGCATCCTCTACACACTTCTGAGCATGTTTTTCCTTTCTGAGGAGTTTAAGGGAGCTGGAGCTGGATGCAAGCCTCTCAAAATGGCTATTGTATGTATGTATGTATGCTGTATTCTGTTCATGCTATTAAATAAGGAGCAATCTAAAGCAGGAGTGGGGTTACCCCTGCCCTCCAGATGTTGATGGAACCAATCCCCATCACCTCTGACCCTTGGACATGCTGGTTAAGAGTGATGGGCATTGGAGTCAAGCAACATCCAGAAGGCCACAGTTTAAACTCCCTGATCCAAAAAGCTCTGAAGCTTCTTGCTGTGGACAGCATGTACAAAAGCTGGGGAGGCCAGCTGTAAAATGAGAGCCAGTGTGGTGTAGTGGTTAAGAGCGGTTACGAAGACTCGTAATCTGGTGAACCGGGTTTGCATCTCCGCTCCTGCACATGTAGCTGCTGGGTGACCTTGGGCTAGTCACACTTCTTTGAAATCTCTCAGCCTCACTCACCTCACAGAGTGTTTGTTGTGGAGGAGGAAGGGAAAGAAGAATGTTAGCCACTTTGAGACTCCTTCGGGTAGTGATAAAGTGAGATATCAAATCCAAACTCTTCTTCTTCTTATCTGAATCCCCAGGAGTGTGGAATCAGTGAAAAATAGGCATTTCCCCATGGCCAATTGTGGGAGCCATTCTGAAAATTCCTGTTCAGCTCCTAGGATTGGTTGGCTGACCAAAAGTGCTATATTATGTGAGGCAGAGTTGCCAACTTGTGAGGGAAGTTGGTGGGAGGTTGGCGTCATGTCAGGGCATTGGGAGAAGCCCAGGGCAGAGTCAACAGGAGGAGGAGAAAGAGCAGGCCAGGCCATTGAAACCCCAATGTGCTAGGATCTATGCTTGGCCTACTCCACCCCCTGATTTTTTCATGCATTGGGGGGGTTGGCCCCCTCCCAAAAATATTGGGGGAGGGAATGGCTTGGCCCTCAGGAGTTGGCACCTTGGGTGTGAGAAGCTTCCTTTAGGACAAAAACACTGCTGAGGAAGACAGATCTAAAAAGAAACCATCCAGACCCTCCCCAGTAGCTGTACAAGTACCCAAGGCGTACCTGTTGTCTTCACCCCACCCAAGATGGGAGAAATGGGCCCGTAGCCTATAAGCCGGAGAATAACTTTGTGAAGACTTCCAAAACATTTCTCACTATCTGTATCTCACAATGATAGGAGTAATTTGGCTCTACATATGCAGCCAAGTGAAGTGGTAAAGCCCAGAAATAGTAGAATAGACTGTACTACTTTGGACTGTTGATGGTGTTTGGGGTGTGCCAATTATAATGCAATACATATCAGCTTTCTTTCCCTAGGTGTGATTAGGCAGCATAACAGATTAGGTTGCATGGTGCTTTCCATAAAGGAAAGCCCACCATTTGAGTAATTTAGAAGCCTATTCCAGCCCTAATGACACCTTGACCACCACACTTCATTTTCCAGCATGTGAAAAGCATAGCAGCATTGCTCATTGTCCTCTTGCAACAACATGGTCCTTGTTGAATTAATAACTGGCTGCCTACTCGTAATTCAGAGAATATTCTCCACGGCCTTGTTGAAAAAGATTCAAGTCAGAGTGAGTCTATTCTTTTCTCTCACTGAGCCAAACTGACATCGGTCCTGGAGAGAAGGCGACAGAGGAAATAGATATGAATCAGGGTGTGCCATCCATATCAGACTCACATGCTGGTCATGTAATAGATATTGATGGGCTCCCACTGTGGGGCAGTTTGCCACTCTTCGGGGCTCCACACTGTTGTATTTATGACACCTGCTGCCAAGAGAAAAAGAGATTCATATTTCAAAGCCTTTTTTTTTAAGAAGGTAAGATCCAGACAATCTTGAAAAGTGAAGATAGACATAATATTAAATTGCAATGAGTTCTTCACCCCACAGTGCATGCCTAGCTGTGAAATTTCCATTGCAGGCCGACATACAAGCAAATAAAAATGCAAATATAATGACACAGTGAAGGTATGGGGGCAAATCTTGTTTCAACTGAATGTGCCGTAGATAGAGCCTGGGGAGTAGGAAGGATCATGTCAGCCTCTGGACAATCCACAGCCACTTCCTGTAGCCACTATTTAGAAGTCAGCCCCGGAAAGGGAGATTTAGGTCTGAATTAAACACCAGAACCAGCTTCTTGGCTACTGTTCTCATGCTCACAGTGGCTATTTATCTACAAAGTTAAGCTTTTCATGATGCTCATTTTCAAAACAAACACGCAATATGATATGGGGGTAGCTCCGTTTGGTAGAGCATGAGACTCTTAATCGCAAGGTTGTGGGTTCAAGGCCCACATTGGGCAAAAGATTTTGCATTGCAGGGGGTTGGATGACCCTCATAGTCCTTTCCAACTCTACAACTCTATGATTCTATGAAATGGAGTTGCTGGCCATAACCTTGTCTGAAAACGAGTGCAAACAAACAAATGTGTTAAAATAGTCCCTTTGTGAGAAGGAGCTATACATACATATGTTGGTGTATGTGTAGGGCCCCTTATCACAGCTGAATACAGTGGTACCTCGGGATGCAAACGGGAATCGCATCCAGAAGCAAAGGTAACTAGCGATGGCTCATCTGCGCACACGCACGTCGGTTTTCATCGTTTCTGTGCATGCGCGTGACGTCATTTTGAGCATTTGCGCATGTGTGAGCGGCGGAACCCGGAAGTAACACGCTCCGTTACTTCCAGGTTGCCGCGGAGCACAACTCAGATGCGCTCAACATGAAGCATATTCAACCCGAGATATGACTGTAGTTGAACAACCAGCTGGCACATAGCAGTAGGTGGGCAAGGTCACCATGGTGTTTCGTCCATGCCACTATTTGACACCTGCCCCTATGTCCCTTGTCTATTTAATATGTGTAGCAATCTGTCGGACAACACACATAACCTGCACAGTTATCTTTTGCCATTCAGTATATACATTACCCATTGTCCTTAAGTCTGGTTTGTCTCCTTCAAGTCCTGGAGTCCATATGAGAATATTCTGCGGTCCCTACAAAGTGTAGTGAAGCAATATGGGATAAACAGTCCACAGCTGTGTGTAAATGGCCTCTCAAAATCCTCCTTCCTATTTGCTGACAACAAATAAATCAGGGTGGGGGCTATTTCACCAACATATTCCAGGGCGAGGATAAATTTCTCAGAGGTGGGACTCAGTATCAGAAATGAGAGTTGCATTGGAGCTGCTCCCCCTTCCAATTTCCACAGGTAACCTCGTTGACCTTTCTCCACAACCTCCTTTTCTCTGACAATGTCTCTTGGGAAGGGCCCACGAGAGCGTCTGCAGCACCTAGTGGACAGTCCTTTTAAGCTACATAAGGGAGCTGTTTCCAGGGGAAGAACTGCGAGGGGAATGAGACTTTATGCTGACCACCAGGCCATGGCCTTTTCTACCTGCCTTGCCCCACCCTCCAGACCTAGGAGTCCTAAGAGCCTTCAGAATAGAGTTGCTGCCATGGCCATTATTGTGTATGTGTCTTTTGATGAACTGAGGGGGAAACTATGATGGGAAGAGAGTGTGTGTAAATTTCAACAGTACATATTTACATTGTTAACCGGAAGATCTACACTCATTGTTTATAATGTTAAGGAAGAGTTAAGGAATGGTTCTCATAATGTATTTGGACACATGACATTTGCTTGTAGCATTAATAATGTGTTGTTAAAGTGTGATACCAGAGGGTGCTACAGAGCAATGAGGAACCAGGCAGTACAGAAACTGCTTTTTTATAGGACCTACAAACTAAGATCATGGCCATTGGTCCCATCACCTCCTGGCAAATAGAAGGGGGGGAAATAGAGGCAGTGAGAGATTTTACTTTCTTGGGCTCCATGATCACTGCAGATGGTGACAGCAGTCACAAAATTAAAAGACCCCAGCTTCTTGGGAGAAAAGTGATGACAAACCTAGACAGCACCTTAAAAAGCAGAGACATCACCTTGCCAACAAAGGTCCGTATAGTTAAAGCTATGGTTTTCCCAGTAGTGATGTATGGAAGTGAGAGCTGGAACATAAAGAAGGCTGATCACCGAAGAATTGATTCTTTTGAATTAAGGTGCTGGAGGAGACTCTTGAGAGTCCCATGGACTGCAAGAAGATCAAACCTATTCATTCTGAAGGAAATCAGCCCTGAGTGCTCACTGGAAGGACAGATCCTGAAGCTTAGGCTCCAATACTTTGGCCACCTCATGAGAAGAGAAGACTCCCTGGAAAAGACCCTGATGTTAGGAAAGATGGAGGGCACAAGGAGAAGGGGACAACAGAGGATGAGATGGTTGGACAGTGTTCTCGAAGCTACCAACATGAGTTTGACGAAGCTGTGGGAGGCAGTGGAAGACAGGAGTGCCTGGCATGCTCTGGTCCATGGGGTCACAAAGAGTCGGACACGACTAAATGAAAACAGCAACAACAGAAGAAACAGGTAAGGAACATTTTCATGTTACCAGTATGCCCTGTGATGTTTTAGAATGATATATCTAATATTGTTCTAACAACATTTAAAAAGTCAGTGTAGATCCAGCAGATGTTGCTAATATTGTTTTGTGGAGTATGAGAACTGTAATGCTTTGTGAATCTTATAATATGATGTTTGCTTGGGTTGTGCTGTTTCTCTTTTTTCCTCCTAGTTGCTTTGCTAATAGTCTTTTATAGAAGGTGGTTGTTTCATTGATGACTTGCAATTGTTTTCATGATGATTTGTTGATTATTCTACTTGATTTGTGTTGCATCTGTGATGTTCATTTATTGTTTGTAAGCCGCTTTGCTATGCTTTTGAGTGAAAAGCGGCATATAGAAATATTATGCATGAAAAACAAACAAACCACAAAACAAAACATTTACATTAACTGCCCCACCAACCTTGTCCTCCTGTTCTGCCCTCTGCTGGCCTGTGACTCTCAGAACGCCGCACAGAAGGGAATGTGGTGCTTTCTTGAAAAATGTCCTTCACTCCTGCTCTTCACTTCGACTCACCTATTTATGAGTTTCATGACACTGTTGTTATTTTTAATTCTGTGATTTAAAAAAGGTCTGGCTGCAGCGCTGTCATCGGAAGCATCCAAATCATCTGCCCACACACTCCTGGGCTTCTGAACCTCTGAAGCTACCCAAGGGGCAGAAGAAAGTCCTGTCCTGCTGTTACTCACATGCCTCACAGACAATGTCAGAATAAGCCCTCGGGGGCAAACAAGGTGTTTTCTAGATACATTGCATGAAGCCCGCCACTTCATTACAGGAATAAGGGATAAGTGATGCTGTTGGGAAGGCAGGATTCAGGGAAGGGAATCTTGCATCTCCTCCACTCCCAATGCAGACACTCCCCATAGGCTCCACGTTACATGTGTGTTCCAGGAGGGAGGATTGTTCCAAATGCACCGACAATGGGAGATAGAAGCCTTCCCTCCCCAGGCACTGCTTTCCACATAAGGATCACCCCCATCCCTACAATTAGGAAATTGCAGGTGCATGCTATGTAACCTATAACTACATGCTACACATGTCAGTGACATCACATGTAGTTCAGCTAGGCACACTTTGTCACTTAACCTGTGCCCCATATGTTACAATGGAGAAGAACAGCAGAAAAAATCAAGTTAATTTCAAAAAGTGGGTGTATACTTATGCAAAGCAAAACACTGTCACCCTTTTACTAAACAGCATTTCCCATATACAGTGGTACCTCGGGTTAAGAACTTAATTCATTCCAGAGGTCCATTCTTAACCTGAAGCTTACTTTTGCTAATGGGGCCTTTGGTGCCGCTGGCATGCAATTTCCATTCTTATCCTGGGGCAAAGTTCTTAACCTGGAGCAACCACTTCCTGGTTAATGGAGTTTGTAACCTGAAGCATCTGTAACCCGAGGTACCACTGTGTGTATGTGTGTGTGTGTGTGTGTGTGTGTGTTTAGATGCTGTAATAAAAAATGCATGGCAGGTGACATCAATTAGCACTGTCCCCAGTGCATTTCCTGGTCCTTTGTCCAGGATATGCTTTTAATGCCTGAGAGACGTTGATCACCCGCTGAGTTTCCTGGATTCTCTGCTTGCTCTGTTTATTTCCCACATAGTTCAGTTAATTAATTTTATCACTCAATAACTGTTGCCCTTCAGATCCGGCCTCAGGACATGCTGCCAGTTCAGACTGGCTGCTGTTTTCTTACCTTGTTTTTTTCCTGCTGCTTTGACTTTGGATCGGAGACCGTGAAGAGGATTGCATCCTCTGCAGGCTATTTCATACAGTGAACACTGGCCATCAGGGAATGAAGGCCATCTCTGTACTATAACATTTAAAGTAGTATCATACCACTTTAAACAGTCATGGCTTCCCAGTAACTAATCCTGGGAATGGTAGCTTGTTAAGGGTGCCCAGAGTCAGGGCCGGCCCAAGACGTTTTGGCACCTGAGGCAAACCCAGCAAATGATGTCTCCCTTGCTACCAAGGAAGAAGGGGTGAGTGAGGATCTACACCAGAAACAAGGCAGGAAAGAAGGATTAACATCAGGATTTTCTGCCCCTGGGGTCTTGCTGTCTGAGGCAGTAGTCTCACGTAACCTCATGGGTGAGCTGCCTGACCCTACTCAGAATTTTTCAGTGGCTCAGCACTACAATTCCCAGAGTGGTCAAACAGTCAATAAACCTTACCAGGGACTTCTGAAACCGGCACCTCTGAAAGGAAAACTTCATTCAATTGAAACTTGGTTTTGTAATTCATTTGATAATCACAATTATAGCAGATTTGACCTATGAACTAGCTAATGTTGAATTTCAGAGATTTTGAGTTTCAGAGGTTTTGCTTCATTAATCTTAAGAATAGCAAAGCAACACACTCTCGGGCAAAAATTTGTGTAGATTAGTTGGTTGGTGGAGAAAATTTATACATGATTTGCTTCCTTTGCACAGAAACAGAAACAAACTTTGATTTGTTATGTACAAGAATGGCAACTCAGTGGCTCCCTGTCTGTGGAATGCTCTCCCCAGGGTGAGACGCAAAAATGTTCCTCTTCAACCAGGGCTTTGACTGATTCACATGTTTATGCCCAGTGATATTTTTCTATATATAAAAAAAGTTTAGGGGTACTCTCATTTTGACTCAAGAAAATCACAATTTTATAGTTCAAATCAGGAAAAAATAAATACAGTAAATGGACAAAGATTCACAAAATGTTTAGGGGTATGCATACCCCTGCATACCCCCAGAAAAAAGCACTATTTATACATCTTTTAAATGTGTTTGTGGCACTGGGTGGGGATTATTGGTTTGTGCCCCCCCCCAAGTTTTTATCATGTACTTTGTGTTTTTATATTGTATTTTTATGTTGTGAAACGCCCTGAGAGCTGTGGATGAAGGGTGGTACACAATTTTAATTAATCAATTAATTAGTTAATAATACCCCTCCCCAACTGAATTCCTCCTGTCACCACTTTAATTAATCAGAACTGGTGTCATTGCCAATATGGCCTCAATATAGTTATTTTTAACAAGGAAAGGAAAAGAAGAACAGAGACAGGAAGAATAATTGGTTAACATTCTCATATATATTGCAGAGAATTCTAGATCTTCACTGGAAAGCTGCTTTACTTAGAAGTGTCTGACCTAGCTAGCATTCACAGATTTAATTACTTAAGGAGAAAAGCACTCATAAGAAATAAAAAATATACACTTCAGAGCAGGTTGAGCATTTTAATTCTAGGCTTGGCTTGGTACTCGTTCAAAGAATCATCATGTATATTTAATGGGACAGACCGATAATCCACGGAGGGCTTTTCCACAGCTGCTGGCAGATTGAGGAAAAGGAAGATTTGTTTGTTTTAAAAGTTTCTCTGTTGTCCCAGGATGGCAGTTCAGTGTTCACAATGTCTAAGATATGATGTCTAAGAAGTAGATACATTGGCAATTCTCTGGAGAACCTCTTTGTACATGCTCAGCAACTTTTTAAAGTGTTTGATTATTATTTTTTCATTAAAGCTGAACTAAGATCAGATGGAGATAGGAGATAAGAGATAACTCAGTGGCATAGCAGAATTCAAGCCAGAGAGAGAATGAACTTTATCCCTTTTAGATGAAATGACACACTTTTTAGAGAGAGAGAGACTGTTTAGCTAACAGCATTGAATTTACGTGAATGAAACCTTCCAAGAGAGCACTTCTGAGCATACATTTGCCCCCATGATATCCATGAGTTGCCTTGGGAAGGGCAATTCATTGATTTGAATATTAATTTATAAATCACTTAGCTCCTCCAAAGAGTTCAGGGATTACCTATACTTCACTGTGGATCAATAGCCATTAGAAATGTAACTTCCTGCTCTAGATAGAGAGCCAATCAGAAATCTGGTAAGCTAGAAAGCTGTTAAAATTCTCCTCAGCACTTCAGTGGCTGTAGCAGACAAGTGTCTTCAGAAGCAATTGAATGTCCATCAAAGCAAGTGACAACTCTACAAATCAAATTATTTGTTTTTTTGCCATATTTTGCCTGCTGTTCAAATGGTCTCTAGAAGCAGCTAACAATAAATAAAAAACAATGCAGTAAAAATGCAAACCAAAGCCACGTATTAAAAGAAAATGGAAGAAATGTCCTTCTGCCTCCAGTCATCCGGAATCTTCCTGAACCTGAGTGACCATTTGTGTATATAAAGGTATGTGTATGTATTCATATAAAACACACACTAGGGCGTATTGCATCACACCAATTTTTTTATTGATAAGAAATACTTTAGAAAAACAAAAAGCAACAACTCCTAGCAGTGCTTGATTTGTAATGCAGAACACAACAACTTTATGATATGATCATGGGACACCCACAAAGTATAAAACAATGCAGCTACATGAATCCTTCCCAAAATATAATTACAGTCGTACCTTGTTTGTTGAACAGAATTCATTCCGGAAGTCTGTTTGACTTCGAAAAACATTTGACAACCAAGGTGTGGCTTCCGATTGGCTGCAGGAGCTTCCTGTATGCAATCGGAAACTGTGGAAGCTGTGTTGTTTGGTTTCCAAAAAAAGTTCACAAACCGGAACACTCACTTCTGGGTTTGCAGCGTTCAGGAGCCAAAACATTTGAGTTGCAAGGTGTTTGGGATCCAAGGTACGACTGTATGAACAGGCCTCTTACACACCTACCTTAAGTATGTATACAAACTCTATGAAAAGTGTGAGCTTGTTTTTGATGCATGAAGTAATTTATTTTAGATCTAATTTGAGTTAAACTATCATCTCCTCATCAAGACAAAGAAGCCCTTCTCTTTTCTGATCTTTTCTGAACCATTAGGTACTGCAGGCTATTGTTCAGGATCCCTTTTGCAAAAAAACCTGAAGGAATACAGTGTAACTCTTTATCTGTCAGTCACTGCTATTGCTTACTGATACTTTCTATCAGCCTCTTTTTTATTTTTACCAATGAAAGACACAAATTGTTCAATGAAATATCAGTTTACTTAATTAAACTTGGGCCAAAATAATACAGACAGCAATACTAAGGCCATTTGGCCCCTAGTCAACCTCAGAGACCCTCTCAGGTCACATAGCAGAAATTCCTGATAGGCAGCCCCTCTACAAACTGGTTAGACAGGTATCTGCCAAGCCGACCTACCAAAAGGGTACCTTCTGTGTATGAATGGGGACAATGGATTCTGGAGTCAAGGTATTGTCAGGCATCTTGATTGACAGACTTGTGAAAATGTTGGAAAAACATGAACACTGAGCATGATCTGATTTACAGGTACAACCCATTTTGTGATATTTGTGGGGTGGGCTTTCTGTGACGGGGGGGGTCACACCCTGAGGGCTTAAAAATTCCTCACCTCCTTGCAAGGGGTGAGTGAGAGACTCTGTTGCAACTGTTCCAATAAAACTGCCTTACTTCCTCCTTCCTGGTTGTAGCCTCCATTTGTATTTCTGAACAAAAGTGGACCTCAAGGGATTCTAAATCGCTTGATGGGGAGCTGGGTTGTAAAAGTCAACCCCAGTTTCGTTACAACCTTAGGAAAAAGGAGACACTTAGAAAGTAATCCTTTAAAGGCTACCCTCCATCATTTAAGCAGGACCAATTATTCATAATTCACTTCTGACAGATGTTTATAGTTCCTTTCTACAAACCACTTAAGCAAGCCTGCTTTCTCCTAATTGGCTCAGGTGGTTTAACTGCAAGTAAGTGGCCTGTAGATTGCAGCCTTCATAACCTATTTTAGTACTTTCATAAAACCTCCCTTGGTAATCTCTTCCATTACCTGACTATTTTTATAGTTATTAAAGCCTTCCTGATATTCGATCTGCATTTTCCTCACTTCTTAATTAAAGACCATTGACTCCCCCACTCCCCTTCACTCTCTGTGGCCATAACTGGGAACTGTTCCCCATTGCTTCCAACAACATTTTACATAGTTGTAATGGTATCTCACTTTAGCCTGCTCTCTTTGAAGTTTAACCATTTCCTTACACAACATCCTTTTGATGCCCGAATCCTTTTTTTAGTCTGTGAATCCTCTCTAGCATTACTGGGCACAAGGAACTGAAAATGCAGGTGCAATTTCACCACCTGAGGCCCAGCAACTGCCAAATTAAATGGCACAATTTCATTTGGTGAGGCAGATATGAGTCCCCCCCATTTCTTATTTGTACAGCATCGTGTGATTGACTCAGAGGGATGGAAGAAATATTAGATCTCCTGAGTGTCTGGTTTTCTGATCACCTACAACTTAGATGCTATTGGCAAGAAACTTGCAGCTGGTCTAGCTTTGTTGATTCATGTCTACTTGACAAACTCCCTGGTCTCCACACATTTCAGCAATCTAGTCAGTACTTTTAGACTGCAATCCTGTACACACTTACCTGGAAATAAGTCCCATTGAACTCAGTGGGACTTACTTCTGAGTTGACCTGTAATGTTACTGAATTTTGAAATGCTCAGGTGTACACATGGTGGATAAATTCAATCCATTTACACTTCCCAAAGCTATATAGATGCAGCCATCCTTCAAAATCTGCCCTTCTCCCAATTTTGTGATGCAGTTCTCCAATTAAAGCAACAACAACAATCCAGAAATGAATATATTAGGCAGAAGTATGCATAAAAATAAATACAGCTGTGTAGTAACATAAAATATGCATTATATGAAGGGAAATTGCTTGCAAAAATGTGCCACGGTATTTAAAATGCACACTAAAATGTTGACAAATTTCATGAGACCTTTTTTGGAGGAAAAAGTCTAAAAATTGTGGAAATGTGTTGAGCTCAATTTAAGATTGGAAAGATGAGAAACCTAAATTGATTTGCCCATCCATACTCAAGTGGACGCAGGTGGCGCTGTGGGTAAAAACCTCAGCGCCTAGGGCTTGCCGATTGAAAGGTCAGCGGTTCGAATCCCCGCAGCGGGGTGCGCTCCCGTTGCTTGGTCCCAGCGCCTGCCAACCTAGCAGTTCGAAAGCACCCCTGGGTGCAAGTAGATAAATAGGGGCCGCTTACTGGCGGGAAGGTAAGCGGCGTTTCCATGTGCTGCGCTGGCTCACCAGATGCAGCTTTGTCACGCTGGCCACGTGACCCGGAAGTGTCTCCGGACAGCGCTGGCCCCCGGCCTCTTGAGTGAGATGGGCGCACAACCCTAGAGTCTGTTAAGACTGGCCCGTACGGGCAGGGGTACCTTTACCTTTACTTTACTCAAGTGGAAAAGATGTTATCCAGCACAGGAATGACTATTTAGCAATCTAGGAACCCTGCCTATCAGGATTCCTGAGTGCACAGGGGCTTCTAAGCATGACCAGTTGAAAGTCTTCAGAAGCCCCTTCATACAATTATGCTCAACCTCAAAAATGCTTGAGAGGAGGCCATGTATCTGGGTACACTGGGGATGGGATTTGCATATCACTTTCCATGTCTGGGCAGAGAAATGCTTGAATAAGGGTTTCAAAAATGGTCATAAAATAATGGCTTGTTTAGGGACATCTACGGAGTTTGTGACTATTACAACAAGGGATTATAAAATCATAGAATTGAAGCGTTAGAAGGAAGCACTCCCTGCAATGCAGGAATCTTTTTGCCCAAAGCTGGGCTTTAACCCACAGCCCCGAGATCAAGAGTCTTGTGCTCTACTGACCTTCTTGGCTTAGTACTCATACAGCACAATCCTAACAATGGACTCAGCAGTCCTATCGAATCCCATGAGTCTTAATCCCAGGAAAATGAGTTTCAGATTGCAGCCTCCTACCCAACACCATGAACCTGCTTTCAGGCTGAGGTACATTGTGTCTTAGATCACACCAACCAATATGTGAAAGGTCTAGTATGATGGGGAGTCCACTCTTGCAACAGTGATTCAGGCCACTGGATGAGCTTGCATCCTTCCAACCTTACTTGTATACGTCAACAAGTCTAAGCAATTGACCCTAAAATGCAATGACAACACCCTACGATAAAGGTACCACATAATCCAATTGTTGCAGGGTTTTGTCAAAACTAGTACAAATTTTCTTTCAGTATGAAAATGGACTCATGAAATTTATTTGTTTCTCTGCATAATAGATGGACTGTTCGGTAATACTTAACAAAATTGAGGAGGGCTTTTTGTGCATAATAGCAGCATTATTCTTTTTGAAAGCTCAATAAATTTAGATTTCATTATATTGTGCACAATGAGATGCTATCAAATAAGATGTTGGTAGATACACACAGGGACAGGGACACACACACACACACACACACACACACACACAATTTTGTTATTATAGCCTGCTGGAAGTAAGGATGTATTTCATACAACTGGGTGTGTTGTGGCATGCTCACTCATCTATTTGATACAAGTGATTATTATTTTCTCTAGACTGTTGAAACTCTCAAGAAGCAAATGAATGGGAAAGAATGGATACATTTTATAAAGATCTATACAGGTTTCCTCTATGGAGAATGACTAAGAATTCAAAGTTAAACAAGCAGGGAGAATTTGTGGCAAGAAAAGAAGAGAGAAATGAATAAAAGAACTTCTGTCAGCAAGCACAGTGTGAAAATAATGAAGGAAAAGGAAAGAGACACTAACAATAATATGTCCATTTTCTAAATTAATATAATCCAAAAAAAATCTGAAGCAACAATAATGTAGTTCCATTCCTCTTGTTACTCTGATATATATGAGATTAAAATGGGCCAAACTTATTATTAATGTAAAAAAAATGTTTTTGGAGGCAAAACCTGTCTCTTTTTGTAAGAATCAGTTACTACAAAACCATGGAAAATGTGTCTGCCTTTTTCCTTTTCTTTTTTTAGCGATGTCTCTTCAATATCATGTGCAGCAGTTTACAAGGGCATGGCCGTGAAAGGGGACTGTTTATCACTTTGCAAGGTGAAGGTCTCAGAGCCACAGAATGTACCATTACTTCAGGGTTCATCTACTGGATCCCAGACACTCCAAGGACATTCGGGCCCCTTTCATCGTTGAACTTCTTGGGTTAGCTTTGATTCAAACATCCTGGCTGGCCATCAAGCTTTCGGTTAAGGTGATCTGTTGGGCAAACAAACCTCCTTCTGCCCGCAGTCCTGTAGCCACTCTCGTCCCCCATGATGCTCCAATCTCTTTTTCACCCTTCTTTGAGACTGCTCACTACAAATTTATCATATCTCATCGCAGCACCCCTTCTCTTCTCCTTGCTTTTGTTTGCTCTGTTTCTATCACAGTTAGCAGCTACTGCAGACCCTCCAAGTGTCCCTGTTTTCCAAGGACACTCCCAGATTAACAGAATCCGTCCCGCTTTCTGATTTGATCCCAGAATGTCCTGCTTTCCCTTAGTACGTATGTCCCTATTTTCATTGGATAAATGTTGGACGGTATGGAGCTATGCAATGCCCTAGCCAAGAAGATAAGTAACTGTACAACTTTTAGAATACATCTGAAGGCAGCTCTGTATAGGGAAATGGTTTTTTTTTGGGGGGGGGCAGGGTGAGTTTAATGTTTCATTATGTTTTTATATATGTTGGAAGCTTTCCAGAGTGGCTGGGGCAACCCAGCCAGATGGGTGGGGTAGAAATAATAAGATGATGGTGATGATGGAATAGGATGTCCCTGTTTGCTACAGAGAAATGTTGGAGGATATGCTATAGCACTCTGTGCTAGCCCCTCCTTTCACTGTGATGTCCACTGCTTGGCTTTTACACAACTGTGGTGCACCCCACGGCACCCCCCTTGCCTGTCAGCATGACACTCATGTTCCAGTCCATCCATCTCTGTATCTGCATGCCACACGTAAGTCACTACAGCCACTGGCAGTGTCCCTCTCAGATAGCTCATCCTCAAAACGAATCAGTCCTAAGAACTCTGTATACCTGAAGGAGCGTCTCTACCACCATCTTTCAGCTCCAAGGACCTCCTGGCAATTGACTCATTGCGAGAAGTGAAGTTACAGCGAACCAGGCATAGGGCCTTCTCGGCAGTGGCATCCACCCTAAGGAATGCCCTCCCATCAGATGTCAAGGAGATAAATAACCAAATAACTTTTAGAAGACATCTGAAGGCAGCCCTGTATAGGTGATGTTTGATGTTTGTTTGTTTTATTATGCTTTTATATTTGTTGGAAGCAGTCCAGAGCGGCCGGGGCAACCCAGCCAGGTGGGCAAGGTACAAATGTTGTTGTTGTTGTTGTTGTTGTTACTATTACTATTTCAAGTTGGCACCAGTGCCCTTAGGGCTGACAGAGCAAAAGATAGGGCAATCAACAACAGATGGAGATATAGCCAATGACAGACAGAGCCAACTATTCTACTTTTATCTCCAGCCTCCTCCTTACTGAGTTCGACAAGGGCAACAATGAAAACAACAACAACAACGATAATAATAATAATAATAATAATAATAATAATAATAATAATAGCTAAATTATTACCAGCTCTTGGCGTGAAAGTCAGAATTTATTTCTATCCCTTGGAAGAGAAATTATAGGAATTCCATAGCATATTTTCCACTGAGCTATTGCAACAAGCCTTCTCTCCCTCTTGCTTCCCCAATGCGCCGCTCTGAGTCGTTAATAGCTTTACTGCATCAAAGGGAGGCACTAAAGGGTAGCAAAGGAGCAATCAGAGATCTTATTTTCTCCCGGGTGCCTGTAGTTGGCCTTGGTCTGAAATGAGGCATGATGTGCCAAACATGGCTCCTTAAAAATAATTAAAAGCAAGGATTTCATTATTATTTTTTTAAGGACTGTTTCTCAGAAGTAAATGAAAGCAAACCAACATCAAGGAGCACTGCTGAAATGAATCCCCTGCCACTCTAGGCATTTGCCTTTTGTCTTTTGCAGCTATTATGAGCATCTTCAGGAAGATAGCAAGGAGCAGGGGGAGGAGGGAAGAGTTCAAACATTTACCATAAGTCACTTGACAATTATAGGCCTCCAGGAGCTAT